>NC_067400.1:480045323-480377823 GCF_016432865.1 Antechinus flavipes
CAAATCCAAATATCTAAAAAAAAGGATTTATTTCTATTTTGATTATAAACTACCTTCAAGGACAAGGAACAAATTCATTGGTATCTTTCGATAGCATCCAAGAAAATATTCTATCTTTTAGCAGACGCTTAATATTAACTTTTATAAAAAGCTGAAGAAAAAAATGATCTTTTCTCTTTGCAGCATGGCAGTGGAATTTCCTTTAGTTCTACATGATTGTAAATTTGAGAACATCAAATGGATCTATGACCAGGAAGTTCAGGAGTTTAATGTCACACATCTGCAGCAACTGTGGGCTAATTATGCAGTTAAAACTCACATGTTATACAGCATGCTTCAGGGACTTGACACTGCTGCCATATCCTCTGGATCAGGTAGGTTAGAAAAACTTGAAACTAATTGGGGGGGAGGGGGGAAGAGAAAATTACTAGAAAGACTGGAGGTTTCATTATGTTAAAGTTGCTAATTGTGCACTAGGATCAAAAAGAAATGAAGTGGTCCAGTGGAAAGATGTCAAACCTTCTGTCCAGAAGCAGATCAGTGCCTTTGTAGAGGGAGTGAAAACACGAACCTATAAGCCATTATTGGATCGTCCTAGATGTGAAGGCTTAGAGTCCCGGATCCGGCACTTTGTTAGAAAGGGACGAATTAAGCAACCACAAGAATGCCAAGAGGAGGAAAGAAAAATCAAAAGGGACCACAGTGATACTGCAGAAGAAAACACCTCAGAAAAACTAACCAAGAAGATCTGTGTTACTAGGAATTAAAAATGGTACATGGTCTTAGCAAACACAATGAAAAATGAAGGGGCAAATCAGTTTAAAGACTAACCAAAATGAATTTTCGTTGAAGAGCTAGCATACATAAACTTTTTTTTTTTTTTTTAAAGAAAGAGTATGTTCTCAGAATTTTATCTGCTGGTTTTCCATAAAGCTTTAGGTTAAAAACAAAATCAAAATTTTACATTTTTAAACTGAACTTACTTTGCTCCAAGTATGAAGTTAGTGGTTGATGAAAGCACAACTTGGACCAACAGGGAACAGGGATGAGTCAGCAATATAAATGGAAATATTTCCCACACCTAGAGACTTGTGCCTTTGTTTTCACATTCATTAAAGAAACTATTTAAAGGGGGCGGAAATTACTCTTAAAAAGGTCAATCCTACTGTTTATACTTTTCATTAATTATCTGAGCATTCCCGAGTGTAATGAAGAGCACAAAAAGTGAAATAGGGTTAAAAAGATGGATTGGAACTAGATTGTGGAAATTCTTAAATTTTGGGAGTGAAAGGCAATAGAAATCTACTAAAAGTTTATAAGCAGCATCATGACATGGGAATTCTGTGGCTGTAATCTTTACAATTATGTGGAAAACGGTTTGGAAAGACAAAGGTCTGATGTGAAGATGATGAATTAGGAAGATAATGTAATGCCAAAGAAACTGAGCAAGACAGAAGTTAGAGACCAATTCAATAGTTTACTAAATGGAGAGAGATACTGGGACCAGACGGATCTTGGTACCAGGGCTGGATGAGACTATCATCTCAAAGAATCCAGCCCTGAGTCCTAGGACAGCAAATTTTTTTATAGGATGACAAGAATAGTGATACATAATGGGGGAGGTACCTAGGTGGGGATAACTTAATGGTGAGGGAGGCCCCTAGGATGACACAATGGAGGGAGGTTACTGATATTCTAATGATTCTAAAATGGATAAACCTTTATCCTGTCAAACATTAAGAAGGAATGTCTATAACCTAAAGATATAAAACCTTCATCTCATCAACCATTTAAGAGGGAATGATTATAGCCTGAAGTTTTGGGGAGAGCAACTGAGGTAGACCTTTATCTCATCAAACATTAAGAGGGAAAGGCTATAACCTGAGGCAGAATAACTAAGTAGGACAATTGGGAAACTGGGTCAGGACATTAAAAGGGTACAACAATAAGGTTCTGACTTAGGTTGGGGTCTTTGTTAATGGAGAAAGAGGGTTGGACAATGAGGTTTTGGCAATTGATTGCATAAAGGAGAGGGTTGTGGGAGAAAAAGAGAGGCAAAATTGACAGATTATGAATTTAGATGACAGTAAGCTTAGAGGAGATGAAATTCATAAGGAATGGGTGGTAACTAAAAGAAATGATCAAAACAATTTAGCCTGTTTTATTCATTTCTAGGCTCAACTTATTTACAATGACTTTCAAAGACACACAAATACATAAAGATGTACTTATGTGTGATGTCTTTTATGTTATTTATATGAGTGCATTCCCTCAACATTTTTTGTGTACGTCACTTTCCTGAGTGAATGATAAGGTGTAACTTTAAAGGTAACTTCACTGCATCAACGTTTTCCATTTTATTCAAAGCAAGATGGCTGGTGTGTCTGAGGCCCCAGATTATTTTCCCCCCCTTTTCAAATTCAGATCAATCTTCCCCCTTAATTTGTGCCCTTGTACTAGGGATTTCATTGTGCATGTTGACGCTTCTTCACACTCCTTAAGGATGGTAAATATGATAAGCTTCTTTTATCAAAATCTGACATTATTCTGTCTTAGCCCTCCCTAAACTTATTTGCTCTCAACTGTGACCTCTGATCCCTTTACCTTTTGGCATTTTCTCTATAGTCATTATTCCCTGCTCTGAATTCTCTTTCAAATCATTATCTTGTAACTTACATGCCTGAGTGAATGAATGCCACATTGCCATCAACCCTTAACAGTGTGTTTTTTTAGTATTGCCAATCCCTTTCCAAATTCTAGATTTGGATTGCTCCCACCATTCCTTTTCTGCATTTCTCAAGTGCTACCAAACAGACTGCAAAGCAAACTGGGTTTGCAAAGCAAAATTCATGTTATCCAACTTTACCTGGACCCTCCCCTACAGGAAAATAATTCTTTTACTCCTCAATTGTTAACTTATTTCATTCTCTATAGCAGCTAATCTATCTTAAAACTCCCACAACTCGTTTCCTGAGAAAATAGGCTATATATGATATAAATTCTTTCTTCTCCCTTTCTTTTGATTTTAAAAATTGATATCATCTTCCCATCCCTAAACTTCTTCAGACTGAAGATGTTTACCTTTTCCTTGCCACGGCCAACCTCTTTCTATAATCTTCGATCTCAAACCTTACTATCTTCTTAACCATCTTCTAATCATCTCTCTCCACATCCTACTGGTCTTTTAAAGACTGGCCACTGGACCCTGATGGCTCTGGAGGGGGAAGTGTGGCAGGTTACTTTGCATAGCCCTCCTTCACTTAAATTCAATTCACTTGCATCTTATGGCATCACCTCACTACCCAACCACTGGTTCTTTCCTTGCAATTTTTCAAATATGCCCAAGCTTTCCCTATCCTCTTAAAAAAATAAAATAAAACAAAACAAAAAAAAAAAATTACCCTAGTCTCTATCTTCCCTTTCTCAGCCAAATTTCTTGGGGGGAAAAAAAGCTCTTCACATATATCTCCTCTCTCATCTTTAACCTTTTGTAGTCTGGCTTGCAAACTTATGACAATTGCTCTCTTCCAAGTTACCAGTGTTAACTTAAATTGTCCAATCAGATGGTTTTATCTTAGTCCTCATTAAGCTTAATTTCACAGCAGCATTTGACAAATTGTTGTCACATTCTCTCTTCTGAATTTTTATAATGCTGACAATTTCCTTTAATGTTTTTGCTATCTTATTATCTCCACTCTCCTGAGCTTCACCAAAGATCTTTTGGACAATTGAATTGGGTTGTTCCAGAACCATTTCAATTATGCCCCGAACAAAACTTCTTTCCTGATAAAATGCATTTTTTCTAAAAGTCGATTTTTACTGAAATCGCCACCAGTCTTCTAGACAGTAGTCCTAGTTCTCACTTCCTTTCTCCCTCACCCACCACCACCCAAGTTGTTGCTCAATAATGCTATTTCTACTCCTGCAGCATAATTTGAAGCTGTGCTTCTCTCTTTATTCACACCTTGGTTCAGGCTCATTAATTGCCAGATTTCTCCATACTGTTAGTTTCTCCCCATTCTAGTCTATCTACATAGATGCCAAAGTCATTTCCTTTGGTGCATAGATTTGTCACTCCCACTTTTAATAAACTCCAATGGCTCTTTATTTCTACTAAGATCAAACAGTATGGCTCCAACAACCTCTCTTACCTCAATGCACATTGCTCCCCTCCTGTGCTCTGCAATCTAGCCAAAGTGGCCTTCTAAATTCCTCATGTTACTTCATTTTCCATTTTTATGACTCATTCTGGCCACCTGCAATAAACTTTTTTCTCATCTCTGCCTTTTTTAAAGACACAATTCCAGTAACACACCTCACTGAAGCCTTTCTTAATCTTCCCAACTGTTAGTGCTTTCCCCTTCTACTTTTATTCTCTGTATTACATATATACTTATGCAACCCTTCCTGCCCTTAGAATTCAGGTTTGTTTGAAAATAGGGATTGTCTGATTCTTTTAAATTTGTATTCTCAGGGAAGCAGAGGAAATGCTTAATAAAACGCTTACAGATGGATTGATTATTTCATCATGAATTTTACTCAGGGCCCCAGATTTAGTCAACAAACATTATTAAGTGCCTTCTATAAGCTAAGCACTGTGCCAAACATTGGGGATACAATTATGAAAGACAGTTCCTGCCCTCAAGGAGCTTACAGTCTAATTGGGCAAGATACAATCGTTCATCACCAAAGAAGAACATCTGGAAAAATTTACCCGACACAGCAAGGGTTAACCATAGGTAGTTAAAACCTATGAACAACTTCTCAGAATAATGTTTTAAAGTAATCAATTGCTAAAAATAATAGCATTTATACTTTAAGGTTTTCAAAGCATGTTACAAATATTTTTATTCTAATCAAAGGAAATAAATAATAAATTTCATTTAGAGGTTTTAAAGTAAATATGGCTCTTTCCCCTTTTCCCAAATCTAAATCCACAGATGCCAACACCCTGCTCTATAGTAATCATTCTCAAGCTTCATGGCACAGTATTTTTTACTGTTAGGAATTGAGGCACTCTCACTACAGGAAGGTTAGCAGACTCATGAATACAATTAAGCAATTGTAAATATTAAGTTCTATTTAAGAACACTGTGTTGGATGAAATATGAAATGATTAAGGAAACAAGGGTTCAATCTTCTAAGCACATCAATTAATAATTTATTAATAATTAATGTCAATTGCCCCATAAACCCATATCAGACCTCCTTAACTTAGGCTTGGTTCTTAAATACAAGGGAAGATAATTTTTTTACGGAATAAAATAAGTTAAAACAAACAGTACATTAGACTATGATGATTTCTAATTGGAGGAAAGATTAGAAATTTTCCAAGCTGGGATGGATAAAGTAGAGTGAACAGATGTAATTCCTTGAATTCAGCAAAAAGGGGTGTCCTATTCCACTTAAGAGTCTGTGAATTATCAAGGGAACATGGAAACAGTAAATGACAGATCAGTATTAGGCCAATTTTCAAGAAAAGTTGCTTGAGATGTACAATGTGAGAAAACTTTTTGTGTCAATCTTTGGATCTGATTGGGTCAGCATAACCCAAGTCCTTATTAAGGATCTATAAACAGCAGGTAGAAGTCATCTAGTTTCTCAATGTACAAAGGGCTGGGTTCAAACAATGCACTTGCCACAAGTGAATAAAGTTTTTTCACAAGACAGACACTGGACTAGACCCATGATAAAATAGAAAAGGAACTGAGCAAATCCAGAACTGAGTTGCAAGGTGGAATCATTATGATTCCTCAATTCCACAATTAACCACTTCCACACTTAGCACGGAAATCCCTCACCAATTTTGAACCCTGTGTGATCTGTTTTCTCCTTCATGACAACGGAAACATTTGGCTGTTTTTTGCTTTACCTGATATTAATTCAAAAGGTAAAATGAGATTTCTCTATTCTAATTGTTGGGGAATCTTTTTTTTTTTTTTATCATTTTGAGGTGCACAAGAGATATTATTGAGAGCTTTTAAGTTAGTGTTCCAGTTAACCAAATTTTAGAAAAATCAAGAAACAAACAACACAATAGGATCTTGTATTCTCCATGTCTTTCTGTCAATTTTATGGTTGCTAGATCTGTCTTTGGGAAATTGCAAAGTTTTTATTGACCCTAAACTTCCCTCCAAATAAAAGCCTCTGTTTTTAATACCAATATATTTACCAGTATGACTATGTCTCTAAGATATGCAACCCAAGTATCAAACTCAGAAAGCAATGGAAAGTAGCATGGCAGGTGCAAATAAGCTCCAACACATTAATAAACAATTACTAAGAAATATGTGAGCAAAAAGTAAGGTGGGGCTATAGCATATGAGGTGATTCATTGGTTATCCTGTGTTCTTCAATGGTGTTCTCACATTGAGAGGAAATTGACAATAGGGAAATTCTGATAGATTACAATCTACATCAAATAGAATGAGATCAAATATGCATTTGAGTATAAGAAGTAATAATTTCAATTCTGAATGCTATTTAGTTTGAGACAATGATGGGACACCCCTGTAGATATATATACACACAACACACACACACACACACACACACACACACACACACCCATTATCTAGCACAATATAATGATTTGGAAATTATTTGAATAGACAAAAAAAAAGTATGAAACAGGCAAGAGTCACAAGAGAGTAAGTGTAGAGAGATGGGTGAGGGATCAAGTTTTGCCAAACACTGGCACTTAAGGTTTAGGAGGAAGTTAGTGCTTTAGCAAAGACTGGAAGGAATGGTCAGACATTAGGATAACCAGGAGACATGTCATAAAAGCCAAGGATGTAAAGAATATCTTTGAGGGGGGGAAAAAAGGGAGAATAATGTTAAAAGCTATTTTGAGGCCAAGAAAAACAGTCTCACTTCTTATTAAGTCATCAGCACCTATGAGATCACTTTCAGAATGTGTTTTCAGTATATCATAGGGATCAGAAGCCAGAGTATTAGAAATAAAGGTAACTAAAGACATATAATTAGAACTTCTATCAATAGAAGAGGGAAGAGAAATAGGAAGTAGCAATGTACAGTCCCTGTTTAAGGGTAGATGAGGATCTGAGTATGTTTACCTTTTCTTTGCTATTTACAGATAGGGAAATTAAAAACACCATTATTTAGCACTCATATTAACACATACTATGTGCCAGGCACTGTGATAACTACTTTACCAATAATATTACATTTGATCCTCCCAACAAATCTGAAAAGTAGGTGGTGTTATTGTCTATTTTACACTTGGGAAAACTGAGGCAAATTAACATTAAGTGACTTCCAATGCAACATTGGAAGCCATATGAGGCTGGATTTGTATTCAAGTTTTCCTGACTGCAGGCCCAGTGCTTTATCTACTGCTTCATCTAACTGATTGGAAGAGGGGAATGATTGATATAGCTATAATCCAGGAGAAGATATGGTCAAGTACACAAATAGAAATGTTAGCTTTTGACAATAGGAAAGGCTACTTCTACAAAGACTGAAGAAGCAGGAAATGGATTAAAAGATCTGAAGGAAGAGAGATATTGATAGGCTTGGTTCTTCTAGTGAAAGTAGAGGAAAGGTTATCATTTAAAGAGGATTTGGGGATGGATTAGACATTTGAGCAAGGTTTTCAAACAATCTTCAAATTGAAGTTACAATAATATTTGTCTTCTGTCCCCCAACTTCCTATCATATTTTTAATAAACTTTTGACATTTATATTCCAAAAGAATCTGGAGTAGCATTTAAACAGTTGCTTCTAATATGCATTATATAAATGCTATGATCTAAAAATAAGTATATAATATTATCTATGAACATTGTACATCAACCCCCCCCATCACCGTCTTGCATTACAAGTGAAATATAGCTACTCAAAGCTAGTCAGAGGGATTATGAAATTTTAAATAACAAAGGGACAGTGTAGCAAAAAGATTTAGAATTGAATGATTGGGGGGAGGGGAGAGGGAGAAGGGATGATGTAAGTCAGAAGAACCTTAGTTCCTGAGTTCAAATCTGGTCTCAGACACAACACTTCCTAGCTGTGTGATCCTGAGCAAGTCATTTAACCCCAATTGCCTCAACACAAAAATAAATTTTAAAAAATCGAATGATCACAGTAGAAGTCCTGGCACTGATGACTTTTAGCTGTGTTTTAGGTTGCTCAGACACAACACTTCCTAGCTGTGTGATCCTGAGCAAGTCATTTAACCCCAATTGCCTCAACACAAAAATAATTTTAAAAAATTGAATGATCACAGTAGAAGTCCTGGCACTGATGACTTTTAGCTGTGTTTTAGGTTGCCTATACTCTGCATGTTTTCTCATTTCTAAAACATGGATAATAATACTTGAATTATTGAGAGTTGTGAAAAAAGCACTGTACCTATATCAAACTGACATAAAAGTTTGAGGAAATTTCTAACATTTTCTATGGCAAAACTTCTGTAGAATATGATTATAATCTGCTCATAGCTTCTTGTACTGTGTGATTCTTGTTTAAATCCTTCTATAAATTTGCCATAAGGGATCAACAGATATGTTCAGGCTACTTGGTAAGTCTTTTTTTTTTTTTTTTTTTTTTTTTTTTGGTTAAGCATAGTAAGCCACAATAAGCTTGTTGATTATGCTGGTATGGCACACAGCTTCATGATTAAGTAACTCCCATTCTTAATTTTTTATGCCATTAAATTCCATCTATTAGATTGTGATAAATCATGACAATACTCAATACTATGTCATAGGATAGAAAAGGGCAAGTTCTGCTTCATTTTAAACCTCACAAATTACAAATTGAACACAAAAGAGAAGGCAAACAAGAGACAAAGACAGCAAAGAAGCCACTACAAGTATTTGATCAGCTCACATTAGTATCGGCACCTTTTCCACCTATGCAAATGACAATACTTAAGGTCTTTTCTGTCCTAGGTTAGTGAAAAGAGCCATGATTTTTCAGTAACAAGAATTAGGTTTGAATCACACTGTCACTAACTAGCTGTATGATCATTTGTATATAAGTCACTGTCCCTTGTGAAACAGTTTCCAGATCCTTAAAATGGAAAATAACAGGAAGATTCTTCTTCCTGACTTCAAATCTGGACTCACTCACTTGCTTGGGTGATCCTAATTCATTTAATACTGTTTACCCAGTTCCTCCTCTGTAAAATGAGCTGGAGGACATAGCAAAGCACTCTAGTATCTTTGCCAAGAAAACCCCAAATGGGATCATGAAGTAGAACTGAAAAGCACTATGTAAATGTCAACTATTTTATTAACAAATGTTCTTCATGAATTCATTGCTTCCATTTGAACTGTCTTAAGAAGAACCTGAAGATGACCTGCCAACCATTCCAACTATACTGCAGAGAGTGCAATTCTGTTGGGGTAGCCACATTGTTCAAATAGCAAATGTATGCTTGCCAAAAAGCTTATTTTATGGAGAATTCACACGGGCCAAGTGCTCACGAGGTACTCAGAGAAAGTCACAAGGACACTGAAGGTCTCTAGATTTTTAGTACTGTAATGACAAGGGGACACACTGGCACAGGACTTCCCAGCATGGTGTGCCCTCATCAGAGAAAATGTTGTGTTCCATGAGCAAAGCAGAACTGAATTAGCCCTCCTCCCACAAAATGCAACATGTGCAGAATCGGAGAAGCTACTCCGAATGTTCACATAGATTATTTGTCTGTGACCTGGGGTTGAGCATTCTGAGTTTGAATGATTGAGCTGATCAGCCACACTATATAACTTGACTAACACAGTAATGTCATTTCTCTTCAAGAATGATGGACAACCAACTGACTATTGCTACCTCTGTGAAGTTGAGCAAGTCATTTAACTACAGGGACCTAATTTTTCTTGGCTACTAAACCTATGATCCTAAAAATAAAAAAACTAATGTTTAACACTTTATGGTTCTCAAAGCATTTTCATAGACTAATTATTACATTTTTCTCATAGGAATTCTAGACCTCTAACTGTATCATAAAGCATCAGTCATCAAAACGACTTGGTATTGCTTACAAAATAGAAAAGATCAATGAAACAAATTAGACAAGATTTAAAAGATATAATGGAACCAAAAACCCAATGTGTTAGATGAACCTGAAAATATAACTTAGGAAGAACTCTTTTTGTTAAGAATTTCTGGGAAAACTGGTAGTTTGCATACTAGATAATTTTCCATACCATGCTGCCACCCTCTCACCTAAAAAAAAAAAAATCCAACAAAACCCCCTTCTTTTACAACAAATTCTAAGGAAAGGAATTCTTATCTCCATTTTGAAGATGAAATAACTGAAGGCCAGAAAAATAGCAATCTTTCCCATTAGTTATATAGAGGAACTAAGTTGCAGAGATTGATCATGAACATTGGTCTTGATTCCACGGCCTTTTTTCCTCCATACCATGGCTTGTTCACTCAGTCAACAAGCAAGCATTTATCAAGTTCCTACTATGTTAGGCAAGTTATGTTAAGAGCCAGTATTCAAGTCTTGTTGCTTTCTAATTCTATAATAATAGCTGACATGTACATAGCACTTTGGTTTAATGTTGCAAAGCACTTTAAATACATTAATTTGAGACATATCAGCTTAGTAAGGTAGATAATTATAAATGAAGAAGAGAGGTTGAGTGACTTGGCCAGGGTCACAGATGTAATACTAGGTTTTAGCATAGGTCTTCTAGACTCCTCTATTTCACCTTCAACAGCATAAATTCCCATAGCAAACTATCGTTATGTAAAATGTTATTTTAACATCTCAAAATCACATTAATTTTCTTTGATTCAGGAGGCAATACTGCAGGGAAAAAAAAAAAAAAAAAACTTCCTGGCACATGTTAAGTGCTTAATAAATGTTGACTGATAGCTAATCTTTTTGGTGTCAGTAAATTATACAAAGCTATCTGGGAAAGAGTGAGCATAAACAAAGTAAATGGTAGGGAGGTTTTGAGTTTGCTTGTGGGGAAGATTTGGGTAATTTGAAGACCTGAATATAGCATATTGTCTCTCTAAGACGGAGTTTCTTGAGAGGATTGAACTACATTTTGCCTTTGTTTGGGTATTTTAGTACTTTGCAAAGTGCCTGGCACATAGCAAGCATTAAATGTTTATTGGCTGAATAACTAGAGCATTAAGAGGCAAATCCTGTTTTTTATTGTTCCAAAATGTCTCCCTTTCTTTGGGAAAGGAAAATGTCAATTAAAGAATCTGAGTTAACTACATAGAATTCCCAATCCCTCTATTTTTGATTTCCTTCACAGGCTAATTGTACACTATTTCAAAGTCCGACTCGTTTTGTACAGCAAAATAACTGTTTGGACATGTATACATATATTGTATTTAACTTATACTTTAACATATTTAACATGTATTGATCAACCTGCCATCCGGGGGAAGGGGTGAGGGGAAAGAAGAAAAAAAGTTGGAACAAAAGGATTTGCAACTGTCAATGCTGAAAAATTACCTATGCATATATCTTGTAAATAAAAAGCAATTAAAAAAAAATGAAGGTCAAAAAAAAAAAATCTGGATTAAAGCTTTGTTTCAATTTACATCTTACCCTAGCTTTATCTTGTGGGCAGATGTTTACATTCAATTCAACTCAACATTTATTAAGCACCTGCTACTTACAAAATCTCATCCTCAGTGGAAAAAACTGTTAAAGAGGGAAGGGAAGTTCAAAAATAAGTGGGTGCTGGAGGCAACAAAGGTTTTTCTCCTGGCTTTTAACATCCATTTTAGACAATAAAATCTCAAAAAATCTGTTCCTTTTTTATAGGGAGTTGCTGTCTTTAAATCGTGAAACCACTAAGACCCCAGAGACTTCGTTTCTTTCAATAACACTTTCTCACTTTTCCCTCTCAGTCCCCTGAGGCTGCCTCAGCCTCAGTTCCAAAAGACAATTAGAGCCAAAGGACCAATGCCCTGGCTGGTATTGCCTGGCGCTGTTAAAAGCGTTTCCCTGTCAGATAAAGCAAGCAGTTAACTGGGGCTAAAGGCGGGGATAAAGCAACCAGCTTAAGGCCATACAAATAATAGGAGGAGACGGGAGGACCAATGGTCTCTACTCTCCCCAAGCTGCCTCTCCCGGTCTTAGCTGGCAGCAACAGAACCCAAGAAAGAAGCCAGAAGTACCAGAATCAAAAATTTAGAAGGGAAGGGAGGGGCCTCACAAACTATCTAATTCAAGCGCATCATTTTACAGATGAGGAACCTGCGGCCCAAGAAGGAGAAGCGATTTGACCAGTTACATTGCCAATTTGTTATTGGCTACAAAATTGATCACACACACAAAAATACAAAATTCCAAGTCTAGTGTCATCCCTCCTCTCACCTAAAAAAAAGACCCCAACCCTTACAACAAATCAAAATCCCAGGGTCGTGAGTTCCAATCCAGCATCCTTCCGGCTGCACCACGACCGCCTCTTCCCTGCGGAGCGATTCTATTTAATAAGCCCTTCGGAGATTTCTGGTCCAAGGCCAGTCTCGGAGAGGAGGGGGCTTTATTCTGAAGACGCCAGGGGAAACGTAAAAGGAAACCTCAAGGTCCCAAGGAAGAAACTTAATCCTGTCTCTGCCCGACCCAGACCTTTCTCGAGAATAGTTTCTCACCAGTTCCCAGCGGCTGTCCAGTAAGTACCAACCAGCCTTCTTGAACGAAGTCGCCGTTAGGGTGGAGCCAACCACCCCGGCGCAAGCGCACTTTTAGGCCACGCTCTCAATAGCCGTTAACCGTCCTACGGGGTTTAAACAGGATGTGGAACCCGCTCTAACTTCCTTCTAATTCTCCGCCCTTTTCCCAAAACCATTGGTTGTGTGTCTGAGTCATCTTCGAATCTCCTTCCTATTGGTTTATCTCCCCTCTACGCCCGCCCCAGAGCCCCGCTAGGATCCCTGGGAACGCCGTTTCTGGGGACACGTGATCTCTTGCCGCGCGGCCCTGGGACCGGCTGGTCGTCTTTCTAGTGAGTCTGGGAGAGGGTTCGTTGGAAATGGAAATGGGGGGCGTTGGGGTGCCGAGAAGCCCACCTAGATCGCAGATTCATGCCTCCCTCAGCCGCCAGGGATGGTTCTTCTTCACTCCTCAGGCAGGGTGGTGATCTAGGCCCAAACAGCCCTCGGCCCGGAGACGGGGACGGGGGTGGGATGGGGTGGGGTGAGGGGCATTGTGAGTAAATGGACGATAACCAGACCTCCTTTTTGTAGGTAAAGGGACTGAGACCCAGAGGAATAAAGTGACGTGGCCAAACACACACAGCTTTTGAGACGGAGTCTCTGATCCAATAGTCGAGTAAATTTCCCATTCTATCTCAAGTAAGTTCAAATATTTAAATAATTGAAGTCCTTCCCTTCTCCCATCCGATTTATAGTGTAGTGGTATTAACTCGTGAATTTATTTTCCCTCCCGAGTTTTAGCTTCCACAATCTTAAGCAACATATTAAGCACTCTATCTCAACTACTATTCTGGGTCATGGCCATACAGAAACAAAAAGCCGAAAGTACCTAATTCTAAAAAAAACTTTGTCAAATACTCAAAAAAAAGTTAAGCCAGTAGATCAGTCTTACACCCAGTCCCAGAATTTGTGTGGCATTTTAAAGCTTAGATATACGTAGAGTAAATAATTAAGTTTTAAGATAGTCGTTGGGAAAAGGCTTTTGTAAACGGTGGTAGTAGCCCAGAGTCCTGGAAGAAAGTGGGAATTCTGAAAAGGGAGAAGTGAGTACATGCCAGGAATATGGGAAAAGTGTGAAGGAGTGATGGGGGTATGAGAAATAGCTCTGTGCTAGCTCTTAAAAGGCTACTGGAGGAGAAAGGGGAATGAGTATAATGAGAAGGGGATAATAAAGCTCAAAGATTGTGAAGGATTTTAAATAAGGGAGTTTTTATCAGAGCCACTGGAATATGGGTAGGGCAGTGAAATGATCAAAGGAGGAAAATCACTTTGGCAATTTTGTCAGTGAATGACCAAAGTGAAGAAGGTAGAATAAAGTTACCTAAAATAATGAGAATAAACCTTTATGTGGCATTTAAAGGGACAGATAGGTGATGTAATGGATGGATTACTGGGCCTGAAATTAGGAAGACTCCTCTTTATTAGTTCAAATCTGGTCTCAAACACTGTGACTGTGAGCAAGTCACTTAATACTGTTTGCCTCAGCATCTCATGTGCTAATGAGCTGGTGAAGGAAATGGCAAACCATTCCCCAAATGATGTCACAAAGAAGTGGACACAACAATAACAAAGCACTTTAGAATTTGTCTTTGTTTAGAGGTTATTACAATGATCCATGAAAGGTGATTAAGTCCTAAAGTAAGATGAAGCATTTATGAATAAAAAAAGGTGGCAACATGCCAGAGAAATTTGGGAGGTTGAAACAGGCTTTCTGTTTGATTGGACATAGATTTGGGAAAGTGAAACATTGAGACAATGTCAGATTTAGGGTCTTGGGAACCATGAAGTCTTGTGCTATTCACAGAAACGGAGGGATGAGAACTTAAATTTATAGTTTGCTGGTTAAGTAGATCTGAATTAACTGCATAAAAGGTACTAATTAAACCTGACCCAGAGAGATGTGAAGAGAAGAAGCATACATACAGCATTGTCAAATGCAGCTAAAAGGTCAGGAAGGCTGAAAAGTGAGAAAACGCCATTAAATTTGGCAGCGAAGATATCACCGATATCTTTGGACAGAGTGCTTTCAGTTGAGTGAAGTTGGAAGCCATTGTGAGCTTTTTTCTGGAATGGGGATGGGAATGGGGAAGAAAAGGTGATAGTCTTTTTGGGGGGAAGGGGATAGAATCTAGTGAAACTTCATTTTGGTTGAGGAAGTTGATTTAAGTGATTTGCCCAGGGTCAAAAAGCTAGTAAGTGTCTGAGGCTGGATTTGCACTCAAATCCTTCTGATACCAGGACTATCTAGCTAAACTTTTATAAGAATGTAAAAACTTGAGTATATTTTGACAGCTTCATTGAAGGAATCAGCAGTTAGGGTTAAAAAGATTAGGAGATGATTAAAGTTAGTGATCTGAAAAAGGAAGTAAATCAGTCAAGGGCACACATAAAGGGATTAGCCTTAGCTAGAAGACCTGTCTTTTCATTAAGGGGGAAAAAAGGGGTTTTGAGACAGAGAAAAGGGAAAAGAGAGAGCTCATATCCAGTGACCTCAGTTTTCTAAGTAAGAGATCCATTTTTCAGCTAAGAAGGTTAGAAATATGAGCAAGTTTAGAATGTCCTCTCTGGGGAGTAAAATAGTCATATAGAGAGGTACACGAAACTATTTAAAATGTGTAAGTTGCAAAGAGGAAATAAAAAGGAATTATTAGAATCTCCTGTACATTTTATGCATTTGCAAAACTGGGAATTTAAAGAAATTAATTCCTTTCTCCACATATAGTATAACCATGGCTCGTGGTCCCAAGAAGCATCTGAAGCGTGTAGCAGCTCCAAAGCACTGGATGCTGGATAAGTTAACAGGAGTTTTTGCTCCAAGACCATCCACAGGTCCCCACAAGCTGAGAGAGTGTCTCCCACTCATCATCTTCCTGAGGAACAGACTCAAGTATGCCCTGACTGGAGATGAAGTAAAGAAGATCTGCATGCAGCGTTTCATCAAGATTGATGGCAAGGTCCGCACTGATATTACATACCCTGCTGGCTTCATGGATGTCATTAGCATTGAGAAGACGGGTGAACATTTCCGTCTGGTTTATGATACAAAGGGACGCTTTGCTGTTCACCGTATCACTGCTGAGGAGGCTAAATATAAATTATGCAAAGTGAGAAAAATCTTTGTGGGTACAAAAGGTATTCCTCATCTGGTAACCCATGATGCCCGTACTATCCGTTATCCAGATCCTCTCATTAAAGTGAATGATACAGTTCAGATTGATTTAGAAGCAGGCAAGATCACTGATTTCATCAAGTTTGATACTGGTAACCTATGTATGGTGACCGGTGGGGCCAACTTGGGTCGAATTGGTGTGATCACAAATAGGGAGAAGCATCCTGGCTCTTTTGATGTTGTCCATGTAAAAGATGCCAATGGCAATAGTTTTGCCACTAGGCTCTCAAACATTTTTGTTATTGGCAAAGGTAATAAGCCTTGGATCTCTCTTCCCCGAGGAAAGGGTATCCGCCTTACAATTGCTGAAGAGAGAGACAAGAGATTGGCAGCTAAGCAGAGCAGTGGCTAAATGATTGCAGATAAGAATATGTAGGGTTTCATTCAAATTGAGATGTTACAATACCATTTGTAACCAAAAATGTGATTACCCTATAAAAATATACCAAATAAGAAATAAGTAGCTTAAATTACTCAGTCTTATAAAGTGAAATTGAGTAAGCCATAAATGCCTTTCTCTACTTTTCCTTGGATGAGGGTACTGTGACTATAAATGTTGCATAAAATGTTAGAACATGTACTATGACTATAAATGTTAAAACATAGAGCTGTGTTGGTTTTACTTAACTGCTTTTCTTACTTGGGAAGACTCACTGGAGGATGGGGAGAGGACATCTCAAAATGGCTGATGTAAAATCAAAAATCAATAAAACTTAAAGAAAAAATTTTGGATTGTTTTATATATAAGCATCTGCTAAGATGAATTTTAAAAAAAATTTTTTATTATAGCTTTTTACTTACAAGATATATGAATGGGTAATTTTTCAGCATTGACAGTTGCAAAACCTTTTGTTCCAAGTTTTCCCCTCCCCCAGATGTAAGGTAGACCAATACATGTTAAATATGTTAAAGTATATGTTAAATACTATATATATACACATACATGTTTATATAGTTTTGCTGCACAAAAAGAATTGTACTTTGAAATAGTGTACAATTAACCTGTGAAAGAAATCAGAAATGCAGGCAGAAAAAAATAGAGGGATTGCGGGTTCTATGTGATGCTTCACACTCATTTCCCTGAGTTCTTTTGCTGCGTTGTAGCTAGTTCAATTCATTACTGTTCAATTGGAGCTGATTTGTTTCATCTCATTGTTGAAGAGGGCCACGTCCTAGAATTGATCATCATATAGTATTGAAGTATATAATGATCTGGTCCTACTCATTTCACTCAACATCAGTTCATGTAACTCCAGGTCTTTTTGAAATCATCCTGCTGGTCATTTCTTACATCACAGTAATATTCCATAACATTCATATACCACAATTTATTCAGCCATTCTCCAATTGAGGGGCATCCATTCAGTTTCTAGTTTCTGACCACTACAAAGAGGGTTGCCCCAAACATTTTTGCACATATAGGTCTCTTTCCCTTAAGACCTCTTTGGGATATAAACCTAGTAGTAACACTGCTGGATCAAAGGGTATGTATACTTTGATAACTTTTTGAGCATAGTTCAAATCACTCTCCAGAATGGCTGGATTTGTTCACAATTCCACCAACAATGTATCAGTGTCCCAGTTTTTTCCCACAGCCCCTCCAACATTTGGCATTCTCTCCCTGTCATTCTAGCCAATCTGGTAGGTGTGTAGTGGTATCTCAGAGTTGTCTTAATTTGCATTTCTCTGATTAATGACTTGGAGCATCTAAGATGAATTTTTTTATAATTTATATAGCACATTTACATTATCTCTTTTGATATAGTACATGTACACATTACAAATGAATATGAAACTGAGAAATTAAGTGACTTTGCAGAATCTTAGGAATTGCAAGAGACTTCAGAGTCAATCACTTCCAATCTGAACAAGAATCTGCTACAAAAGTATGCCAGATAAATGGTTCTTAAAAGGTTCCCAGATGTTATAGACTGGCATGATTGCCAATTATTATGAAGTCTTAAGCACATGTGGGTTTTTGTCCATCTTTGATTTTCATAGATTGAAGCTATGAAGCTGGTAACTTGTTTATAGTTTTATAAGGATTTGTCCCCATACATAGACTGGAAAGAAAAGCCAGAGCTTCATAGTCTCCTGGTCAAAGGAAACTAATTGCCCTTTAGGGAGAAAACCTATTCTTTCCTCATTGGTTGTACCTCTTTATGAGAAGAAAGTCAATTCACTGATTTTGTTAAACTTAAGTGACTAAAGAGCTTGCAGGGGTTGAATACCAACTGTTAACTGAAAAATAGAATCGGAGTCCACAGAAGGTTCGTTGTAGGCAAAAAGCCACCTTTATTCTGTGAGAGAAACCAGAAGTATATACTAGGATCTCTCTAGGAGACCCCATGCTGTGAGGCTAAGCCTTGATACCTATAGTAGTGGTGACGGAGCAACAGTGAGGCAAGTTTGATTCATAGTAGTGCTTTGATTTGAACCTGGTTCCTGTAGGTCCTTGTCTGTACTCGGACTACTTGAAGCTGGTGTAAACCAGTCTGTAATTTAAATGCGTCAGAGTTCATCTATAAAAGTGAGCTCAGAGCACAGCTTGCTTGCTAGGCTAACGCCCAGTAGTAGCTCTGGAAAACGGTATCTCCTAATAATAAAAAGAGAAATGAGGGGGAAAAAAGTGGTATTGGCATGGAGATCCAGACAATCTGGACTTCTGTTTATTTAATCTTAATAGAAATTATATCTAATCATTTTTCACATTTTCCAAAAAGAAAGATCCTTAACTAAGAAGTGAAGGTATTTTAAAACACTGAAGTTCCTTTCCTTCATCTCCACCTAAGTTTCCAACAATATGACCTATAAAATGAGAAGATTGGACTATATAAGAAGTGTTAGACATGCAGCCTGAAGGCCATATGTGACCCAAAACACTTCTGAATGTGACCAGAATCAGATTAAAATATAGTTCCTATCTGATTTTAATATATTTATAGATTAATAAAGAATTATATAAAGATGAATTTCTAAGTCAATATGTGACCCACAGGGATCCTCATGTATGATTTAGTAGCCCTTGTTTTCAATTGAATTTGACATTATCTTAAACCAAAACCAATCTGATTCTCATTGATTGGCCAGACGAGATGATCTCAAGGTGTCCTCTAGTTCTAAATGCCACAGGAATACCATGTCATAAGAATGTCACAACCAAATTAAGGGTTGGGGCTAGGAAAACTTAGGCTATAGATAATTTTGTTACATACACAAGAGAGAAGGATGTTAAATGCTAAGATGGAGAGAATCTAGAATATGGAGGAGAATTCTGGACACCCATTTCTTGAAAACTGTGTACTTGTATATCTGTCATCTGGGGGAAAGGATTAGAGGAGATTGGCACCCAATATGGACTCTGAAATTCCTAATTCTATTCTATCTTTCCCAAAGAATTGATCTTTCCTGTCTTGTGACTGACAATCTTATTTACTTCACTGTTTCCATGAGTTGGACCTCTTCAATCCTTTGCAGTCTGGCTTCCACCCTCATTACTCCTCTCCTGTTACTAATGATATCTCTTACCAGTTAAATCCAATGGGTTTTTCTTAATCCCCATTTTATATCACCTTTGCAGTTTTTGACCTTGCTGATTTCTTGCTATAGATGTTAATCCACAGCTCTAGCTAGAGCTTGCCTTCTCTTCATACTTTCAGTTCTAGTTACTAGTTCAATGATCTCAACAAAATTGATTCTCAAATGTATAATTCAGCTCTAATCTCCTAAACTCCCATTCTCCACCTAGATTTCCCATTGGCATAATAGTAAATAGCATATCAAAAGTGGAGCTCATTTTTTTTTTAACCACCTAAACCCACTTCTCCGTATTCACCTATTGTTTTGAGAGCACTGCCATCCTGGTGAAGTGTAGAGAGTGATCCTGGCCAAATCACTTAACCCTGTTTGCATCAGTTCCATAAAATGAGCTGGAGAAGGAAGTGGCAAACCACTCCAGTATCTTTGCCAAGAAAGCTCCAGTAGGGTCATAAAGAATTGGACATGACTGAAAAATGACAAACCACCACAACCTTTCAGTCTCTTAATTTTACAGACTTCAATCTTCCCAGCCAGGCACCATTCTAAATGCCGCTGCCAAAATAATTTCCTTCGGATTCAGAAGTGGCCAGGTAATTCTCCTGTTCAAAAGTCTTTAATACTACTCTCTAGAACAGGAATTCTTAACCTGTAGTCTGTAAGCTTTTAAATATTTAAAGTTTTTTTGATAATTTCAATGTAATTACTTGTCTCTGTAATTATGTTTTATTGATATTTATATTTATTTGTACATATATAATATACTAAAAAAATTCAAGGTAATTTTTTGCTAGTTATTGATGTGAAGACCTTGGCAGCTGTTGTGTTTATATTTGTATTTTTGTGTATGTGAATACTTGTTGGGGTCAGGGAGATTAGAATAAAGTTTCTTAGAGTGTAGTGGTTGAGTTAAGATTTATCTATGGGGGGCAGTTGTTTAGTGCCATGGATAGAGCATAGGCCCTGAAGTAAGGAGGAGGACTTGAGTTCAAATCTAACCTCAGATACTTACACTTTCTAGCTGTGTAATGCTGGGCAAATCACTTAACCCCAATTGCCTTAGGGGAAAAAAAAGATTTATCTATAGGTCTGCCCTTCCTTTTACTATCCAGGCAAGCACTGTCTGTGGCCACCTCTACTTCATCAGGGCCTGTCTTGCCTCCAACATTTCAATCTCTTTTCTATTTTGCATTCTTTTCCTACTTTAACATACTTCTATACTTCATCCTATTTGCCTCAACCCAGTGATTATGAGTTCTCAAATGATGTCCAAATCTTCTTGAACCTCTAATGACTGCTTCCACATTTTCATTTGCCATAAACCAGCCCCCTCAAATTCCCATTCTAAAGCTACCCTATCACTGTGCTCTCTGGAATGTCTGCACTATAAGCAACATATTACCATCTTAAAACTTTTTACTTTTTTGCTTCCTTCATATATATATATATATATATTTTTTTTTTTTTTTTTTTTTTTTTTTTTTTTTTTTTTGCATTCACTGAAACCTGACACCTTCCTGATGACACAATTTTCCTGGCTTCCTTTCTCACACTGATTGTAAAAACTCATGTACCCGACTGCCCTGGTTGTGGTAAAGGAATTGGATTACTCCTTGCTCCTCATTGCCACTCTTCTACTCTTCGATCAGAGTAATCTCTTCTGCTTTGAGGTTCATTTAATAGGGTTATCATCTTATCAAATTTCTGGAAACTGTTTTCTACAGACTTCTATTATATTCTTCTTTCTTCAGTGAGTACAGTGCCTGACTCATAGTCTTTCTGTCCTTCTTGACTCCAGTTCTCATATTAGAAACTTCAAGAAATATATTGATACTCCCTCCAATACTCTAATCTTCCAAGTCCTTATCTTACCCATTTCCCATTACCTGTTCTTTCATCCTATCATACATTGGCTATATAGAGAGATAATTAGATCCTTGATCTTGCCATCACTCATAGATATTTCACATTCATGTTCATGATTTCTGAAATTTATCTGATTACAATCCTTTTTTTTTAAAAAAATAACTTTTTATTGACAGGACAAGATAATCCTTTAACAATTTCCTAATTAGTTTGCTATCCCAGTTCATCACAATGGTTTTTCCAAACCTTTTCATCCCTTCTCAAGTTTTTTACAGCTGTCCCTCCCCTATCTTGAGAGCCTTCTTCATCTGAATACCTTGCTTCATATTTCACTGAAAAAATTGAGACAATTTATAGAGACCTCCATCTTTTTTTTCTTCCTCTTCATCTTATTTCATTTATTAATGTAGAAGAATAAAAAATCAAGATTATCAAAGGAATTGATAAAAAAAAAAAAAAAATGTAAAGGTTAGTGTCCTAGCAGAACCAGACCTAAAACTATTACTATAAAGCAGCAGTTATTGAAACCATATAGTACTGGCTAAAAAATAGAGTGGCTAGGACACATTATAGTATATAAAAGATCTATCCAAGCCCTTAGATTGGCTCTGTGTCTCTCTACCTCTACCCATGGTATCTTTCTTTATATTTGTGAGTAAATAAGTGATTCATATATGCTATACAAATGTCCATTAGTGATTATTTCAAATATCTGCATCATGGGCCATTGTGCTTTTTCTTGGTCAGACCACATCTGGAATACTGTGATTTGCTCTGGGCATTAGATTTTAGGAGGAACTTTCATAGTCTGGAGAGCATCCAAATAAAGGCAATCATAATGGTAAAGGGCCTTGAATTCATGGCATAAGAGGAACAGTTGAAGGAACTGGGCATGTTTATTCTGGAAAACAGAAGACTTTCAGGAACTTGATGGCTTTCTTCAAGTATTTGGAGGCCTGCATTGTAGAAGAGATAATAAAGGTGAAAAATAAAGAAAAGATCAATAAAAACATGAAAAATACATAACAATTTAATAAAGAAAACATGGAAAAAATAGGGCAATACTACTTTACTAAATTTAATATACACATTTAAAAACATAAATAACAGTTTATAGTTTATATACCATAATCCTTAAAATTTTTGTTTATTTGAATGTGTTTGTAAATGATTAATCTCATATTATAAAAGGTAACAAAAAAGGAGGGTATTGATTTATTCTGTTTGGTTCCAGAGGATAAAACTTGGAGCCATGATTAAAAGTTGCAAAGAGACAAATTTAGGCTTAATACAAGAAAAACTTCCAAATAACTAGCTGTAATGCTCTCTCTAAAAATGTAATATTCTCTGTTGAGGTTTTCTTGGAGTCTCTGGAGCATCCTTCATTTCAGTTCAGTAATCACCACAAATACAGCCAGGTATTAAAGTCTAAATCCTTTATTGTCTCCTTCAAAGTCTTATCTCCTTCACTTGGGGCTCGACTAGTTTTCTGGGGGCTTTCTGGAGTCTTGGATTCAGTGGAGAAGCAAAGAAGGAGAGTCTGCCACCGAGGTGGTGTGAAATGGGATGAAACTATCTGAGTCCAAGGAGGTTTCAGCCTCCAGCTTTCTGTCTGCTAGTCTCTCAATTTCCCTGGCTGAGGCTTCTAGATTATATGCCCCACGCTGAGTATAAACCAATCATTATATCACTAGGAAACCATTATTTGTTGCAGGATTAAATCAATACTAAACTAGATTTAACCATTGTCTCCTCAATTCCACTTAGTACCTTGTTTCAAGTTGTGAGGGATGTAGAAGACTCTTACCCAAAATGACTACTCGGAGATCATTCAGTAGAAAACAGAAAAGTTGTTTATTAAAACCTCCAGAGGATGAGTCCTCCCATCATGAGATAAGAAAGAGAAAGCTCATGGTAGGAGGGCTAAAGAAGTAGTAAAGATACATAGCTTTTATACAAGAGATTATATCACCAGTAAGAGAGCATTGAGAAGGGGAGGGGGAGGCATCTAATTTGTTATTGCTATTTGGAGAGATTGGAATGGAAGACTTTTGTTTTTCCGAAATCTCCAGATTTCTAGGAAACAGAAAATCAGGCCTTCAGGCTTAATTAGGCAGATAGTGGTCAAGCTAATAGACTAAATATGGATAAATGTCATCAGCTGTAAATATGTTTATAGCTGGCCAAGGCTCAAGTAAATATGAGCCTGCACATATTATACAGGTCATAGGGGAAACACAGAAATAATGAAAATAAATACAGAAAAAGAATTCATATATTCCTGTAAGTTTTTCACTTTATCTCTCTCTGTTCCACACAAAGTTCTGGCCATAACATCTCCATAACATTATTCTTGTAGGATTAAATCAATCATACTGAACCATGCTAAATTAGATAACTATTGTCTCTATCAATTCCACTGACTTAGTACCTTGTAAGACTCCTTTGTTTCAAGTTCAGACTTCTGGCCCATAACAACTAACATTATCTAAAAATAGAAAGAACTGCCTTGAGAGGAGGTCTTTAATAATAGACTAGTAGATCATTGGTTTCAGAATGTTTTAGAGGCAATTATTGTTTAGGTCTGGGTTGGACTAAATGACTACTACAACCCTTTCTATTGTGAATGGGTACCCTAAGGTTTCCTTGCATAGTAATTGTGCACTGTTTAGCACTATCCACTAACTACTATTCTTGAGTCCGATCATTTAGCTACTAAATTCTAAATTCATCCAACTTGTATTATCATGCATTCCACATCTCTCCATTTTGTTCAAAATAATGTGTGAGAGTTTCAAAGGCCTCTGTCCTAGCCATGACCAGGACAGCCTCCTCTTAGGAAAAAGCAAAGGTTGTGAGTTTACAGTAGCACATTCAAAGAAAATAAATAGACTGGAATGGTATTCAGGAAACAAGCCCATCATTAAAATTGGATTAGGAGACAATCAAGCAATCATGATTGGTATCTAGATGAAGAAAAATAGAAGATATTGGAGCCTGCATTAGTTAGAATGGACAAGTCCAATAAGAAAATGGAATGGGAGATAGCAATTATTAAGGACACATTTGAACTAATAGGGAATTTTTCTTTTGATATCATTTCTTAATGTAGGAGTATTATACTATTGAGGGCAACTTGGTGGCACACAGGATAGAAAACTCTTTGTATTCAAATTCTGTATCAGACTTATTAGTTGTGCAACATTGAGCAATTCACTTACCCTATTTGCCTGAGTTTCCTCATCTATAAAATGAGCTGAAGAAGGAAATGGCAAACTATTCCAATATCTTTGCCAAGAAAACCCCCAATGGAGTCATGAAGAATCATGATTGAAAAGTGACTAAACAAGCTATACTATTGTAAATGAGGTAGGAGAGGTGGAATTTGATGATTTTTTTTTAAATTAAAACTTTTTATTTTCAAAATATATGCATGGATAATTTTCAACATATATCCTTACAAAAATCTTGTTCTAATTTTTTCCCTCCCTTCCCCCACATTCTCCCCTAGATGGCAAATGATACAATATGTTAAACATGTACAATTCTTCTATACGTATTTCCACAAATATCATGCTGCACAAGAAAAATCAGATCAAAAAAGAAAAAATGAAAAAGAAAACAAAATGCAAACAAACAACAAAAAGAGCAAAAATACTATGTTGTGGGTCCACATTCAGTTCCCACTGTCTTCTCTCTGGGTACAGATGGCTCTCTTCATCACAAGACCATTGGAACTAACTTGAATCACCTCATTGTTGATGAGAGCCACGCCCATCAGAATTGATCAAGATATAATCTTGCTCTTGCTGTGTATAATGTTCTCCTGGTTCTACTCACTTCATTTAGCATCAGTTCATGTAAGTCTTTTCAGGCCTCTCTAAAATCATCCTGCTGATCATTTCTTATAGAACAATAATATTCCATAACATTCATATACTATAACTTATTCAGCCATTCTCCAACTGATGAACATCCAATCAGTTTGAAACTGGATGATGTTTGTAATGATCTTTCCTTTAGGTAAAAACAGTAGGATGTTATGAAAGAGAACTGGCAACAATTTGGATGGATAAAAGTATTATGTTTGGGAACTTTCTTGGACATGACAATTTTGTCAGTTCTCAGAGAACTGAATGAGAAAAATAGCAGTCTTGAAAAGAGAGAACAAGTAGTGTATGTTTTTTCATTAGTCTAAGAATAATTGCTATTCATCAACTTAAGTAATTATTGGATGCTCCACTTTTTGCAAGCATATCTAAACTACTTTCCATCCATTAGCATTGATAGACAGATGACCATATATAGAAGATAGCTTATTAGTTAATATTTCATTCCCACATGAAATAGACCAATAAAGAAATTCTCTGTTTCTCTTTCTCTGCAATAAAGTGTTTTTCCTAGAGATAGGGATTATATATTCCTTTTTTTTCATCATTTTCCATACTATGGACTCATCATTTGTAGCAAGGGTAGAATTTTAAATTTACAGAATTCATTAAATTTTGCTTTATATAATGCCTAAATTTAAAGAAGTATTTAGAGTTGAGCACTTTTCACCAGCAGCTTAAATTAGGGGGACAATTCATCAATCAATTACTAACTATGGTATTGATCAATAACAATTCAAAGATGTCAAAGTTATGAATCTTACCCAATTTGTGCCTTTTCCCCCATCATCCTTTGTTTTCCAAATAAAATAACCTGGGTTTCACAGACTTACTATGATGTAAGTAGAATATACTTATCCCTACTGACAGTGTATTGTAAAATTCTAAAGTATTTAAAATTTGAGAAATTGGCCAAAATAAAGAAACTGAAGTTTGTTTATAATAAGGAGACATTTTCATCTGGCATTATTTGGCTATCACTTAGGAGAATTATAAAATTGCATCTGTTTGTAAATAGTATGCATTGAAGTTATCTTTGAACCAACCAAGTACCTACAGATCTTAAATGCAAAGATTTCAGTTTTTGGTTTAGGGTAAAAAGACAAATACAAATTAGAAATCAAGAGTGGCCAGAATTTTTCTGGAGTCTTAAGTGAACTATTATGTATTCATTCTGTCTGATTTTTCTCCATTTATAAATAAAGGCTAAATGTCCTTATATGTGCTTATTGTTAACTGTTATTGGAACATGAGAAAAAAAATCATAACCTAATCCTAAATTGCAATTAGCGAAACTTTGCTATTTGGAGTAATATCTTTTTGGTTATAATTTGACATCATTCTAAGTTTTGATTTCAGATACAATTATTTGATCTGTCATTAAGTCAACTATCACTCAAGGGGAATGCCATTTATTGCCCAACTGGAAAATTGCTATAGGTGGTTGTCTGTTCCTAAAAAAAAGTTTAAGGATTAGCAAAAGTAGAATTCTCTTGACTGCATTTTCCATTATGTTATTTCCCTCAGGAAATTTTCTCTCTTGGTTAATTCTGAACCTGCGTATGATACCCTCTGAACAAAGTACAATTTTGCATTTCCCTCTTTTTTCCTTTCATAACAAATTTCTATAATCAGGGCAAGTGATAAGGGGAAGTTTTTTGTCATGATACTAAATCAATTAATAGCTAATATTAAAATATCTTAGTTAATAAAATAGAACTCAAGTATGAATGATCTTACTATTTTTCATCTATATTTATGATCAACTCCAGATCTTATGCCATCAGTTCTGAGGCTTTCCATTTTCTTGCTTATATGTTTATATATATATTAGGTTCTTAGAGTAGCTCATTTTTTCAAGTTTATATGAGGATAATATGTATCCTCAAAAAGGTAGGATAAGACAAAAATATAAAAGTTTTAAAAAATCTTAATGGATATATACCACAAAAGATATAGCACCCTCCAAATCTATAAAGAAATAAGTGGGGAGGTATAGGTGGATGGGGAAGTAAAATGTGAGGGAAGAAGACGAGGGAGGAGGGATTCCTGGGTAGGGGGAGGTTAAGTAATAGTATGCCAACGTATGGAGCAGAATTTAATCAAAGAGTCAGCAGAGATAGGAAAGACATGTGTGTATCTGGGGTATGTGTGGGTGTATGTGTATGTATGTGTATATCTATATATGTATATATTGGAGTCCAGTCCCAGTGAATACCAAGAATGTGAATATATATTGAATGTACCACAAGCCAAACAGAAAAATATGCTTTGCAATATTTTGTTTATTAATCTGAGAGTCAGAGTTTATATGCTCTTTAAGCTCATATTGCATTTACACCAGTTACCTCCAGGTGGAACTATGTACCTTCCGGGTTTAATGTATAGACCATATTTTGACATTCCAGTTCCACCTTAACTAGCAATAACAAAGTATCATAACAGGGTCTTTGTCAAAACAGAGTTGTAAATAGCATTCTGACACCTTTGGATCATTTCTACTAAAGACATATTTTGTTTTTCCCCAGCTAATGCTTTCTTACAACTGGCATTAACATTTTGAAGAGCAAGTTGTTTCAATAAAATTTAAACTGCTTCCCCATGTTGATTGAAGGCTGAATCGCCATCATTAAGAGACTGACAAAGTCAGCAAAGATCTCATTGGATCTTTGCATGATTTTTGTATAGAATGTCCCTCTGTCCCAGCTACCTGATTGATTTTTGTTCAATTCCAATTCAATATGTGTACTATATTGATATCAGGTGGACAAGGATCAATCTTATATATAAATCCTCATGTTAGCCTAGTGATAAACTACTTTCCCTTCTTGTTTACCGTTTTTTTCTTTAATTGTTGAACTCACCAAGCGGTCACTCTCCAGCTAGGTCATTCAAGTTCCTGTTCGGGTGCTAGCTGTTGGAGTCCAAGTCTAGTGAGTACCGAGAGTATGAATATGTATTGAATATTCCACAAGCCCGGCAGAAAAACATGCTTTGCTATTTTTCGTTTATTAATCTGAGGTCCAGAGTTTATGTATTCTTTAAGTTAGTGTTGCATTAACATCAGCTACCTTCAGGTGGCACTATGTACATTCCGGGTTTGATGTAGACCATAGTTCTACATTTCAGTTCCACCTTAACTAACAAGTATTTATCATAACAGGGTCTTAAATAACAGTAACTATTAATAAGAAGGTATTATTTGTCAAAACAGAGTTGTAAATAGCGTAATTGTGCTGCCTGTTCCTGTCACATGCATTCTCCATTAAGATTATCCTAAATTTATCTCAAGTATATCTTTCATTCATAATTAAGGGAGGTGGTTAACCAATGCTTTGAATTATTTGCCCTTACAGAGAGCAGGTCTCAAGTAATACCTTAACTGGACTCTTCCTGTACATGGATTTATTCAATACTGGCCCTACACGTGTATGTAAATATATCTTTTCTTATCTATAGCCTACTTGGGGGATGGTGGGGGGAATGAAAGGGGGAAAAAAGAATAAATTAGATAAGGTACACAGCAAAGATCAAAATAACAACTTATAAGGAAGTAAAGAATAGATGGATATTTGTGAATATAACTTCTTCTACTAATATATATACTTTCTTAAATTGGTTTTAGTTGTCCTATATTTTGAATCCTCCCTGATGTTCTGTGAGGCACACGATAATATTCTCTTTTATTTGGTATTGCTTTTCTGTTTTTCTTTTTGCTTATTCTGTTTCTTCAAATAAAATAAATTTGGAAAAAAAAGGGAGGGGAGGCAACTAAATGACAAAGTGAATAGAGCACTGGCCCTGGAGTCTAGAGGTTCAAATCTGACCTCAGCCACTTAACACTTACTAGCTGTGTGACTCTGGGCAAGTCATTTAACCTCAATTGCCTCATCCCCCTCTAAAAAAAATTAATGGAGTAATAAACTCTGGGAAATCAAAATAGTATTAGATTCTTTTTCCCTAAGAACTTGTAATTCCCTAAGAACTATATAATTTGCTTCCAATTATTTTTATTTTTCTTTGGGGACATCACAGAAATTATCTTTTTGGTGACAGGAAGAGGAAAGCGAGATTAAAAATTAGTGTATAGTTAAAATGATAAAAATAACAATTCATATTTCTATTTTATTTTAGAATTAAAAAGAACTATTGATTTTCATAATAACCTTGTAAGGGAAGTAATATAAGTATTTCCGAACCTTTTTAAAGTTGAAGAAACTGAGTTTAGAAACTTGTCCATGATCATTCAGTAAGGAAATAAGTAGAGCTAGGATTCACATCCAGGCTTCCTAGTTCAATGTTTGTTCTATCACGCTATTATGGTGTGGTAAAAACCACAGAGGGAAAAAGTTGCATAGGAGGGAGAGAAAGAAGAAATGAGGATATAATGGGAAGGAGTGGTATCTTGGTCTCAAAAAGTCTAATTCAAGGTAGATCGTCCTCTATAATCGCAAGTTGTTTTCACATACATGGACACTCTATATTACTAGAGAAGAGAAGGGACTGGTCAGTGGATCCTGCTAATAAGGGTAGGAAACACCAACCTCTTAGGAGTCACAAATATTTCAGACCAAAAAATGCGAGTGTAGTCTTCAGATTGAGGTCATAGTTCTCCAGAAATTACTGTCTGAGGGGAAAAGTCAGGGCTGCTAGAACTTATTACAGAAGTTTTGACTCCAACAGCACGCATATATCCATGTATCTCCATGTCTTACTATTTTCATTGATTTACAATGTTTTTTGCATCCCATCCTTGCAAACTGAATGATTCCATCTAGGGAGGTGGAAAGACAAACATTTCAAGGGTATAAATGAAAGAATTCAAGGCAACTAAAGTGGCTCTCATCTTTCCTGGCCCCACTCTTGCTCCCCCCCCTTTCCCCTTCCCTACCCAGTGATTAGATAAACTTACTTGAAGTGAACTTAGCTTCTATTTAGGAACATCCATGGAAATAAATTCCAGGTATCCCTGGTCTAAGAATTATTTCTACTTGCTCTACCTTCTATAACCACTAGGGACCTCCCCAGACCAGAGACTGAGGTTGCCAGAGCCACGCCCCACACTAGGGCTATCAAGGATTACCCATACCCAGTGAATCAATGGATCTCTCCTCCACCTCCACTTACTCAAGTAGAATTTCTCAATTACACAGCTCTCGTGTTTTTCGGTAGTACAGGTGCCAAATCCCTCTATACACTCTCCATTTTCAAGACTCCTATTACATGTTTTACATTTCAGAGGCACAAAACCTGTTGGATAACAGAAGCAGGGGGTGAATGCTAAGCATGACTGATTAGAATGGAAGATTCTCATCAGCTAAATGGATTTTTTGAGGGCAACTCGGGGCCCTATTCTTAACAACCAACCTCATCTGGGACCACCCTGGTCTGTCTTTCCCAATGGGTATTATTCTCCCTTGCTGAACACATGTTAAGGGACCTATTTCAAAGTGGACCTCGGACCCCATATCAAGCTGGTAGGAAGACAGGAGTGAGATGCCTGAAGATCACAATAGAAGGGAAAAAAACTCCCATTCTCTCCCAGCGGCTTCCCTATTAGTTCCCAAGGGAAGTAGCACAGCCCTAGTCTCAAGACTCCCCAGGGCTAGCGTAATTTGGGAGATAAGACTTGGGAATCTTTGAGGTTCTGTGGAGAGGGCTTCGGGATTTTCTAGAGAGGGGAGAAATTTCCTTATAATTTCTTACCAGCATTTCTTGTTTTTGAACACCCGAAACACCAACTCCCAGCTACAGTCTGTATGAAGCAGAGAAGAGAAATGCCTAAGAAAAGTTTGTTCATTTTATATCAATAGTCCCTGTTGTTGTTTATCCTTTTTCTTGAAAAGGACCAATGACATCACTGGATTATACTGGAGACAGCAAAATTAGAGGAGGCAGTGAACTTGGATGCTGCCTCCAACTTTATATTACCTTGAAGAGGCCTAGGAGGGAACCAAGAGATATGGCTCATTATCTAAGCCTTTCTGATGTTAGATACCCCGTGGGTTGCCATTTCTTTTTACCAATTAAAAAAAAGGGGCTTTTGATCAGTGTAGCAGCTCATCTCTTGGTAGGAGGCAAATCTTCCTAGTATGGAAAAAGTCTCTTGGACTTGTGGGTAGGGGGTGGAGGATATAATCCAAATGACCCAACTCTCCAGTTTATTTTGTGTTATCTTGCCCTGAGGGCTTATGTTCTAACAAGTTAGAAGATGCTACCATCCTTAGAAATCAAGGGATGGCTTTCCCTCAGGAATGATTAGAAGGGATTTCTTATAGACAAGTTATAAAGAAGAAGTATAGGGAATTGGCTTCAGAGGATATATAACCTTTGCTTTCTGACCCCTCTTACTGATTTCAGTGTCAGGCTTTTCCCAGGAGAGAAATTTGATATTGGAGTCAATATCTTGGAATGAAGATGAATTATTTTCTATGCCCAAAGAGATTTGGGCAGTCATGGGAAACTTTAGTGAGTCTTTATTCTTCTTTATCAATGGGTGTCAAGAGTGCTTAGCCAAGTGTGATAAATCTCTCCAGAAAGTTTTGATTTCTTGTATATGGTATTAATAGAATCCCAAAAGTGTAGTCAGAACATCTTTGCTCAGAATTTTAAAGGTGCACACCTCCCTGTCAGAAGAAATTCACAGCTTTTTTAGCCTAATCTTTAAGATGCCCCTGAAAATCAGGCTAAAGTTTTCCTATAATATGCTTCCATGGGATTCTTTCAGTCTTAATTCCATTAGAAATAGTTCAAGGACAGGACCTGTATTTTCTCTTTGTTCTTTGTAGTTTCCCTCTTTCAGCTTGCCTCCTGGACTCTACACATACATTTCAGTGCATTTGACAAGGATTGGCTGACCAATGACTGAGTATAGGAGGTTAATTGCCTGACTAGAATTGACATTTCTGGAATCAGTTTTAACAATCTGGTCCTCAAAACGTAGTTTGAGAAGGCACAGTACTGTGTCTGACCAATTCTGAAAGTTCATCCTTACTAACTGCCTAGCTCACCTCATTCTCAACATATCTCTTAATCTCTTCATTAAGAAAAGATTCCAACTCTTCAGGGATAGTTAGTACATAAAAACTTAAGGTTGTCTTTTCCAGCAAAACAAAAACTTGTTTTCTTTTGTTGTAGTTAAGCTATCTAAATATTTATGTGTATATAAATGGAGACCAGATGTCATAGTGAACTTATACAACTTTGTTTTCCATTGCTTTTACGGAAGTAATGGAGAACTAGGAGAAATAGAAGTAGGAGGGAAGGAGATTAAGTAAAGGGGGAGGGGACTGACAAAAGGGAGGGCAGATCAGGGAAGGTTGTAGAAGTAAAACACTGGCAAGAAGGGAAAAGGTAAAAGGAGAGAGGACAAACCGGAGGAAAAATAGAATGGAGAGAAACACACAGTAATCATAATTGTGAATGTGAATATGATGAACTTTCCATAAGATCCCCTGAAAGTATTGAGCTAATAAATACATCTAGGAATTGATTTTATGAAAAAACCAATAAGATAAATAAACTATTGGTTAATTTGATGAAGAAAAATTAAACAAAATACCAAAAATCCAGCATCAAAAATGAAAATGGTGAAATCACTACCAATGAAGAAAAATTTAAAAGCAATCATTATGATTATGAAATATATTCTAATTATATGCCAGTTATTCTAATAATTAGTGAAATAAATTAATATTTACAAAAATATAAATTGCCCAGTGTAGAGGGCTGAATCAGACAACCAAGCACTTAAAGCTAATTATCTATTCCACTGTGAGACAATAACTCTATTAGCATATGTTTGGAAATGGTTCTTCACAAAAAGAGAAAAGAAACCACATGTGTAAAAATGTTTGTAGCAGCCCCTTTTGCAGTGACAAGGAGTGGAAAAATGAGTGTTTGCCCATCAGTTGGGGAATGGCCGAATAAGTTGTGGTACATGAATGTAGTGGAATATTATCGTTCTAAGAAATGATGAGCAGGTTGATTTCAGAAAATCCTGAAAAGATTTACATTAAATGACATTAAGTGAGGTGAGTAGAACCAAGAGAACATTTTGCACAGCAACAACAAGATGTAATGATCAATCCTGATGGACTCGGCTCTTTTCAACAGTGAGGTGAATCAAGGCATGTCCCATAGACTTCTGCTGGAAAGAGTCGTCTGCATCCAGAGAGAAGACTATGGAGACTGCCTGTGGATCACAGCATAGCATTTTCACCAATTTTTTTTTTTTTTTTGGTTGTTTGCTTGCTTTTTTTTTTTTTTTTTTTTTCTCATTTCATCCCCCTCCCCTTTTTTTTTTTTTTTAAATAACTTTTAATTGACAGAACCCATGCCAGGGTAATTTTTTACAACATTATCCCTTGCACTCACTTCTGTTCCGATTTTTCCCCTCTCTCCCTCCACCCCCTCCCCCAGATGACAAGCAGTCCTATACATGTAAAATATGTCATAGTATATCCTAGATACAGAAGGTAGAAATAACTCGGGAAGAAAAACAAAAATGCAAACAATTTACATTCATTTCCCATTGTTCTTTCTTTGGTGTAGCTGCTTCTGTCTATCACTGATCAATTGAAACTGAGTTAGATCTTCTCTTTGTCGAAGAAATCCACTTCCATCAGAATACATCCTCAAACAGTATTGTTGTTGAAGGATATAATGATCTCTTGGTTCTGCTCATTTCACTTAGCATCAGTTCATGTAAGTCTCTCCAAGACTCTCTGTATTCATCCTGCTGGTCACCCCTCCTTCTTTTGATCTGATTTTTTTCTTGTGCAGAATGATAAAGATGGTCATATGTTTAGAAGAATTGTATATGTTTAGCTATATAGGGTTATTTGCTGTCTAAGGGGGGGGGCGTAGAAAGCAAGGAAGAAAAATTTGGAACACAAAATTTTGCAAGAGTGATTGTTGAAAACTATTTTTGCATGCATTTTGAAAAATAAAAAGCTATTATTATTAAAAAGAAAAAAGAAATAGAATTTTTAAAAAGAAAAAAATTAAAAGTATTAGAATAGACAGTGAGGAAACAAAACTATCACTCTTTGTAGATTATTAGATAATTATTTGATAATTAGATAATCCAAGAGAATCAACTAAAAAAACTACTTGAAATAGTAACTAGCAAAATTGTAGTATACAAGATAAATTCACACAAGTCATCAGCATTTCTTTATATAACCAAAAAAAAAAAAAAAATCCAGGAGCAAGAGATAGAAAAATAAATGCCATTTAAAATAAATGTAAACAATAAACATACTTAGGCATCTATTTGCCAAGAAAAACACAGGAACTATATAAACACAATTACAAAACACTTTTCACATAATAAAACCAAATTTAAATAATTGGAAAAAATCAGTGGCTGAGACAATATAATAAAAATGATAATTCTATCATGTTCAATGCCATACCAATCAAACTATGAAAAATTATTTTAAAAAATAACAGCAAAATTCATCTGGAAGAACAAAAGTCAAGGGAATTAATGAAAAATTAATGAAAAAAAGGAAGGCGGCCTAGCAATACCAGATCTTAAACTATATTACAAAGCAGTAATCAAAAAAATTATCTGGTCCTGGCCAAGAAATAGAATGGCAACATCTCATATCATATTCTAAGATTAAGTCAAAATGGGTGCATGATTTAGGCATAAAGTGTAAAAAAACCAGGAAATTAGAAGATCAAGGACTAGATCTATGTCAGATCTATGGAGAAGGGAATAATTCATGACTAAATAAGAGATAGAGACCTTTGTGAAATATAAAATAGATAATTTTGTGTATATTAAAATAAAAGGCTTTTCTACAAACCAATGCAACCAAGATTAGAAAGAAATCAGAAAGCTGGGAAATTATCATTATAGTAAGTGTCTCTGATAATGGCCTCATTTCTCAAATATAGAGAGAACTGGGTGAAATTCATAAGAATATATGTCATTATCCATTTGACAAATAGTCAAGGATATGAACAGGCAGTTTTCAGATGAAGAAATCAAAGCTATGTATAGGCTTATGAAGAAGTGCTCTTAATCATTTTTGATTTGAGAAATGCAAATTAAAACAATTTTCAGGTACCAGCTCACACCTATCTGGTTGACTGATTGACTGATTGACTGAAAAAATAAAATGAGAAATGTTGAAGAAGATATGGGAGAAGTGATACACTAATGAATTGTTGGTGGAGTTGTGAAGATACTATATGAGGATGTATTCTGATGGAAGTGGATTTCTTCGACAAAGAGAAGATCTAACTCAGTTTCAGTTGATCAATGATGAATAGAAGCAGCTATACCCAAAGAAAGAACACTAGGAAATGAATATAAGCTGTTTGCATTTTTGTTTTTCTTCCTGAGTTATTTCTACCTTCTGTATTCTGGAGAGCAATTTGGAACAATGCCCAAGAGGCAACCAAATTGTGCATATCCTTTGATCCAGCAATAGCATTAGAGATCTACTAGTAGCAGTATTACAACTAGATCATAAAAAAGGGGAAAGGACATATATATATATATATAATATATATATATATATATATATATATATATATATATATATATATATATATATATACTTGTGGTGGCAAATAAAATATTGGAAATTAAGGGGATGCCCATTAATTGGAGAATAGCTGAACAAACTGTAGGATATGAAGGTAAGGGAATTCTCTTATTCAATAAGAAATGATAAACAGGCAGATTTCTGAAACACTTTAAAAGGACTGATGCAAAGTGAAAGGAGCAAAACCAAAAAAATGTTTTACAGAGTATCAGCAACATTGTGTGTTAATCAAACTTTGAGTGACTCAGTTCTTCTCAGCAATACAATGATCCAAAGGACTCATGATGAAAAATATTACCTTATCTATATAAAGAACTGATGGACTCTGAAGGCAGATCAAAGCATACTAATTTCACTTACTTTATTCTTTTTGTGTATGTATTTTATTTTTCATCTATTTCTTTTTTCAGAACTGTGACTGATATGAAAATATTTTATATACCACATTTATAACCTATATAAAATTGCCTGCCATTTTCCAAAATGGGAGTTTGAAGGAGGAAGCATATTTTGGAACTCAAAATCTTTTTTTTTTTTTCTTATTTAACAATGTGTGGGACGGTGCAAGACCCCCTTTCCCAAATTAATTAATCAGAGACATTTTCAGGTACAAAGAGAAAGCATTTATTTAATCTCTGCAGGGAGAGGTCCAAACACAACTGGGAGCCATCCCAACTCCACCATGTGCTCCTGGAACCTGGCCAGCTTCTGCCTTGTCCAAGATTTAAAAGCAAAAGATCTAAGCCTTCTCATTGGATAGACTAAAAGGATGTAACCATCCTTGACTAATGGTCACCAGTGCTGTCTGCTTCCCACAAGTCCCATCACTTCCGGCAACTCCCTGCATCCAGAGAATAGGGATCATGTGACTTGTGAAACCCAGGGCTCAACTGTATATAGTAATCATGTGACTTAGGCCCAGTCCCACAAATTTGAGAAAACTTTATCTAATCAGTCCCATTCAGCATTTTATTTTTCCAAATACATGTAAAGATTGATTTCCAACATTCATTTTTCTCCCTCCTTCCCTTACCTCCACCCTCACCAAGATAGCAATCAAGCTGACATAGGTTAAATAAGTGGAATTCTTTTGTCATGTTGTGCAAGAAAAAAAATCAGAACATCCCCTTGCTAATAGTTAAATATATATGATTAGAACTTTAAAATACCTAATTTCTTCAAGATGATTTGAGGTTAATATATATTCTCAAAAAGGGGTGGGAGGTGATTAAGACAAAGATGCAAAAGTCTTTTTAAAAATTTAACGCTGTAGTAAATGTTAGGAGAGCAATAAGATTAGACTTTTTTTTTTTTTTTTTAAGAAGTAGCACACATAAACTAAGTGGCTTCCACATATTTTTTTAATGGAAATCTTTTTCTTTTGGGACATCACAGAATCCTTCCTTTTAGTGGCAGGAAGAAGGGACAGAAGAAAAGAATAAGGTTATGGTTAAAATAATAAAAATAACAATTCACATTTCCATTATAATTTAGAGTTACAAAGAACTTTTTATTCTCATAATAATCTTGTGAGGGAAGTAGTGTGAGCAAATCTAGAATTATTCAAAGATGAAGAAACTAAGTTCAGAGACTTGCTCAAAGTCCTATAGTGAGCAAATGTTATAGGAAAGATTTAAATTCAGGCCACTCAGGTTAAGGCTCTTTCCATCATGTTATAGCACTAATAGAAAAAGAAGTCAAATAGTGGGAGAGAAAGAAGGGTAATGATAAAATGGGAGGGAAAGATATCTTGGTCTCAAAAAGTCAATTGCAAGGAAGATTGTCCTCTGTCATAGCAATATGTTCAAGTCATTTTTTTATGCATGGAAAAGGGCAGAAATAAGGGACTCGTCAATGGATTCTAGAAGTAAGAGTAGGAGAAACCAACCTTCTAGTTGAGGGTTATCAAAAATTCAGAGAGACAAATGCCAATGTAGTCTTCAGGATGAGGCCATAGTTCTCCAGAAATTAGTGTCTGGGGAGGAAAGTCAGAACTTCTAGATATTATTACAGAAGTTTCGACCCATACAGCACTCAGATGAAATCATCTTTTTCTTTAACATCGTTTTGGATTCTTGACAATGTTCTTTACACTTCAGCTTTCCATACTGAATGAGTCCATCTAGGGAAGTGGAAAGAAAAATATTTCCAGGGGTCTAGATGAGAGAATTCAAGGCAATTATAGTGACCACCTCCATTTCTGTTCCCTTCCAGCTGTGATGTTAGAGGAAAACCTATTTGAAGTGAATTTAGTTTCTGTTCATGATCATCCATGGAAATACATTCTAGGGATCCCTGGACTAAGAATGATTATTCCTGATGCGCCACTTTCTGTGACCATTGGAGGTCTCCCTAGACCAGGGACTGAGATGGCCAAAGCCGCAGCACAGGCTAGGACTATCAGGATTACCTAGTTCCAGTGATTCACCCCATCTTCCCCCTACCTCCACCTACTGTAGAAGACTTTCTCAGTTGAACAGGTCTCATTTATTTTTGCAGTACAGGTGCCACGTCCTTTAATGCAATCTCCTTTTGGAAGAACAAAGTCGCAACTTCTACATAGCAGCTTCTGAGAAGCTGTTGGAATAACAAAACAATGTGCAAATGCTAAGCTTGGCTCTGCTTGTAATGGCAGTTTCTATGAGCTAAAACGCTTTCAGACAGGAAGAAAGAAACTGGATCCCCATTCTTTGCAGCCAGCTCCACCTGAGACTACTCTGGTCTGTGTTTTCCAAGGGATGTTCTTCTCCCTTATTGAAATCATGGGAAGGGTCCTACTTCAAAGTGGCCCTGGGGCCCCACATGCCTACCAAGCAGGAGTGAGAAGCCTGAACATAATCACAGGAGAGCAAGCCCATCTCTCCCGTCGCTTCTCTCTTAGTTCCAAGAGCAGGAGTCTAGCCTTAGTCCCAGACTCCCCAGTGCTTCTATAATTTGGGAGGAGAGACGTGGGAGTCTGAGGTCTGTGGAGAGGGCTCTGGGATTCTAGAGAGAGGAGAAAGGATTTCCTTGTGAGTCATTCCTTACCATAGATTTTCACAGATTTTTTTCGACAGTTTATACACCATCCCCCAGACACAGTCCATGTGAAGCAGAGAAGAGAAAGGCCTAAGAGAAGTTTGTCCATTTTATATCAATATCCCCAGGATTGGACAGCAAAGTCAGAGGGGGCAGTGAACATGGATGCTGCCTCCAACTTTATATTACCTTGAATAGGCTTAGGAGAGAACCAAGAGATATGGCTCATTATCTAAGCCTTTCTGATGTCAGATACCCCATGGGTTGCCATTTGTTTTACCAATAAGAAAAGAGCTTTTGATCAGTGTGCCAGTGCTGTGACTGCTCAGCTGATCTCTTGGTAGGAGGCAAATCTTCCTAGTAAGCAATATGTCCCTGGGGCTTATAATAGAGGGTGGAGGACATAATCCAAATGACACAACTCCCCAGTATATTTTGTGTTATCTTACCCTGGAGGTTTATGTTCTAAAAAGTTAGAAGATGCTATCTTCATTAGGAATCAAGAAGTGGACTTGCCTCAGGAATGATTAGAAGGGATTAGTTTCTTGTAGTCAAGCTATATAAGGAAGGAGTGTTTGGGATTGATTCGAGAAGATGTATAATCTCTTCTCCCTGACTCCTCCTACTGATTTCAGTGTCAGCTTTTCTCCAGGAGAGAAGTTTGATCTTGGAGTCAGTATCCTGGAGGGAAGATGAATTATTTTCATGGGAAACTTTAGTGAGTCATTTATTTTTCTTCTTTATCAATGGGTGTCAAAAGTGCTTGGCCAAGTGTGATTAAACCTCTTTCAACAGAAAGTTTTGATTTCTTGGATATGATATTGATAGAGTCACAAAAGTGTAGTCAGAACATCTTTGCTCAGAATTTTAAAGGTGCACACCTCCCTGTTAAAAGAAATTCACAGCCTTTTTAGCCTAATCCTTAAAATTCCCCTGAAAATCAGGCAAGTTTTCCTGTAACATGCTTCCATGAAGTATTTCAAACACAGGATCTGTATTTTCTTTCTTTCTTATGTAGTTTCTTTCCTCCAGCTTGCCTCCTGGATTCTACATATACATATCAGTGCATTCGACAAGGATTGGCCAACTGATCAGTGACTGATTGAGTAGAGGAAGTTAATTGCCTGACCAGAACTGACATTTCTGGAATCAGTTTTAACAATCTGGTCCTTGAGAGGTATTTTGGGAAGGCACAGTACTGTCTTTGACTTTTTTTGAAAGTTCACCCTTGCTAACTGCCTAGCTCACCTCATTCTCAACTTATTTCTTAAATGAATACATTAATAAAAGATTCCAGCTATATTAATCTCTTTAGGGATAGTTAGTACATAAAAACTGAAGTTGTCTTTTTCCAGAAAAACAAAAACTTGTTTTCTTTTGTTGTAGATAGACTATCTAAATATTTGTGTATATATAAATGGAGACCAGATGTCATAGTGAAATTATAAAACTTTGTTTTCCATTTCTTTTACATAAATCATTGAGAAATAGGATGTTGTCTTAGATGGACATCAGATCCCTAAAGATCTAGGTTTTAATCTCAGTTCTGGAAGATACTGGCTTTGTGGAAAAGTCAGTCACTTCTCAGTGTTCTAGAGAGATCCAGGAAAGACAATGTAAGAATAATGGACTACTTGTAAGCCATAATCCAAAGGAGGACCTGGAAAGCATCTTTCAAGAAATTGTCAAAGAAAACTTCCTTGATAACCTGGAACAAGAGGGCAAAATAGGTAATGAAAGAGTACACTGATTACCTAAGGAAAGAGATCCCCAAATAAAAACTCTAAGGAGCATTATGGTCAAAATTCAGAACTATCAAGTCAAGGAAAAAAATACAAGTAGTGGGAGCAGAGAAATTAGAAAATAACCAAAAATCACTTATGTGGAGAAATCAAGCATTTTATATATATATATATATATATATATATATATATATACACACACACACATACATACATACATACATATATGTCTAAATATATATGTACATATGTATATATGCAATAGTATTTTATTTTTCCAAATTCCAAATAAGTTTTCAACATACATTTTTATAAATCTTTGTTTTCCAAATTTTTCTCTTTCCCTTCTTAACCTCCATCCTTCTCAAGACAGCAAGTAATTTGATATAGGTTACATGTGTGTAATTCTTTTAAATATAATTCCATATTTGTCATATTTTGCAAGAAAGATGAAAAAGGAAAAAAATCATGAGGAAAAAAAAAACTCCATCTCATAATTAACAACAATGAAAAAGGTGACAATACTATGTTTTAATCCACATTTAATCCTCATCATTTTCTCTCTGGTTTTTTTTTTTCCCACAAGTCTATAGGAATTGTTGAAAACAGCCAAGTCCATTATAATTGATCATCACATAACCTTGTTGTTACTATGTACAATGTTCTCTTGATTCTGCTCACTTCAGTCATTATCAGTTCATGTAAGTCTTTCCAAGCTTTTCTGAAATGAGTCTTATTCATAATACATTAAGGGAAAAAATGGTCATACAATATATTAAAAGAATTTCAAGCTTTCATAAATCATCTGTAAATGACCTGTAAATAAATCCGTTCTCAGCAATATGATTCATTACTTTATAGTTTTTTTGGTGTTTTTTCCTTTTTATTTGTTTCTTTTTTCACAACTGTGACTAATATGAAAATATGTTTTACATGATAGTACATCTATAATCTATATAAAATTGCTTCTCATTTTCCAAAGAAGGAATTAAATAAAAAAAAATTTGACTTTCAATAACAAGAGCCAAGAGAAGTATAAACAGTTTAAAAAGAGAAAAGGAAAAATAAGGGATTCAAATTTACTTTATAACAATTATATCACTGATAACTATTAGAAGGAATATACATAGACAGAGGGTACTGGTATAAGGTGAATTTAAGAGAATGACATAAAAACAATTAAGAGATAAGAAAGAGAAGTACACTGGGTGCAAGAGAGAGGAAGATGGGGATAAATTATTTCATATGAAGAGGTGTGTTAGACCTGTTACAGTGTAGGGAAATGTGAGAGAGTGGACAATGGATATCACTTGTACCTTCCTCTCATCAGTATTGGCTCAAAGAGGGTATTATAAATACAGTCTGTTGAATACAGAAATCTAATTTACTTGACAGGGAAGTAGGAAGGAAGGAGATTAAATAAAGGAGGAAGGGAGTGATAGAAGGGAGGACAGATCTGGAGAGGCAGTAGTGATGAAGCCCCAAAACTCTCTCACTCTTTCTCTCGGACTTTGGGGAGAAAGCTTGGGAACTCCCCCAGAGAAGCTCTCCCCTGAGAAACCCGCCTCAGGGAATCAAGGTAAAATCATTCTGTTATCTAGGTGGGCTAGTTGAGTCTGGAACTGGAGATTCTAACTCTATTGAATTGGAAATTAGCCCAGAGACACTCATTCAATTCCAAGAATTTCTCTGATTCCAGCTCAAACTGTGCCCAGCCCCCATCAAGAGCTGCTAGTCTAGGCTTCTACTATAAAATGAGCCAATTTGGGACTCAGTCCTTGCAGAAGACATAATATGCCATGCCAAGGAACCTTTCTCTCCCTTGCATAGCAGCAACCCTCTGCCTGCTGAAGTGATATTTTCTTTCAGCGTTACCCTCTCTCTATCTTTCTTACCTATTTCCCTAACAAGACTTTATATCTCTCTATCGGGATTTCTCTGCTAAAAACTTTATTTCTCTGTTGGGTTCTTGCCACCAAAGAATTCAGTCTTTCTATTCATGAATAGCAAAGGCTGACTTCCCAATGTCAATAATAAACTTCTTTTACCAATCTAGTTTTTTGAGTTCATAAATTCCTTTCCAAAGGACCTCTACGCTGCCAAAAGGGCCACAACTCCCTGCTCTGCGCTGAATCCTAGGGAAATCTAGGGAACCCTGAACCACTTCATTTGGTTCCCTGAACCCCAAACCTGCCACTAACCTCATCATTTGGTTCCCTGACTGGAAATCATGGGGAGACTAATCTCATCAGTAGGAGCAAAACACCAACACTGAAAGGTTGAAAGGAAAGAGAGGACAAATAGGAGAAAAAACAGGATGAAGGAAAATACACAGTTAGTAATCATAACTGTGATTGTGAATGTGATGAACTCTTCCATAAAAAAATCCCAAACTATAAAAAAGTTTTCTTAATCACTTTTGATTTGGGAAATGCAAATTAAAACAATTCTGAGGTATCAGCTCAGACCTATCAGACTGACCAATATGACAAAAAAGAAAAATTATAACTGTTGGGGAAAATGTGGGAGAATTGGGACATTAATGCATTGTTGGAAGAATTGTGAACTGATCCAATCATTCTGGAGAGCAATTTGCAACTGTGCCCAGAGGGCAAACTGTGCATGTCCTTTGATCTAGCAATATCATTAGGAACTCTACTAATAGCAATAGCACTACTAGTTCATAAAAAAAGGGGAAGGATCTACATATATAAAATATTTGTGGTGGTAAAATATTGGAAATTGAGGGAATGCCCAATAATTGGAGAATAGCTGAACAAATGTGGAATATGAATGTTAACAGAATTCTCTTGTTCAATAAGAAATGATGAACAATCAGATTTCAGAAACATCTAGAAAGATTTGTATGAACTAATGCAAAATGCAATGAGCAGAAGCAGGAAAACATTGTACAGAGTATCAGCAACATTGTGTGATAACCACCTGTAAATGACTCAGTTCTTCTCAGCAATACAATTATTTAAGATAAAAACAAAGGACTCATGAAAGCTTCACTTACTTTATTCTTTTTTGCGTGTTTTTTTCTTTTCATTTGTTTCTTTTTTCACAACTGTGACTAATATGAAAATACATTTTACATGATAGCACATTCATAATCTAAATAAAATTGCCTCTCATTTTCCAAAGAGGGAAGGGGAATTTCAACTTTCATTTTTGTAAAACTTTGTGTTCCATATTTTTCTCCTTGTCTCCCTTACCTCCTCTATTCCCAAGACAGCAAGCAATCTGATATAGGTTAAATATATGCAATTCTTTTAAATGTATTTCCATATTATGTTGAGCTAGAAAAATTAGATCAAAAGGGACAAAAAAATCATAAGAAAGAAAACAAACAAAAAGGTGAAAATACTGTGCTTCAATCCATATTCAGTCTCCATAGGTCTTTCTCTAGATGTGATTGGCATTTTCCTTGCCAAGACTATTTAAATTACCTTGAATCACCATATTGTTAAGAAGAGTCAAGTCCATGATAGTTGATTATCACATTATTTTGTTATTACTGTGTATAATGTTTTTCTAGTTCTGCTCACTTTATTTTAATTCATATAGGTCTTTTCAGGCTTTTCTGAAGTCAGTCTGCTCATCATTTGTTATAGAACAATAATATGGAACTCAAAATCTTATAAAAATGAATGCTAAAAATTGTCTTGACATGTAATTGGGAAAAAATATAATTAAAAACAATACCAAAAAAAGTCTAATGGCTGACATTCTAAACTGATAGCATTTAAGGTCACTGGATCAAAGTATACCTTAAAGGACAAAAATCTCTGCAGTTTGAAACAAATTGCTCTGATGTAAGATATCATGTAGACGATTATAGGGAACAGAAAATGATCAAGGCTAGATTTGCCTAGCAGATTTTGTCCTAAACAGTTCACAGAGTCATAAAAAGAAAGAAGTGTACTCAAAAAAAAAAAAAAAAAAAGATCCAGAGAAATCATGGCAGAAGACAATTTAGGAAGAAGTTCAAGCTATTCTGGAGCCTACAATGACATTTTAATTTATAGACTTGTGTATCTAACAAATATGTTGTCAACCTTAAAGCTAACATGGGATTTACCATTTTGGAGACAGATATGTGAATAACTGGGTTTAGGACTCAAGGTTCTGAGAGAACAAAAAAGTCTTTCTCCAAAATAAAGATCATTCATTGCCAATCTCTTTTTTAAATCATCTTCCCCTTTCCATGAACCAGGTAGCCAAAGAGCCAGTTGATTCTCCAGATACAAGCTGAACATAATCTATAAACTATAGTTTTGGGATCCAATTAAAACTGGATTTAGAAATTTAGTATTCAAGATGACTTTCCAATTAAAGTTTTAGTCTCAAAAGCATGAAGAAAATTTATCCTCCAGCTGCTGCTTTTTTGAGTTAAAACAAAATTTCTTTCCATACTTTAGTCAGTTAATTAGCATTTTAAAATATTATCTTATCAATAGAAAGAATAGCTATTCAACTTCTAAAATTCTTGGGAAAAGAAGGTGAAGGGAATACCTGCAGAAAAGCCAGTAGGGGAAAAAATAGGAGCTTCTTTCTCACTCAGGTTAATACCACATATACAAAAGACAAATTTGTTCTATAATTTTACAAAAGAATGTTTTGGACTAGGGCACCAAATCCTATGCCCTTAATTCTCTTAAGCATGCAGAACAGCAAGTGTACAGTTGCTTGTACAGGAGAAAAGGACTTCCTTAGTTCTTCATGATTTAGAAAGTGTTGAAGTGGAGAGCTCTCATTTTAATTAATGCCTCCAATTTTTTTTTTGAAGGTCCTATTTGAAGACTTTTAGCCCCATTGCCTTCAAAAACATATTTCCAAATCCTGTTTGGAAAGATCTTCCCCGAAGGATAAATTAATTCTCTGTAAAGGATACTCCAGGAAATGTGTTTGGGGTTTTAAGTATGGCCAAATATTTCCAAATCTTATAGGCTCCAAACTTCTAGCATAAACCAAGACATAAAACTACAAAAAATATATATATACAAAATTATTCACTCACTCATTTTATTTCCCTGAAAGTCATGTTTGTCTTGCTGTCTTATTTAATTAAAAACTTTTTTTAGGTTTAATACTATTTATTATTAGACAAGCCATATGACTTGCCCAGTGTCACACAGCTGGGAACTGTTAAGTCTGAGGCAGGATTTGAACTCAGATTCTCCTGACTTCAGAGACAATGCTTGAGCCAGTGAGCCATATAGCTGCCTCCTTGTTGGATTGGCTTGCTTAGGAAAATTGTTGACAAAATTTTTCATTATGCTGCACTTCCACTCCAAAATTCGGTGGGAGATAAAGATCTGAGGAACAGATCTGAATCCCTTTGTGGTTGCCATTCTGTAAGGAAGTTCTTAGAGACTATTTCTGGGGCTTAAAAAAATCAATATTTTAAAATTATTTAGCCTATCCAAGAATCAATAAATTGATGGTTGGTAGTTTCTCTTGTTAACCAAACACCTAGATTATTACCTTGGATCATTTTAAATGCCTTCCTCTCTTCCGGATAGCACATCATTGGGCCCTCTCAGACTAGAAAAAGGCAATCCTACTTGGTAGATACTCATTGAGGAGATAACCCATTAATTTATGGATTAAGAGATCTCAGACTCTCCCAATCACCACATTGTTGAAGGAGAATTTCAACTGAAAAATAAAGCTTGGCCATGGATTTTGAACTCCCTCTAGAACTCTGGGCCCCAATCAAGTTCTTTCTGATTTTATTTCTTCTTCATGAGTCAGACCACCCCAAACAAAGGAACCAGGGACACATGAATTTCTCTAAGTCTCAGTCTGGCCTCTGTTTACAATCCATTTGTGTGGAGTTCAAATTAGTTAATGAACAGATAGCTAGAGGGGTAGGAGAGGATTATATTGCTAAAGTGGAATTGGAAAGGTCTCTTTGGAATTAGGCTTAGAGGTAAGAAGAGATTTAAACAGGAAAGGGAATATTACAGATTAGTATTAAAAATCAACTGATATATCATTAAAATTAATTTTGATACATAGATGCATATATAGGTACAAATAACATGCAAACATATATACATAAATGAATCAATCTAATATTTTATGAGATGGTAAGCTCCTTGATGGTAGAGATTGTTTTGTTTTATATTTGTCTCCTTATGATATACTAGAACTATGTCCCCTGATCTTTGTGGAGGGTGGGCCACCTGGCCTGGGAGAAATTCCTAAAAAATGATCCCCACCCACCTGAATCTCCCTTGGGAAAGCTATCTGGTTTCCCAAGGGAATCTCCCACCTCCAATTAATCTGTGAATCACTTTGGTCTGGGAAACAATCACTACCCTTATTGATTTGAAAATTAGCCCTTAATTGCTCCCTAGCCCCAAACCATAGAAGGCTAATAAGAAAATGACTTTATAGCCAAACCTTTGCTGGTTCTTATCAGGATTTGGCCCACTGACCAGTGAATAAATGACCCGTCCAGCAGGTCACCTACATGTGGGTCTCGAGGTGGACATTGCCTGTAAGGCTAATGCCTGAAAAGGGATGGGGTTAGAAATGAGGAGGGAGACGAGCTGAGGTAGAGCAAAGTCTCAGTTTATTGAATGAAGAGGGTCTAGTTATATATGATTTCTGAGTGGGGGGTTGCAATGTAAAGAGAAGAATGTCAGATCACAGGTGTGGCTGACATCCTGGGGTATACTCGTTATCTAGTTCCTGGGCGGATAAGGCCAATTTCCTGGGACACACATTATCTTGTCTCAGGAATTTAGGACGTATTGTTTGTTCACGATAAGGTCTTAGCTCAGAGTTTACACGCAGGTAGTCACGTTCTTCTTAGCTCTTTGTTTCCTGTGTCCAAGGACATGGTTTCTGGCATCATTTAACTCCGTATCCTTGCGCCAAATCCAAAGGGGTTGCAGGGGACCTCTATTTGAGGTGGAGGTTATCTCTCCGAAAAGATTGTAAGAATGTAAGCTTCTTAGGGGCAGGGACTGGTTTTTGTAATCAGGAATGGTGGCCTGAGATTTGAAAAAAATTTTTTGTTTGTACCTAGTTTTCCTTTTAGAATGGAAGTTCCTTGGGTGCAGTGACTGAATTGAGTGGGAAACACCCTACTCAGATAAGCATTTAATAACCTCAGGCCTTCTTACCTCTTTTATTTATTTATTTATTTATTTTTAAGAAATTGATTTAGAAATCCCAGTCACTGGGGAAAAGAGCTAGGGGGTTGGGGAAGGGAGCTGGAGTAAGGGAATAAAAAAGGAAATGCCCTTTGCCTATGTGTGTGTCTCTCTCTAAAACCATACTTTGTGTGTGAGAGATTTTGCACCCTTTCTCATGAGAAAGAAATAAACTTTTTCCTACACTCGCACTTGGACTTTTGATTTCTTTAGTGGTTGCTACTGAACCCATATACTACCTATTTGTTTCTCCTAAAATTTTAAAATTAGTAATAGCCACTCTTCTGAGGACCCAAGTTGCTAGTGTGGTTGTGTTATGTGATAATATGTTTTCCCTAGCCCAGAATATATGATCAAAGTTCAATAAATATTTGTTGATTGAGTCATTGATTGTTTCACACTGAGATTGATCACTAGCTCTTTAATTGATAGGCAGGGGACTATTGAGCATCATCAATGGTGTTTCATAAGAGTTTGAAATATTCATTACCTAATATTATAACTGCCCCTGCCAGTCTTTTCCTAATCTTCTCACCCATGAGCTACTCCTGTTAGGATCTCTAGGCTCTTTTTTAAGAATGATGATGACAGGGTCATTGAAATTCAATGAATCATTAGATCTTTGCCTTTAGGTAAAACAAAAGGCCTGTGAGAATTACTTCTGTCCTTTCTACATTCAAGTCATTGGGATTTGGCAAAGAACAACAAAAATTAGGTTTAGTGAGAACACAATTAACTCTTCCTTCTCTTCTCCCTCTTTTTCTCCCTTCTCCCCCCCCCCCAAAAAAAAAAAAAAAAAAAAGAAATCTCTTTTTCTACCATGGAGTATATGACCCTAGGACTTTAAATATGAGATTTTCTCTTTGAAAATGACCAGCAGATTTTAGTTTGAGTTTTGCCATTTCCTAGTGATGATACTCTGACCAAGGCATGTAATTTTTCAGAACCTCAGTTTCCTCCCCCAAATAGATTTGTTCTCTCCACCACACAGGATTTTAATCATTATGTAGTTAACTTATGTGTTAATGCTTTGAAACATAGAAGAGTGTTTTATAAATGAGAGACATTATGATGAAATGCAGGATTGCTGATTTTGTAGTCCTTGGGTTGGAAATAACATCCTTGCTGTATTGCTTACTACCTGAAATAAGAAAGTCAGTCCTCTTCACTGAGCCTCAGAGTGAAATAAAAACTTTTTAAAGCTCTAAGTCTGCAATCTTTTGCAATCTGTGAATCTAACCTAAAACAAATTAAAAATTCAAAAGGATATCAGTTACAATCCCAAGACATTTTCTCTCAAATAGTCAGGTGCCACATCAGAGGCTTCAGATCTAAAAAGTAAGCTTACAAAGTATTCTGCATAATTTACTGATATAGTGGCAGGCATTCTCATGCCATACTTTCTTTACACATGCAGATGAACTTGAAGACAGGGGGTTTAATGTCCCCAGGACTGTGTGGAGGGCGCAGCCAAATCGAAGTGCTAAAAGGAAAAAAAAATTGAGGTTCTGTCAATACTCTGTATTAAATAAATGTTTAAAAAAAATGCTGAATATAGATGTTAACTATATCAGAAATAATCATTTTTGGAGAACTTGCAATTAATCAAAACTATAAAAATCTGACAAACTTCTCTTAGAAGTTCCTTGCATTGCTAAGCAGTAGAACCTTTTCATACCACATACTAAAAACAACCCCCAAAGCTGTTATGCCACAGTTCTTTTTAACTGCCCTGACTCAGTTTCCCTGTACGAGTTTCCCTTGTCTCAGTTTCCTTAACTGTTCTATCTCAATCTCTTTAGTTGTAAGTCCCCCTCTGACCCAGTAAGACTGAGGACTATTTGTTCAAAAGTTATAAATTACCAAGATAAACAAGAGAATAGATCTCCTGATTTACAATATCCCTCTAAAATATTCCAAGATATCTCATTGATATCTTTACTTCTTTGTATTCAGACATCCTGTCTCTGGGTTCTTAGAATTTGTAGCCTCCCCCATCTTGATAGAGGTTTTCCCTCACTTCTTACCCCTTCCTTTGTTTAGAGAAAAGATATTTAAGAAGTTGGGGTTCCTCCATTCATGGCTGGAGGCTGGCGGCTGTATGATGGACGCTGGATTCTTTGGGATGACAGTCTCCTCTAGCCCTGGGACCAACATGGATTCCTTGGTCCCAGTATATTTATCTCTGTCTGACTGAATAATTTGAGACGAGAGTCCTGTCTAGTCCAAGTCTAGTCAATTCTCCCATTAATAAAATATTAAAAACTCTCTAATCTCTCTCCTGCCTCAGTTTCTCCAGCATTACAAAGCTAATATTCAATTATTAACATTGTGTATGCAGAGGCCATTCCTTTAAGTAATAGAAGCAACTTAAACCTAAAGAAATTTCATTTAACCATCAGAGGCCCTAGAGAAGGGCTGAGCTTGTGGCCTACTAGCCACCCCAACTATCCTTAGGGCCTTATGGGCTGCATTTTTTTGAACCTTACTCATTCTGAAGGTGTAAAGAAGGCACCTAAGTCAGGGTCTAGGATACCTTCCCCAATCTGAAGTTTTGTGGGAAGGGCTCAGATCAGGATGTTGAGGTTCAAAGGGTTTCCAGACTGGTGTTGCAAGGTATCTCAAAAAAACATTTGCAAGCTCAGACCCATCTCCAAGTCAAGGGGCAAGATTTATTATATTTGTAATCCCAATTAAAACTGGCTAAGTTCCAAAAGAAATTAGCAAAGAACCAGGAGCAGGAAGATAAATTTATAGGGAAAAAAAAAAATCAGGTGCTTCTTGTCACCGATATGCTAATTTTATAACTTAGAGGTGTTTAAGTATTGAATTCTATGGCTTAGATTGTTTCAGAAACTATGTTATTAAGGACCAACAGATTGTTATCTGACAGCCAACATTGTTGGTGGAATTACAGCACTCCCAATGTCAGGTGGCCTTAGGGTTAAGGCCAGGTAGCCTTCGAATTATTGTTACCTTCCTAGAAGCTAAACAACATCATTCTCTACTAAAGGAATTGGGATCCACATTCACTTGGGGCAAAGGGAGGAAGGTCTTATCTTCTGGAACTGCTTATGTTGATAAGGGGGGTTGAGTTGGCCTTGCTTAGGGGAGTCCTTACTGAGGAGGAGGAAGAGAAGACACATGGTAATGCTTTCAGAAGTGAAAGCCAAATTGCCACCTATACTTTCTTTCTTGTGTGGAAATGCATATTCCATATGAAGCTCATTTCCTAAGGCTGATAACCTTGCTAGCAAGATTTGAGGGTTTGGGTTTTTTTTCCTTCTTTTACTTCCTCCAAACAGTGAAGGGGGAGAAAAGAGCTAATTGACATAAATCTAGATATATATTTTTTTTTCTGTATCCTCCCTTCATACACATAGTAGGAATCAGTTTTAGATTTTAAAATCATTGATTTCAATTAACTCAAGAGAATAATTTATCCCGGTACTATTGATGTGATCTGTGGTGTTTGGTTTGTCACCAAATGATGGTAGGCACCAAAAGCTGGGATTTGGTCATGTGAAGAATTCCCAATGGCCATAATTTTTGGCAAAAGGTAGATGTATTTAGGGGTACAGGTTACAGACAAAATGAATGGATACAATAAATACCAGAAGTGGTAAATATGAAATAAGAGTGGGAGAACATATGAAAGACAAGTGCCTCAATGGAACTCATGTGGAAGGGAGCACCTGGTGAGATTGGGACATGCCCTTAGCTGGCAGGCTAAATCTGAAAGGGATTTAGCACCTTAAAAGAGTTAGTTAGCTGTAAGGAGGAGAGTGGAATTAGGAGAGATACCATATGGCATGGGGAAAGGGTAAGCAGAAAGACACCACGAAGCAGAGTGGCCTGGCAGATTGACGCAAAGAAGGGCAGCAACCATGGGATGAACCATAAGTAGATTTTATAGGGAAAATTTAACCTCCAGGATATGATTGGGATTTCTATAGAGGGTGGGTCTTAGGAGTTTGACATAACTTGGATTTCAGACTTGACTATCTTTCTAAAGGGTGAGATCATGGCGCTAAACTGATCTCTGTCAGAGCCTTCTGCTTGCTTGCCTCAGAGATCAATTCTTTAATTTCTCTTGTTCAAAACATTCTTCAGGATCTCAACACTTATCAGAATATCTAGCATATGGCAAATGGTTAATAAAAGTTTCCTTCATTTCTTTGTTCCTCCCTTCTTCCTTCCTTCCTGAAGTGGCAGAGCAGACACTCAAAAATGCTGAATGGTTGATATTCTAGAACTAAGTCATAGAGTTTGTCTTTGCTAGATTTTATAGGTCTTTAGATTTTTTTATGGGCACTGTAATGCCAGAGAAACAGAAGCAAAATAGAGATTAGAGGATTTTTAATATTTTATTAATGGAGAGTTTGATTAGGATCAAAACAGGATCCATGTTGACCCCAGTCAGCTGGATTGGACTCCTGTCTCAAAGCATCCAGCAAGGAGCTAGGGATTCCAGCAATTAGGGAAACAAAAGCAGAGGTGGAGGTAGAGCACCCCCACCGAAGTGGGAACTTCGGTTCTGACAGGTTGGGGGTAAAGAAGGATCACAAATTCTGATAAATTGGGGGACAAATTCCTCTGTCTGAGATAGGAGATATGCCCACTTATCTTGAGGTTAACTATCTGCAGTTTATGACTCTTTGGAATGCTAGAGTAGGCAGGGCTCCCAGGCCTAATTATCTCAGTCCTAATAGTCAAGAAGCGGGGTTGCCACCAGGAAGATGGAGGCAGAACAATTCAGGCAAACTGAAGTAGAATAATTCAAGGAAATTGAGGCAGAACAATTCAGGGAAACTGAGGCAGAACAATTAAAGGAAACTGTGGCAGAACAGTACCTTTTGTTTTTATATCACTTGTATTTCCCATTATCTTTCCCTTCCTTCACTCAGAGTCATTCCTTGTTAGAAAATTTTTCTAAAAGACTAGTCCTTGTCTGACAGTCTGTCTTCCACATTCATATTACCCTATCTCTGAAAAGAAAGAAGGGAGGCACATTCTTATATCTCTTCTTTGGGACAAAACTTGGTCATTATAATGTTCAGTTTCATTTCTATTTATATTGTCTTCATTATCATATGTATTATTTTTTCTCATTCAACTTCATTTTGTGTTAGTTCAGATAAAACTTCCATGTTTTTCTGAATTCTTCATTTTTATCATTTCTTGTAGTCCAGTAATAAATTCTTACACTCAAATAATACAGTTTATTTGTCAGTTCCTCAAGTAATGTGCATTTATTTTGTTTCCAGCAGAATACATGAAGATCTTTTCTATAACAATTGCTCTATACTCACATTGCCCCAGAACTTTAGTGAATTGATAAGCATTTATTGCTAGATGCTAGGGATTAAAAAAACAAACAAACAAACAGATTTAAGGAAACATGTTCTATTAGGGGAAACAATATGTAAATATGTTGATATGTAAAGGTGAAATAATTTGTTTGTAGAGGGGAGATATTCTGTGGGTATCAGGAAAGGCCTAATGCAGAAGCTGGCTTTTGAGCTGGGTCATGACAGAAAATAAGGATTCTCAGACGTAGAACAGAAGAGAAAGGGAATTCTAGTCAAAGAGCAGAGCCAGTTCAAAGGCACAGGGATGGAAGATGGAATGTCATGTGCAAGGAACAACAAAATGGTCAGTTTGGTAGGGAGCCCACAGAGGTGATAAAGCTGGAAAGTTAGGTTGGGCCCATGTTACAAAGGATTTTAAAGACCAAATAGAAGAAATAAGGAGCTATTGGAATTTGTTGAATAAAGGTGCCATCTGGTCTGGACTTTGGTATGAAAATTGCTTTGACAGCTTTGTGGAAGGTGAATTAAAGAGAGGTGAGATGTAAGGTAGAAAACACATTCAGAGGCTGTTACTGTAATTTCGAAGAGGGATCATGAAATCCTGGTTTAGAATGATGACTCTCCACAAATAAGGGGATGGAGGTGGAAGGGACAGCTGTTGTGGTAGTGGAATAAACAAGAATATTTGCTAACTGCATTTAAGTGTAGTGAAGGAAAAGTGAGGAGAAGCAAGACTATAAGTTGTGAATTTAGGTAACTAGAAGGATTGTGGTTCCTTTGAAAGGGATAGGGAAGTTGGGAAATGAGGAATGTGTGAGGAAAGAAAATGAACTCTGGATTGGATATACTGAGTTTGAGTTTGCTGTGGGGAAAGGTGGGATGATTGGAACTGATACCATCTAATTGTGAGCTCCTAGAGGGTTGAGACAATCTTTTCCCCCCTTTTTTGTATCTCCAGTATGTATAGTACCTGGCACATAGTAGGCACTTTCTAAATGTTGATTGATCCGGAGAGTAGGGCCGAATATCTAGATTTGGGAGCCATCTGTAGAGAGATGATAATTAAATGAATGAGCTGATGAGGTCATCTAGAGAAAAAGGAAAAGTGGAGCATCTTAGATAGTATGATATCAGCAAAGAAGCTGAAGAGGGTTGGTTAGATAGAGAAGAGAAGAACTAAGAGAAAGTAATGTCATAAAAACACAGAGAGGAAGGAGTTTTTATGCAGATCACTGTTTCATTGAAGTAGTTGTATCCAGTACTTCTTGATTCTTTTTGAATAAAGTACAGCTATTTGGGAATGATGCTTTTGAATAGTTACAAACCTTTAGTAGAAGTACCTTAGGCTGCAGAGAGTCTACCCTGTTTCTTCAGTTGGCAGGTATGATCCTGGGAGTGGGAGAAAGGAGGGAGTTTCCTCTGGATTGTTCTAGGGAAGAGAAGAGTCAGAGAATATTAATTAGAGGAATAAGTGCTGGTGTTTCTCTTATTTTTATATTTTCTTTTCTATTCCAATTAAATGGTTTTTGGTTGATTTTATGCTGTTTGCTCAGATTTCTGTTAGTGATTCATAACTATGGAGACTTTAGTTGACTTTTAACTTTTCCATTTTCTGGTCGGATGAAAAACAGTGAGTCCACATAGGAAATGTATCAGAAAAATCCTTCACAAATATGACCCTAAGTTTGTAAATGACTAGTACTATCTGACATACAGGTAACACTAAATTCAAGTTAGAAATCTTTTCTTGCGGCTCCAATGTCTTCTTAACTGGGGAAAAAAGAAAGAGAGCGAGAGAAACTATAAAACCATCCCTTTTTAAAAAATCACTTTAAATCTCTTCTGCAATCAAAGCTATCATTCATGGTATTTATTTTAAGGTGTCTTTTTTTTTTTTTTTTTTTTTTTTACTGATCAGTCCCTATATACTCACAATCTTAAAAAATGAAATTTGAATTCTAAATGCTTTTGTTTCTGTCTTGGAAAAATACAGCCAAGTTTCAGGTGTGTCTTAGTGAAGACACTGAAGACCTTCATTGGATACAAGTAGACAAACATAACTGGACCTGATCTTTGGAGTTCTATTTTAGTTTAAGATGTCTTCTGGACATCCAGTTCAAAATATTTGAAATGCAGCTGGAGATGCAAGACTGTAGGTCAGCAGAAAAGTTAGGGCAGGATGGGTATCAATGAGCCTGAGTATGATACCTTCTGAATAATGTAGAATTTTGCTACATGATGGGGTGATTTATCTTATGACTCTTGTCTTGAATCAAACAGAGTTAAGGGAGTTTTCTTCTGTTATGACTTTTATCAGAAAGAACAGTCTTAATGTTATTATAACTATTTCCTTCCTTCTTACTTTCACAGCAAATTTCTATAATCAGGTTAGAGAAGCAGTGGAAATTTTCATCATTGTAATCTTAAACCAATCTACTAATTAAGAGATTATTTCCCCCCTGAAGGAATTGGGGTTAAGTGACTTGCCCAGAGTTGCAGAGCTAAGAAGTTAAGTGTCTGAGACCAGATTTGAACTCAAGTCCTCCTGACATCAGGGCTAGTGCTCTATCCAGTGAGGCACCTAGCTGCCCCAATATATTAATTCTAAAACATTCAAGTTACTATTATAGGACTCAAGTGTGAAATCTCTTAATATTTTAATCTGTATTTGTGGTCAACTTCATATCCTATTGCAACTAATTCTTAGGCTTCCCATCCTCTTGCTAATAGTTATATATTCATATGTAGGATTAGAGTCTTAAAAATACTCATTTCTTCAAGATTATCTGATGGTATTATATATCCTAAAAAAGGGATGAAAAAGTTTTTAAAACAATTTTTTAAAAATAGTAAATTTTTGGAAAGTGATATGATTAGACTGTTTTCCTTAAGAACGAGGATACGCAGACACAGATACACCTACACATATACTAATTGACATCCACATATTTTTAATGGAAATCTTTTTCTTTTGGGACATCACAAAATCTTTCCTTTTGGTGACAGGAAGAAGGGACAGAAGAAAAGAATAAGGTTATGGTTAAAATAATAAAAATAACAATTCACATTTCAATTATAATTTAATTATAAGAACTTTTTATTCTCATAATAATCTTGTGAGGGTGCTAGTATGAGTATTTCTAACATTATTTAAAGATGAGAATACTGAGTTCAGAGACTTGCCCAGAGTCCTATAATGATCAAATGTTATAGCCAACATGACTATAACCCAGCTAACCCAGACCAATGGTCTTTTCATCACATTATAGCCCTAATAGAAAAAGAAGTCAAATAGTAAGGATAATGATAGAATGGGAGGGAGAGGTTTCTTGGTTCAAAGTCTATTTCAAGGGAGATTGTCCTCTGTAATAGCAATAAATTCAAGTCATTTTCTTATATATGGACATCCTGTACTACTTGTAAAGGAGAAGAAATAAGGGATTGGTCAATGGATTTTAGAGGAGTAAGATAAATCAACCTCCTAGTTGAAGGTTATCAAAAATTCAGAGAGACAAATGTCAATGTAATCTTCAGGTTGAGGTCATAGTTCTCCAGAAATTAGTGTCTGGGGAGGAAAGTCAGAACTTCTAGATATTATTACAGAAGTTTTTACCCATACAACACTCAGATGAAATCATCTTCTTATTTACAGTTTTTTTTTAAAGTCTTGGCAATATTCTTTATCCATCAGTCTTCCATACTGAACGACTCCATCTATAGAAGTGTAAAAACAAAGATTCCCAAGGATCTTGATGAGAGAATTCAAAGAAACCATATAGCGGCCACCTCCATTTCTGTTCCTTGCTACCTGTGGTGATAGAAGGAAACCTATTTGAAGTGAGTTTAGTTTCTGTTCAGGATCATCCATGGAAATATATTCTAGGAATCTCTGGACTAAGAATGATTATTTCGAGATGCTCTACCTCCTGTGACCACTGGAGGCCTCCCTAGACCAGAGATTGAGATGGCCAAAGCCGCAGTACAGGCTAAGGCTATCAGGATTACCCAGCTCCAATCAGCTCACCTTCCCCCTACTTCCCCCTATTTAGTCCTACTGTAGAAAATTTTCTCTTTCTCTCCCTCCTCCTCCTTCTTCCTCCCTACCTCCACTCTCTCTCTCAGTACAGGTGCCCTATCCACTTACACAATGACTTTTTGGAAGAATAAACTTGCAAGATTTATATTTCAGATTCTGAGAGGCTTTTGGAATAACAGAAAACAAGGTGCAAATGCTAAACTTGGCTCTGTAATGGAAGTTTCTATTACCTAGAAGACTTTAAGAGACAGGGAAGGAACCTGAAGGCCCATTCTTTTCAATCAACTCCATCTGAGACTACCCTGGTCTGTGTTTTCCAAGGGATGTTTTTCTCCCTGGTTGAAACCATGACAGGGTCTTATTTCAAAGTGGACCTAGGGCCCCATGTGCCTACCAGTCAGGCAGGAGGACAGGAGGAGGATGATTGAAGATAATCACAGTAGATCAAGATCCAACTCCCAATTTTTCCCCAGTGGCTTTCCTTTTAGTTCCAAAAGGACTACCCTTAGTCCCAGACTCTCCAAGGCTAGCATGGTTTAAGAGGAGAGATTTAGAAGTCTTTGTGGGTCTGTGGAGAGGGCTTTGGGATTCTAGAGAGGAGAAAGTATTTCCTTGTGAGTCAGTCAATCCTTATCAATGATTTTCATGGATTTTTTTTTTTTTTTGACATTTTATACACTATCCCCCAGACATAGTCCATGTGAGGCAGAGAAGAGTAAGGCCTAAGAGAAGCTTATCCATCTTATATCAATATCCCTAGTACTGGAGACAGCAAAGTCAGAAGGGGCAGTGAACATGGATGCTGCCTCCAACTTTATATTACTTAGGAGAGGTATATATAGACCTAGGAGAGAACTGAGAGATATGACTCATTATCTAAGCCTTTCTGATGTCAGCTACCCCATGGGTTGCAATTTCTTCTTACCAATAAGAAAGGGCTTTTGATCAGTGTGTCAGGACTGTGACTGCTCAGCTGATCCCTTGGTAGGAGGCAAATGTTCTTAATAAGGAAAATGTCCCTGAGGCTTAGTTCCTAAAGAAACATATTCCATTGGAGGGAACAACACACACACACACACACACACACACACACATACACATATGTATGTATGTATGTATATGTATAAATCTATAAAAACTATCATCAAAATAAAGGTGAGATAATTTATTTGGACTGGGGAAATACTCTGGAGGTATCAAGAAAAGCCTAATGCATAAGCTGGTTCTTGAGCTGGGTCATGACAGAAAATAAGGATTCTAAGAGGCAGAACAGAAGAGAAAGAGCCTTCCAGTCAACAATCACAGGTAATTGAAAGGTACAGAAATGGGAGATGGGAATGTCATGTGTAAGGAACAATAAGAAGGTCAGTTTGGTAGAGAGCACGTGAAGGTAAGCTGGAAAGTTCAGTTAGGTCTCAGTTGCAAAGGATTTCAAAGAGGCAATATGGGACTATTATAACTTGTTGAGTAAGGGAGACATGGGTCTGGCTTTTGCTCTGTGAAATTGCTTTGACAGCTTTATAGAGAATAGATTGGAGAGAAGAGAGATTTGAGACGTAGGACAAATTCAGAGGCCATTACTGTTCAGGAGAGGGATCATGAAATTCTTGACTAGAGCGATAGCTGAGTAGAAAGAAAGGGATTGAGGTAGAGGAGACTGTTGTCATGGCAATGGAATAGATAAGATTCACCAGCTAATTGCATATGTGTAGTGAGGGAAAAGTGAGGAGCAGAAAGAGTATTATTATGAAGTGTATAAGTTGTGAAGTCAGGTAACTAGAAGGATTGTAGTAACTTTGAAAGAGATAGAGAAACTAGAGAAAGAAGAGTGGGTTTATGAGGAAAGAAAGTGTGTTCTGTTTTTGGACATACTGAATTTGAGATTATTGTGTGGGGAACACACTTATACAAACTTCCTTTTGGAAGAATAAACTTTTGTTGATAGCTTCCCAAATACTGAGCTAGCTCTGGCAATGTGGTGTCAATTTCAGTATCAGTGTGGACATCCCTGGAACTCATTCTGCCCAGGCAAGAGAACTTATCCACAGCTTTCAAAACTTCATCATTTAGAGTGCAAGAGATAATGTTGTAAAAAATTACCCTGGCATGGGTTCTGTCAATAAAAAGTTAGTAAAAAAAAAAACAAACTTCATCATTTACTGTAACTTATGGTTTCACATATGCATGGTGTCATGCTGCCTGATGGAGGGGCTGTGTTTTCATGGTGCTAATTGTTGGGCCAAAATTAGCACAAGCAGCAGAGATCTGATCTATACTTTGTTGCATTTCAGCTTTGAAGGCTTCGTTGAGTGTATAATCATCTGCAAACAAAAAAATCATGTACCAACACTCCATCCACTTTAGTTTTGGCTTGTAGCTTTTTCAAGTTTAAAATTTTACTATTCGTATGATAGCTGACTTTGATTCCATGTTTGTCCTTATTGAAGGCATTTGGCAACACGGCTGAAAACATCATGTTAAAAAGCATGGGAGCAAGTACACAGCCTTGTTTCACTCCATTGGTGACTGGGAAAGCTAGAGAGCATTGGTCATTGTCCTGAACCCAGGCAAACATGCCCCCATGAAATTGATGGACTATATTGATGAACTTCTCTGGGCAACTGAATTTGGACATAATTTTCCATAAATTCCCACAACGGACAATATCAAAGGCCTTGGTCAGATCTACAAATGGTACATACAGACCCGTGTTCTGCTTCTGGAATTTTTCCTAGAGTTGTTGGGCAGTAAACACCATATTGATTGTTCCTTGGCTCCTTCTGAAGTCACACTGGCTCTCAGGTAGAGGACCTTTTTAAGGAGGGAGAGGTATCTTGGTCTCAAAAAGTCTAATTCAAGGGAGATTTTCCTTTGTAATAATAATATATTCAAATCATTTTCTTATACGTGAAAAGAGACAGAAATAAGGGACTCATCAGTGGATTCTGGAAGTAAGAGTAGGAGAAACCAACCTTCTAGTTGAGGGTTATCAAAAATTCAGAGAGATGAATGCCCAGTGTAGTCTTCAGGTTGAGGTCATAGTTTTCCAGAAATTAGTGGCTGGGGAGGAAAGTCAGAGCTCCTAGATATTATTATAGAAGTTTCAACCCAGACAGCACTCAGATGAAATCATCTTTTTCTTTATCACACTTTTTGACTCTTGACAATGTTCTTTACACTCCAGCTTTCCATACTGAATGAGTCCATCTAGGGAAGTGGAAAGAAAAACATTTCCAATGGTCTTGATGAGAGAATTCAAGGCAATTATAGTAGCCACCTCCATTTCTGTTACCTTCCAGCTGTGGTAATAGAGGAAAACTTATTTGAAGTGAGTTTAGCTTCTGTTCAGGATCATCCATAGAAATACATTCCAGGAATCTCTAGACTTAAGAATTATTATTCCTGGGATGCTCTATCTCCTGTGACCACTGGAAGCCTCCCTAGACCAGGGACTAAGATGGCCAAAGCTACAAAGGCAAGGGCTATCAGGATTATCCAGCTCCAATGAATCAGCTCACCTTCCCCCTACATCCACCCAGGGAAAGATTCTCTCAGTTGAACAGGTCTCATTTATTTTTGCAGTACAGGTGCTAAGTCCACTAACGCAATCTCCTTTTGGAAAAAACATGCTAACAAGTTTTACATTTCAGATTCTGAGAAGCTGTTGGAATAATAGAAAACAAGGTGCAAACGTTAAGCTTGGCTCTGCTTGTAATGGAAGTTTCTATTAGCTAAAATGCTTTCAGAGATGGGGAAAGAATCTGAAGGCCCATTCTTTGAACCATTTCCATCTGAGACTACCCTGTCTTTTCCAGGAGATATTCTTCTTCCTTGTTGAAACCATGAGAAGGATCCAACTTCAAAGTGGACCTGGGACCCCTTGTGCCTACCAAGCAGGGAAGAGGACAAGAGTTAGATGACTAAAAATAATCACAGTAGAGCAAGCCCTAACTCCGGTTCTCTCCTGTTGCTTCTCTCTTAGTTTCAAGAGAAGTAGTCTAGCCCTAGTCCCATACTCCCCAGTGTTACCATAATCTGAAAGGAGAGATTTAGGAGTCTTGGAGGGTATATGAAGAGTGCATCAGGATTCTAGAAAGTATTTCCTTGTGAATCATTTCTTACCAGTGATTGTCATGGATCTTTTTGGACACTTTGTACACCATCCCCCAGACATAGTCCATGTGAGGCAGAGAAGAGAAAGGCCTAAGAGAAGTTTGTCCATTTTATATCAATATCCCTAGTACTGGAGACAGCAAAGTCAGAGGGGGCAGTGAACATGGATGCTGCCTCCAACTTTATATTACCTTGAATAGGCCTAGGAGGGAACTGATATGGCTCATTATCTAAGCCTTTCTGATATTAGATACCCCATGGGTTGCCATTTCTTTTTACCAATTAAAAAAGACTTTTGATCAGTGTAGCAGCTGATCTCTTAGTAAGAGGCAATTCTTAGTGTGGAAAAAATCTCTTGGATTTATGGTAGGGAGTGGAGGACATAATCCAAATGACTGAACTCTCCAGTTTATTTTGTATTATCTTATCCTGGGGCTTATATTCTAACAAGTTTGAAAATGCTCACCTTCATTAGGAATCAAGGGGTGGACTTTCCTCAAGAATGAATAGAAGGGATTAGTTTCTTACAGGCAAGTTATCTACCGAAGGAATGTTTGGGATGGATTTGAGAAGATATATAATCTCTTCTCCCTAACTCTACTGATTTCAGGTTTTTTTCTGGGAGAAAAGTTTGATTTTGAAGTCAGTGACCTGGAATGAAGACAAATTGTTCTCTATGCTGGATTGTACTCCAGCAATTATGGGAAATTTCAGGGAGTCATTTCTTTTTCTTCTTTATCAATTAATTTCAAGAGTGCTTGACCCAGTATGACATACCTCTTTCTCCAGAAAGTTTTGATTTTTTGTATATGGTATTAACAGAGTCCCAAAAGTGTAGTCAGAGCATCTTTGCTCAGAATTTCAAAGGTCCAGATCTTCCTATTAGAAATTCATAGCCTTTTTAGTCCAAACCTTAAGATTCCCCAGAAAATAAGGCTAGTTTTCTTGTAACATGCTTCCATGGGATTATTTCAGTCTTAATTTCATTAGAAATGTTTCAAACACAGGACCTGTATTTTCTTTCTTTCCTATGAAGCTTCTCTCCTCCAACTTGTTTCCTGGAGTCTGCAATACACATCAACCAAATATTGGCTAACTGTCCATTGACAGGAGGTTAATTGCCTGACTAGAACTGGCATTTCTGGAATCAGTTTTAACAAGCTGGTCCTCAAGAGGTATTTTGGGAAGGCACAGTACTGTCTCTGATTTTTTCTGAAAGTTTACTCCTGCTAAACGCCTAGCTTATCTCATTTTCAGCATAGCTTTTCTTTAAAGAATTCATTAAGAAAAGATGCTAGGGGCAGCTATTTGGTGCAGTGGATAGAGTACCAGACTTTAAGTCAGGAGGACCTATGTTCAAATCTGGCCTCAGATGCTTAATACTTCCTAGCTGTGTGACCATGGGCAAATCACTTAACCCCAATTGCAAAACAGCAATAACAAAATAAAACAAAAGATGCCAGTGCATTAACTTCTTTAGGGATAATTAATACAGAAAAACTGAACTTGTATTTTCTAGCAAAATAAAAACTTGTTTTCTTTTCTTGTAAATGGGCTATCTATATTTTGTGTGTATGTGACTTGATGTCCCAATGAAATTATAAACTTCGTTTTCCATTTCTTTTACATAAATTTTGGAGAAATAAGGTAGTGTCCTAGGTGGAGATCAGAGCTCTAAAGACTTAGGTTTAAGTCTCAGTTTTGATACTTACTGGATTAGTAACATTGGGAAAATCAATCACTTCTCAGTGCCCTAGACTATGATATGCTATATCATTAAGCTGGAAAAGTAGGAAAGTACTAGATTGTAGAAGGTTTTGAGTGCCAGATAAAGGGCATGAATTCTAGTGGACAGATATCAAATAGATTTTTGCTTAAAGGAGTGATATTCCTATATCTGTACATATAGAAGATTAATTCGACATCAGTTAGTCTATTTGCTTCCCCTCACACATGATCAGCCTTTGTCTTTGTCTTTGATGTAATTGTCACTCATATCAAGAATGCTTTCCTTTCTCACCTTTTCTGCTTGGAATACCTTTTTTTCCTTTGAAATCTAACTCACAACCCACATTCCAAAGGAGGCCTTTCCTGGTACCCTTCAGCTGAACTTCTTGAAGAGAGACTTTTTGACTTTCTTGATATCCACAGTGCTTTTTTTTTTTTTTTAAATCACTTTGCCTGACATTGGGAATATATGGGATGAGTATAGGATTTTTCTGAGGAATAAAGATTGAGAAATGACTAGATATGTGAGGTAAGAGCAAAGGAAGAGTACAACATAATCTCAGGTCAAACATGGGAGCCGGAATGATCCCATTCAGAGAAATGGTGAAGTCAGGGGGAGATTTTGGATCATTTTCTCATCATGGTGGAGTGTTTGTATAGCTCAATAAAATTATGAGTTATACCATGTAGAGTTTTCTTTGTTGTTGTTGTTGTTTGGTTTTTTAAATTTTTAAATTTTAATTTTTTAATAGCTTTTTATTTACAAGTTATATGTATGGGTAATTTTACATCATTGACAATTGCCAAACCTTTTTTTCCAATTTTTCCCCTCCTTTCCCCCCACCCCCTCCCCTAGATGGCAGGATGACCAGTAGATGTTAAATATATTAAAGTATAAATTGGATACACAATAAGAATACATGACCAAAACGTTATTTTGCTGTACAAAAAGAATCGGACTCTAAAATATTGTACAATTAGCCTGTGAAGGAAATCCAAAATGCAGGCAGGCAAAAATATTGGGATTGGCAGCAGTGTTTCTACTGGGCTTATACCCCAAAGAGATACTAAAGAAGGGAAAGGGATCTGTATGTGCCAAAATGTTTGTGGCAGCCCTGTTTGTAGTGGCTAGAAGCTGGAAAATGAATGGATGCCCATCAATTGGAGAATGGTTGAGTAAATTGTGGTATACGAACGTTATGGAATATGATTGTTGTGTAAGGAATGACCAGCAGGATGAATACAGAGAAGACTGGCGAGACTTACATGAACTGATGCTAAGTGAAATGAGCAGAACCAGGAGATCATTATATACCTCAACAACAATACTGTATGAGGATGTATTCTGATGGAAGTGGATCTCTTCAATAAAGAGAGCTAATTCAGTTTCAATTGATCAAAGATGGGCAGAAGCAGCTACACCCAAAGAAAGAACACCGGGAGATGAATATAAACTGCTTGCATTTTTGTTTTTCTTCCCAGCTTATTTATATCTTCTGAATTCAGTTCTCCCTGTGCAACAAGAAAACTGTTCGATTCTGCACATGTATATTGTATCCAGGATATACTGCAACCTATTCAACATGTAAAGGACTGCTTGCCATCTGGGGGAGGGGGTGGAGGGAGGAAGGAGAAAAATCGGAACAGAAGTGAGTGCAAGGGATAATGCTGTAAAAAATTACCCTGGCATGGGTTCTATCAATAAAAAGTTATTTAAAAAAATTGGGATTGGGAATTCAATGTAATGGTTCTTAGTCAACTCCCAGAGTTCTTTTGCTGGGCATAGCTGGTTCAGTTAATTACTGCCCCATTGGAACTGGTTTGGTTCATCTCATTGCTGAAAATGGCCACATCCATCAGAATTGGTCATCATGTAGTATTGTTGTTGAAGTATATAATGATCTCTGGCCCTGCTCATTTCACTCAGCATGAGTTCGTATAAGTCTCTCCAAGCCTTTCTGAAATCATCCTATTGGTCATTTCTTACTGAACAATAATATTCCATAATATTCATATACCACAATTTATTCAGTCATTCTCCAATTGATGGGCATCCCCTCAGTTTCCAGTTTCTGGCCACTACAAAGAGGGCTGCCACAAACATTTGTGCACATACAGATCCCTTTCCCTTCTTTAGTATCTCTTTGGGGTATAAGCCCAGTAGAAACACTGCTGGGTCAAAGGGTATGCACAGTTTGATAACTTTTTGAGCATAGTTCCAAATTGCTCTCCAGAATGGTTGGATGTGTTCACAATTCCACCAACAATGTATTAGTGTCCCTGTTTTCCCATATCCCCTCCAACATTCCGCATTATCTTTCTCTGTCATTCTAGCCAGTCTGGTGGTATCTCAACGTTGTTTTAATTGCATTTCTCTGATTAATAATGATTTGGAACACCTTTTCATATGGCTAGAAATAGTTTCAATTTCTTCGTCTGAGAATTGTCTGTTCATATCCTTTGACCATTTATCAATTGGAGAATGTCTTGATTTCTTATAGAGTCAATTCTCTATATATTTTGGAAATGAGGCCTTTATCAGAACTTTTGACTGTAAAAGTGTTTTCCCAGTTTGTTGCTTCCCTTCTAATCTTGTCTGCATTAATTTTGTTTGTACAAAAACTTTTCAGTTTGATATAATCAAAATTTTCTATTTTGTGATCAATAAAGATCTCTAGTTCTTCTTTGTATACCATGTAGAGTTACCAAAAACAGATCAGTATAAGTTTTGACTAAGAGTGATCCACTGAAGAAGGAAATGACAAATCATTCCAGTATCTTTGCTAAGAAAACCCCACAGACCAATATTAAAATTTTAAAAGATATTTTGTTAGAAGATAAGTCCTTCAGGTTGGAAAGTGAACAACATACTACTAGGGAGGAGTGGAGGATAATTAGAAGTGGCGCCATAACCAAAAGAATCTCATTTGCAGATGTATCTGGTGCTGAAAGGAAAATCTGATGTTGTAAAGATTAATAGAAATTTAAAATGTAAGATCTATGCAAGTTTAGCTGAATGTGGTCAAAGAGGAGATGGAAAGATTAAACATTGTTATCTCAGGTGTCAGTGAACTTAAATGAATGGGAATGGGCAAATTTAATTCAAATGATCACTACATAAATTATTGTGGGTAAGAATCCTTTAGAAAAAGTGGAGTAGCCTTACCAGTGAATAAAAGGGTGAGAAAAGCAATACTGAAGTATAATCTCAAAAATAATAGGATGTTATCTGTTTGAATCCAAGGCAAACCTTCACCATCACCCTAATGCAAATCTATGCTCTAACCACTGATGCGGAAGAGGCCAAAGTTGATCAGTTTTATAAAGATCTTCAACATCTGCTAGAAATAACATGCCCCCCAAAAGATATCAAATTTGTCACAGGGGATTAGAATACTAAAGCAGGAAATCAAAATATAATAGGAATAAAAAGCATGTTTGGCCTTGAAATAAAAAAAATGAAACAAGCCTAATAAGAGTTTTTTCAAGATAACGAGCTGGTTACAGCAAACGCTTTTTTTCAACAACCGGAAAAATGACTGTACACATGGACATCACTAGATCACTATAGAAATTAGGGTGATTATATGCTTTGTAGCCAAAGGCTACAAAGAGAAATTCTACACAGTCAATTAAAACAAGATCTGACTATGGATCAGATCTTACTGCAAAATTCAGATCAAATTGAAGAAATTAGGGAAAACCATTAGATTATATTAGGTCTGACCTAAATAGCATCCCTTATGATGCTATTTAGTATCATAAATAGCTAGGAGATGCTAAATAGCATCCCTTCCTGTGACTGGAAATGATGAATAAATTTTTGTGATTAGATCTGGTAGATGGAATGCCTGAAGAACTATGGACAAAGATTTCCAATATATTACAAGAGGTGGAAACAAAATAAATTCCAAAGAAAGAGAAGAGCAAAAAAATAAAAGGGTTATCTAATGAGGTTTACCAATAGCTGAGGAAAAGAAGGAAAGTGAAAGGTAAAGGAGAAAGGGAATGTTATATAATTGAATGCAGAATTCTAGAGAATAGTAAGGAGAGATAAGATTTCCTCAAATGCTTCTGGGAGCTTTATGTCTGAGGCTGAGAAGGGATTCAGCTCCAACCTGCCCTTTTCTAGCATTCTAGTATAAAATAGGGAATAGATAATGCCCATGGTTTCCTGGCTGCTACACTAATAGGGTAATGGTGAGTTCTCAGCTCTGCACTTGAAGCAGTAGGAGGTAGAATGTCCTTTGATCTTGTGTGATCCCCTGGGGTGGTTCAGATTTAGATGGTTTCGCACAAGAACTTTGCTGGTGTTCATAGTAATGCTCTGGGACATTGATGTTTATTTGGAGAAATGGGCATCTGGGCCTCAGTATGGGTGGTGGGTGCTCAGAGAGAAAAACACCTTGTGCCTTGTCTTTATAATCTCCAGGGCACAAAAGCTACTTTTTAGAGAAGAATGCGAGAAATCTAGCTGAGAGATAATGGATAGGAAGAAAAATATGGGTGGAAGAGTGTCTGCAAAAACACTATTCAGAGAAAATGACATTTTATATTCCTCCACCTTTTCCCACCTCAAAATAAGAATAAAAGAAACAAACTTCAAGAGGAAAATAAATCTCAAAAAACTCAATTAAATTATTATGTATATTATGTACAGAATATTATGTAACATATTAAGAGTAATACAAATGTAAGTTATTACAAAAGACCGTGTAATAAAATGGAGAAGTAGCACAATTATGGACTGGAAAATATGTTTATGAGTATCTCAGGACTTTTTAAAATTCCTAACTGATGGAACAGTCTTCTTCTTACTTCTCCCTAAGTCTTCTTACTAAGGATAGGAATGAAGTTTGAGGCCTAGGGAGATGCCTAGAATTATAATAACTATGTTTTCCAAATGTGAACATTGAGAATCTTTTCTGACCTTCAGTTGGGAAACTATTAGAGAATGAAATAATCAGTCAGGCTGACACTTTAGGTGGTCCCTTCAGATGATCCATGTTTAGAATGGATCTCTCCATCTCTTCTTTTTCTGCCATTCATAGGAATGAAACATAATTTAGGCTACTCTCAGTCCCAAGATATATATATATCTCAAGTCCTGGTTTCTTTATTTAAGAAGTTGGTTCTTAAGCCCAATATAATATTGGGCTTAATATATATATTATAATAATATAAATAATATTATAATAATAATAATATAAGCACGCATAGATTGGCATTTTAAAAAAAAATGTGTCGGTATATTGATTCTTGGAAGTTTGACTAATAATTTTGTTGCCTTGATTGAGAAACGTGGAATTTATCCTCAAATCAAGTTTTTAAGACAATTCAATTGTAGGGAGATGGGTGTTTCTGTCTGTCTCCTAGGATATAAAATTTCTTGTGGGGAGGAAGAGATAGTAAATTACCAGTTTCTTTGGGTGGAGACCCTGAGACAGTAGAAAAATGGCAGTAAAGAAAAAGGGTGGGAGTGGATTAGGGTAGAACTCTGGGAATCAATTCTTGAGTAATTACCTATTTTGATTAATCATAGTTATTAACTAGGTGTTATATGACTGTGTCATATAATTTTTAGCATCAAAGGAAAAATCTGATTTCCCTTCTCTCCCCTGATATAGTTATCCTGTACACCTGAACTATATCTTTATTTATTTATTTTTTATTATAGCTTTTTATTTACAAGATATATGCATGGGTAATTTTTTCAGCATTGATCCATGCAAAACCTTTTGTTCCAACTTTTCCCTTCCTTTCCCTCTCCCCCAGATGGCAGGTAGACCAATATATGTTAAATATGTTAAAGTATATGTTAAATACAATATATGTATACATATTCATACAGTTATTTTACTGCACAAGAAGAATCAGACTTTGAAATAATGTAAAATTAACCTGAGAAGGAAATAAAAAATGGAAGTGAACAAAAAAAAATGAGATTGAAAATGCTACGTAGTGGTTCACACTCATTTCCCAGAGTTCTTTTGCTGGGTATAGCTGGTTCTATTCATTATTGTACAAATGGAACTAATTTGGTTCATCTCATTGTTGAAGAGAGCCACATCTACCAGAATTAATCATCATATAGTATTGTTGTTGAAGTATATAATGATCTCCTGGTTCTGCTCATTTCACTCAGCATCCTATCCTATGTTCTAATTTATTTATAATCTGAGCTATATTTTTAGATAATTCTGCTTTTCTTTTGCAGAAAAATCATAGAACAAGCCATGAAATTCTATAAAGCCAGTATCCTATTACCTTGATTTTTTTTTTCCTGCAACACCAAATTTGTCTCTAAATATCTCTAGGAAGCAAAATAATTCCAAGTATCTATGTAGAATTGTACATAGAATTGTACACCTGGATAATCTGACACAGGAACAGTTAGAACTGCCCCTAACATGTAATAATTAAACCTTCATTTCTTCTATATTTTATCAAGTTACAAGAGAACACTCAAAGTTTTATTTATTCCAACTTTTTTTTTTTGCATCTTCATGGTTTCCAGTTTTTAATTAGCTACTGCTTTTTCTATTATGTTCTAAGGGTTCTTATGACTGTTATTGACAGTAATTTATAATATATTTATTTCAGATTCTTTCTTATCCCTTTCAGCTTTCAATGCTCTAACTTCATGTGATCTGAAAGGACTACTAATTCATATATAGATCAGATAAAATCAGATTTTTAAAAATCAATGTCTTATTTTTATATAATTTCCATTTCTAATTATGTATATTTCTTCTTTCCTATCCATCAAATCATGCCTTGTAACAAAAAATGACAAAGGATGAAAAGGTAATTTAGCAACTTTTGTACTTCACAAAGTCACAGCCTAATCTAATAAGCTTTTGATTAAGAGTAGAAAAATAACAATACAAAGATAAAATAAACAGAGGGTCACAATTATCAACACATGTTGACTTGTGTGAGGGGGTCCCTGATAATTGTCCTGTGAAATTCACAGAGAGAGTCTCTCTCTCTAAGATTCTTGCCAGAGTCCTCCTTATTAGGCTGATCATTCACTTGGAAAATGGTCATCTACTTGAGAAACAGTGTGGCTTCCAAAAGGGCCAAGGAATGGTCAATATGGTATCTGCTGCCTGAAAACTCCAAGAGAAGTGCCAGGAACAGATAGAGGTTTATACGCAATATTCATTGATTTTACAGAAACCTTTGCTACTATAAGGCAGGAGGGCTTATGGAAAATTATGTGAAAATTTGGTTGCCCTGAGAAGTTTGTCAGTATTGTATATCAATTTTATGATGATATTCTTGCCTGGGTTCTGAATAAGGACATTGCTCTTGAGCTTTCACATTCACCAATGGAATGAAACAAGGCTTTATGCTTGTTCCCATGTTTTTTGACATGATATTTTCATCAATATTGTCAGTTGCCTTCAATGAGGATGAACACAGCATTAAGGACAGCTACCATGCTGATCGTAAATTATTTAACTTTGAAAAAATTACACATAACACTAATCAATACAGTAACCAATGAGTATTTCAAAGGGTTCATGATAAAACATGCTATTTACTTCCAGAGAATGAGGTAATGGATTCACATTGCAGATTGAAGAATATTTTCTTATTTTTTTTTATCTTTTTCTCCTTTTGGTGATGGGAGGGAGATGAATGTTTAATTCAGGATTTTTTATAAAAAATAAATAAAGTTCAGGGCTAGGAGTTAGGAGCAACAAGTCTATTTTTTGTGTGCAGAATGTGAAATCCCAACTTTTCATGACTCTTTATTATGAATTTAACCATGTTGAATTAAAAAATTTCTCCATGTAATATTCTGGCTAGGTTTTTTTTTTTCAGAATGTCATTTTAGGGAAGTACTCTCCATCACTTTGTTTTCAGAGTCTAGATACAAAAATTAAGATCCATTATTAAAGGTAGGGAGGTTGGGTTACTAGAGTATCTCTTCTACTAAGGGATCCATCTTCTCTAGAACCACATGTGTGGTCCACATTAGATCCACTCTCCAAAGAATCTGATCTTGGCTGCTTCTTGGAGGCCCTGTGAAAAGGTCTCCAGTCCTATTGATCCCACTTGAGCATCCCTCCCAAGAGGGGGAGGGGATGCAATTAATATACTCTGATGGCTGAAGAGCATCTATCTGGGACTGAGGGAGAAAACACTCCTTGAAAAAGAGGACATACTCTAAGTCAAAATCTAAGAGAATATGCAGCATGTGGGCTGTATGAATTCACACAGAATGAAGCTAGCAGAATCAGGCGATTAAATTATACTAAGGATTGCAACAGTCTAAAGAAAATCAACTTTGAATGACTAAAGAACTCTGATCATTGCAATGACTAACCATATCTCTGGAATTTTCGCTGAATAAAAGCTAAATTTTATATAGTCCTTTAAGATGTGCAAAGCACTTTAAATATTTTATTCCATTTGATGATGAAATATGGTACTTAGTTTAAATTCATAATTCCTAACTTATTCAGTTATTCCCCAACTGATGATCCACTCAGTTTCCAGTTCCTTGCCACTATAAAAAGAGCTGCTACAAACCAAATTCTAGTTTTATTTATTAATTTAATGTGGTGGTTTTTTATTTGAATTTTGTTAATTTCTTCTTTAATTTTCAGAATTTGTACCTTGATATTTAGTTTAGGAGTATTTATTTGTTGATTTTTAAGTACTTTAGTAGTATGCCTAATCATTAATCTATTTTTGCTTTTTTGTTTTCACTGATGAAAGTGTTCAGAGATATCATATTCTTACTGTCAATTTTTTCTTATGTATTGATAGGCTCTTCCTTTAAGTATTTAGAATCTTTGACATTCAACGCATATTTATTGTTATTTATAGTGATTCATCATCTATGGCTTTAAGCATAATGTATTTTTCTTATTTATTTCTTTGAATCAAATCTTTTTTGTTTTTGTTTTTGCTAAGGCAATTGAGGTTAAGTGACTTGCCCAGGGTTACACAGATAGGAAGTGTTAAGTGTCTGAGGCCAGATTTGAACTCAGGTCTTCCTGACTTCAGGGCTGGCACTTTGTCCACTGCACTACCTAGCTGCTCCTCAAGTCTATATTTTTTTTCAATTGCTGCCTTGTTTGAGATTGATTGCAATACTTACTTAGATTATGACTTGGAGTATATCCTCTTTTCTCAGGATTGTTTATTTCTGCAGTCCCTGATGATCTTCAATAATCAGCTTATGCTGGTTGCATTTCTTCCCAAGATAGGTGCTTAAGTGATGTTACTGGGGCTGGGGACCTCTTGCTTCACTGATGTTCCTCCAAAGAAGCAAGAAAGATCAGATTCCTTGGGGAGTGAACCTGGTGTGGACCATATCTGTAGTTCCAGAGAAGATAGATTACTTAGTGGAAGAGACACTCCAGTTTCCCAACCTCCCTACCTCCAGAAATGAATCTTAATTTTTGTATCTAGAGACTCTGAAAACAAAGAGATGGAGAATGCTTCCCTAAAATGACATTCAGGTAACTCTGGGGAAAAACTAAGCCAGAACACTATAAGGAGAAAGTGAAGATTTAGAGCATTTTTAGGAGATTTAGAGTACATTCATTTTCTGCCTGGGAATTTAAAATTCTGCATAGTTAAATTCATAGTAATGAGTCATGGGATTTCATGTTGGGATTTCAGACTCTGTACAAAAGTATACATTGCTCCCAACTCTAGCTCTGTATTTGTCTATTTTTATTCTGTTTTAGTAAACTATACCAAATATTGAATTATCCATTTTCTTGAAAAGAAAAAGATAGAAAAATATGCTTCAATCTGCACTTTAAATGTATTAGCTCATTCTCTGGAAGTGAATAGCATGTTTTATCATGAACCCTTTGAAACTGTCAGTACTGATCAAAGTTACTAGGGTGGCTGTCTTTATAATGTTGTATAATTTTTTATATTTTGTTCTTGTGCTGCTCACTTCATTCTGCATAAGTCCACACAAGTCATCCCAGATTTTTTGAAACCACTAGTTTTTATAATTTATTTGTTTTTAATTTATTTTAATTTTTTTGTGAGGCAATTGAGTTTAAGTGACTTACCCAGGGTCACACAGCTATTAAGTGTTAAGTGTTTGAGGTTGGATTTGAACTCAGGTCCTCCTGAATCCAAGGCCAACACTCTATCCACTGTGCCATCTAACTGCCCCTTTTGTAATCTATTTAAAAATTTTAAAATTTTATTTCCAGCTTTAGATTCTCTCTTTCCCTTACTGCTTTTCCCATCCCTTGTTTAGACCATAGATGCAAAACACATTAAAATTATATAATCATGCAAAACAAATTTCCAAACTGTCTATGTTCTAGAGAAAAAAAAAACAGGAAAAAGAGATAGAAAAAATGTATATTTCAATCTGAATTCCAGTTCATCAGTTTTCTATCTGAAGGTGGATAGCTCTTTTAATTATGGGTCCTTTGGAATTATGGTAGGTCATTTTTTGATCAGAATTATTAAGCCTTTCAAAGTTGTTATCTTGACAATATTGTTACTATGTAAATTGTTCTCCTGTTTTGCCCATTTCACATTGAATTAGTTTATATAGGTTTTTGTAGGTTTTTCTGAAACCATCTCATGCACTATTTTTTGTAATATTCCATTACATTTATACATCATAACTTGTTCAGCAGTTCCCAATTGATGAGTATCCCTTCAGTTTCCATTTCTTTGCAGCCACCAAAAGTGCTGCTAGGGTCTTTTTTTCCTTTCCTCTTGATCTCTTTGGTATATGTACTTAGTAGTGGTAATCCTGAGTGAGAGAAATAATTCATTTGGACCCTTACTCTATTCTAATCAGTATTAATCAATTTGATAAAATCATATCAAAGTTCTGTAAATAAGGTCCCATAACTGTGAGCTGCAGATTTTAAGTTCACTTGTTTACCTATAGGAAGTTAACTAAAAATCTTCCACCTTTGTTTTGCCTTGTCATTATGACCAAGTCCAGTGTGGCAGAGATCATAACTATAAGGAAAATCCTCTAAAATATTTTTGTACCTCTGGACCAATCCCTTGTTCAATAGGAGCAGATGAACATCTTATGACCACTGACCATCTTATGGCTACTTAGGTCACAACTGTGATAGTTTCACCCAACTTGTGGCCCTGCTGGTATTCATATTTTAGCCTATATATTATATGTTAACCAATGAAATCGCTATATTTAACATAATTGATAAATATAATTTAGCATATACCCTATGACAGTATAGCCCTAAGGGGAGGTGGCATCTCAGATCATGAGGAACTGGGGTCCGCTTCATTAGAGATGAGCATGGACCCTTTAATAAAGTGCCATTGGCTCAGACCTCTGCCTCAATCTCTCTTATTGTAGGTGGGATAATTTTAATCCCCACATGAGTCAAAGAGTATGCATAGTTTAATAGCTTTTTGGGCATAGTTCCAAATCACTTTCTAGAATAGAGAACTAGTTCACAGCTTCACCAGTAGTGTATTAGTGTACTTATTTCCCCATATACCCCTCAACATTTGTAATTTTCCTCTTTTTTCACCTTAGCTAATCTGATAGTTATGCATTAATATTTCCAAAGTTGTTTTAATTTATCTAATTACTAATAATTTAGAATTTTAATATGTGTATTGATAGCTTTGATTTCTTCCTCTGAAATCTCCCTGGTCATATTCCTTTACTATTTATCAGTTGAGGAATGGCTCTTATTCTTATAAATGTGACTCAGTTCCCCATATATTTGAGAAATAAAACCTATGTTAGAGCAAATGCTTGTCAAAAATTCCCCTCCCCATTTCCTGCTTTTCTTCCAATTTTAGCTGCATTTGTTTTGTTCATGCAAAATATCTTTAACTTTATGTAATCAACATTATTCATTTTACCTCCCCAAATCTCTCTAACTCTTGTTTGGTCATAACTCTTCTCCTATTAATAGATCTAAAATTTAATTTCTTCTATGCTCTACTGATTTGTTTATGATATCACCTTTTGTGTTAAATCATGTACCTATTTTGAGCTTATCTTGGCATATATTATACAGTATGAAATGTTGATCTATATCCAGTTTCTGCAAGATATTTTATAGTTTTCCCAGAAATTTCTGTCAAATAGTGAGTTCTTGGCCCAATAGCTGAGACTTTGTAAAATTCATCTATTTCTGCTGTTTCTGCCTTCAGATGTCATAAAGAACACATTTTTTTCTCTCTGCCAAATAATAGCTCTTCAGAGCAGATATTTATTCCACAAATCTTCTCTTTTCCTGCCTAAACATCTTGAACTCTTTCATCTTGTCCTCAACAGTCATGATTTTTGGACTCTTCATCATCCATCCCAGTGCCTGGCTCAGATTTATTTTCCTGAATTCAAATCTGGTCTCATACATTTACTAGATGTGTGATCCTGGGCAAGTCACTTAAGCCTGTTTGCCTCAGTTTCCTCTTTTGTAAAATGAGCTGGAGAAGAAAATGAAAACCACCCCAGCATTTTTATCCCAAACCCCCAAACAAACCCCAAATGAAGTCAATAAAGAGTTGGCAGGATTGAAATGACAGAACGTCAACAATAAAATTTTCCTTTGTCTTATTTGGAATTTAGTACTTTATCAATTTTTTTTAACCTTAGTATCCCTAATTTTATCTGTAAATCAATAATTTAATTAATGGAAAATATAGGTGTTCTCCAAAGGTTTATTTATGGTCTTTCACTCTTACATATTTAAGTGCCACACTTTTGAAGATTACTCTCAAATAGTCAATTTTGATTTGCTTCTGAGCTTTGTATCTTTATCTCTGTTTTTGCAAGATATGCTGCCATAACTTCATATTCATTGTGTTTCAAAACTACTAATTTTTAATGTTTCTCTCTTAAATTTGCTCCTCTTGATTTTAATGCTTCTTCTTGTAGAACCACTTTTCACCCAATCTCCCATGTTTATAACCTTGAGGGCAAGAGAAAATTATCTTGAACTCTTCCCTCCATCACCTCTCCTGTCCAATTAAGTCTCAAATCTTACTGCTGATTCTACCTTCACAACATGGATTTCATTCCTCAGAATCACATGATCCTAGCATCAAAGATTTATGTTTGTTCCCTATTTTCTATTCCCATGGAAATTTTATAGCCTACTGTTACCATCCACTTGGACTATGACAGTAGACACCTATAAAGTATTCCCACCATCACTCCTATCTCTTATATTCTCATCCTTCAAACTACTTTCAGACTAAGTTTTCCCATGCATAGATCTGTCATGTTACTTCACTGATCAAAAATCACTGGCACTAGTATATACAATTTACTGAGTTAAGTTCAAACTCCTTTGTCTTTACATTCAAGGTTCTCTATTATTTGATGGCTTTCTGATTTTTCCAATTTCATTTCATATTACTCTCCTATACAAATTTTATGCTCCAAAATAACTTGATTATTCTATCCCTTGATTGCATTTGGTTTTGGAGCAACCATTCCTTCCACTCTGCATCTGTTTCTCTGCCTGGTTTCATCTTAGCAGAACATGATGCCTCCACACTAGGTTACTACTGGTTTCTTCTTGCCTTCCTTTGTTTGTTTTCTCCACACCTCTTCTCCTCCCCTCACTCATTTAGATTTAAGTTCCTTGATGGCAGGCACTGTCCTTTTTGTTAATTATCTCGCCAGAACTTTGCAGTTTCTGGCACACCTAGGCACTTAATAAATATTTATTAGAGCTCACATTGATCTCTTTGTTTTACCCATCTTTTAAAATCCAACTCACGCAACTCCTGGTCCCAAGAAGTTTTCCTGCCCATACCATCTTGCTTCTCTTCTACCTCACCTTCCCCTTCAGGTATGTATCACCTTCTTGGATCTTCCTAGTACTTTATTTTGAGGAGCTATCTGATAGTGCAGTAGAGTGCTGGTCCTACAGTAAGGAAGACTTGAATTAGAATGTGGCCTCAGATACTTACTGGGTTTGTGAACCTCAGCCAATCATTTAATCTTTGCCTGCCTCAGTTTTTTACTCTGTAATTTAGGGATAACAATAGCATCTATCTCCCAGGGTTGTTGTGAAGATAAAAAACAGTGATATTTGTAAACCTTTTCAAACCTTAAAGCTAGCTATTTGAATTGAATTATATATAATATGGCATATTATAGTTAAATATGTTTATTAATTTACTAGATGAGGGTTGGGGCCCCTCTGTTTCTAAACTTTCTATATTTCCACCAGGCACTTACATAAAAGGATAATAAAGGGGAAGAAAGATGCCTCTTTTGTGATAATAATGAATGTGGAATTTCTTTTTTATTATTAAAAGACAATGTATATACAATGTACACTTAAGGTTGCTACATAATGTTAACTTTATTATGATGAAAGAAGAGTTTATAAAAAGGAAAATATTGCCTAATATGACCAACCAGACATTAGGAGTGAGGAAGCAGTGCTAGAAGAGTAGGGAAGGAAGTCTGAGAACAGAAGGATCAGGTACTAAGGAGGTAGAAGAGAGAAGATAGCATAAGGAGTGCTAGTAGAGGAAGTGGGAGATGGGGCTATGCAATAGAGGAGAGCAGGGCCAGCAATTTTTCTGAAGAGAATGAAATAGAGTCATTGGATCATCTAGTCCACATTGCAGTAGTCGTCATCTTTACAGCATGCAATGTTTATCAAAAAGCCATTGAGGACTGAGGATTGCGGGATGCATCTTCTAGAACAGGTAAGAATCGTTGTGTAATTGTTTTCTGTGGTGGAAAAAAATGAAGAGAAGAAATCAATTAAATCTTAATGTTGGAAGAGACTGTAGGAGGCTGGTTAACAGCTTATCAAGAATCTTATAGAAAGAATTCCTGCTGAAATATGCATGAGATCAAATGATCTCTGAAGGCTCGTCCAACTCTGAGATCCTTTGATTTTGTGTGGACATTGTTTAATTGTTTTAATGTCATGTCTGACTCTTCATGACTCCTTTTGAGGTTTTCTTGGCAAAAATACTAGAGTAGTTTGCCATTTCCTTCTCCAGTTCATTTTATAGATGAGGAAAGAGACAAACAGAGTTAAATGACTTGTCCAGCCTTGCACAGTTAGTATCTCAGGCTATCAGTTTGAGGCCAATGGATTCTAGACTTGGTACTCTATCCACTGTGTCATGTAGCTGCTCCTGTGTAGATGAGTCGTCATCTAGTCCAACTTTCTCCAGTTTCCTCAACTGTTGGATGAATAGGCTGTTCAAGATCATCTCCAGGACTCCTTCCAGCTCTAAATTCTATGATTCTTTTTATAGTGTCCCTGACAGGTGACCATCCAACCTTTGCTTGAGCATTTCCATTGATGGAGAACTTACTACTCAGAAAGGCATCTTAATACATTGTTGGATAGCTCTAGGTAGCTTTCTTATACTGGACTTACACCTTCCCTATATATTTTCATCTGATGCTCCTGGTCTGCTCTCTGGAGAGTATTCATGATCATTCTGTATTGCCTCAAGCAGGTCATTTTAAGACCCAAGTTCCTCATCTATAAATAACAACAAAAAATGGTGTGTGTGTGTGTGTGTGTGTGTGTGTGTGTGTGTGAGATGTGGGGGTAGGAAGATGAGGATTAGACCTCTTAGCCCTAGAGCCTAAGTATTTGAACCAACCGTATATCCCCACCCTATTTTCTCTTTATTATGCTAAACATTCCTGATTTCCTTTTCTTGACCCTTATTTCAAGGCCCACTATTTTCCTTAGAAACTACTGGGATTCAGAAATGTACCATTCTTGTAACAACTTTAAAGGCTCTCACTCTTTGCTCTTCCAGTGCTCAAATTATTTCATGGCAAAAGTGTAATGTTTGGGCTAGCTTTCTGTCATAGTCTGACCCAGTCTTCTCCAGCAGTCTGACAGTCTCAACCAGTCTCCCTCCGAATCTGATTTTGTCCCCTGTTTAAATACCCTATTACAATTACATCATTACAGCATACTGATTATGTGTGAACTAGAAAACCATTACATCATCATGCTAAGTATATATGTGAACTAGAGAACAATCATCTCATTAATTCCACTGAGTTAACACCTTGTTTCAAGTATACTTCTCCAAAGTTCTGGCCCTCTGACAGAAGTGTCCCAAACTAGCGCATATTCCTTTGTAAACTAACTATAGTGGTTCAGGGTCCCTGTCATTGTAAACTACTTTAATCCTCTCCCTTCCCTAATAATTACCTGAATCAAAGTTCATCACTGACATGACATACAGGGCCTTTGGGAATCCAAACAAACTGTCTAAGTTCTATGCTTGCATATGTTCATTAATCTTTAATAAGGAGAGAAAAGGTAAAGCCCTTGCCTCGAACCTAGTTTCTGACCTCTGAATCTCGTACCATTTCTCTCTGGTTTTTCAGTCTTGCAACCTTTTATCAATTCACAAGCATTCATAAAGCTTCTGTCTACAAAGTGCTAGGCACTGAGCTGGCCCTTGGGAATACAAATACAAAAAATGAAACAATGTAAGCTAGCTAGGAGCTTACAGTAACCAACTTACAGATGGGGCATCTGACGCCCCTCTAAGGAGCCTAAGGTTAGGACTAGAACTCACTCCGCTACATTAAATAATAATAAATAGGTGATGCTTCAAGGAGCTATAATTTCATAAGCAAGAGGACTTGTACCCTCCTGAGTCTTGGTAGAGAGGCTTCCTAAGTCATATCAACAAGCAAGCACCTACTTAGCACTCTGTACTGTGCTAAGCCCTGATCATGCAAAGGAGGGCAAAATAAACAAAAAACCCAGTCCTTCTTCTCAAGGAGTTGATGGATTGTTGGAATCTTTACAAATTGTTAAGTCATTAGAGTTGTTTTGGGCCAGAACCTGAAACAAGGTACTAAGTAGAACTAATTGATACAATGCTTGTGTTCACACCTTTAGAGAGCGCATATAAGCAAGAAGTATTTAAGTACTCATTGGCGTTCACACATTTGGGAAATTTCAGGGTTTAGTATGAGATATCCGAATTCACAACTCCCTTGAAGTTCTTAGGGCCAGAGAACATGCTGGGAGATATCCCATAATTCCTCTCTCTCATATATAAGAAACAGACAGAGGCTCTTGGACAGAATTCAGCTGAATTACATGGAAAGGGGAGCGTCAAGTCAGAAGAATCCACCAGTCGGAGTTGAGCTAGAGCCAAGAGAGAATTACTTCGGAAGGCAAGAGAGACAGATTCATCTTTGTGCTGACTGGAGGCTGAAGGGAGCAGAGGCAAAGGACAAAGCTGCAGGAGCTCTCAGAACCAAGCAGAGAGATAGGCCTCTAAGAATCTAGCTATCTGGGCCCAAGGAAAGAGACAAGACTTGAAAGGAGAAATAAACATTTGCATTTTTACCAGCTGGTTGCATTTGGGGTAATTATTGATCTGAACTGATACTAAGGTTGCCTCCAGAAAACCTCCCCCAACAAACCTGCTTTCTCCCAGAGAGAAACTTTATATTATTTTTAAAAAGAAGAAAATCACCACAATGGATAGGGAAAACAACTTGAAAACAAGCATGATATAGAGAGATTGAAGCAGAGATAATCTCTGAGGAAGGTCACTAACTAAGGAGAATGGGGAGGAAAGGCTTCCTGGAGGCGGTGAGACTTTAGGTTGAGATAGGTCTCAGGATGTGCTCCATGCTTCTCTGGGAGTCCATGTTCTCTTAGTTTGTCCCCAAGATTAAGAAGAATTGGTGACTCTGCTTTGTGTCCTCTGTTAGGAAGGAGGTGAACTGGTCATGTCCACAGTCCACACTACTGGGAATTGGTAGGAGATGGGTATACTCTCCCTTTGGATGATTTCCCTGGCATGGGCCCAGCCTCACTTACCAGAGTAATAAATCTTCACTGTCTTGCAGAAATGTCTAGGGCCAGCCAGGCACATATTAATTTCACTGTCACATGGCTTTTTGGGTTCACAATGGTTGCATCGAATTGCTGTGGAATAGAAAATTAGAATATGGAGGTTGAGGTCTGGGCTCAAGAGTTCTGTGTGTTTATGTGTATATGTGAAAGTCAAGGAATTGGTGATTATTATTTCAGAAACTGCCTTGACCCCCCTTTTCAGAGGCTCATACTCCATTTTAAGAGATCAATTCCCAAAGACCTTGATGATTCAAAGGAGAAAACAGGAGGAAAGGAGACTTAACAAGGAGACTTTGTAGGGAGAATACATATTATGAATTATTCACTAAAATAGTCTTAAACCATTTAAAAAACAGTATTACTATTATTGTGTACAGTGTTCTCTTGGTTTTGTTCACTCCACTCTTCATTATTTCATGCAAGTTTTTCTAGGTTTTTCTAAGATCATTTGAGTTCATAATTTCTTAAATCTACATATTTTTGGGTGATATTTTAAAGTATAGTACGATTTTCCATTAACAGTGAGGGATAGTGTGTTAGAGGGCACAAATCACATAAATATAAATCAGGAGATCTGGAGTCAAGTCTCAGTTTCTGAATTCAAATTGCTAGCTTACCTTGGGAATGATGTTTTATTTCTCAGGGTCCAGTTTCTCATCTCTAAAGTGATGAGGGTAGACTAGATTATCTTCCCGCTCAGTGATTCTTGGATAACTTCTTGGATAACTTGGATGACTAAGTCTGGGTAACTCATGAGCAGTCTCTGAAGGGAGGACTGTCCTCATGCTGAGAAGTAGGGCCATAAGTTGAGGGATGTATATGAGGCTCTCTCTGAGCCTAGATGCTTATTTTTTTTTTTTATTTTTTAAAATATTTTTATTTTATTTTATAATAACTTTATATTGACAGAATCCATGCCAGGGTAATTTTTTTTACAACATTATCCCTTGCACTCGTTTCTGTTCCGATTTTTCCCCTCCCTCCCTCCACCCCCTCCCCTAGATGGCAAGCAGTCCTCCATATGTTAAATATGTTGCAGTATATCCTAGATACAATATATGTGTGCAGAACCGAGCAGTTCTCTTGTTGCACAGGGAGAATTGGATTCAGAAGGTAAAAAACAACTCGGAAAGAAAAACAAAAATGCAAATAGTTCACATTCGTTTCCCAGTGTTCTTTCTTTGGGTGTAGCTGCTTCTGTCCATCATTTATCAATTGAAATTGAGTCTTTGTCAAAGAAATCCACTTGCATCAGAATACATCCTCATACAATATCATTGTTGAAGTGTAAAGTGATCTCCTGGTTCTGCTCATTTCACTTAGCATCAGTTCATGTAAATCTCTCCAAGCCTCTCTGTATTCATCCTGCTGGTCATTTCTTACAGAACAATAATATTCCATAACATTCATATACCACAATTTACCCAGCCATTCTCCAGTTGATGGGCATCCATTCAATTTCCAGTTTCTAGCCACTACAAACAGGGCTGCCACAAACATTTTGGCACATACAGGTCCCTTTCCCTTCTTTAGTATTTCTTTGGGATATAAGCCCAATAGAAACACTGCTGGATCAAAGGGTATGCACAATTTGATAACTTTTTGGCCATAATTTCAACTTGCTCTCCAGAATGGTTGGATTCATTCACAGTTCCACCAACAATGCATCAGTGTCCCAGTTTTCCCGCATCCCCTCCAACATTCATCATTATTTTTTCCTGTCATCTTAGCCAATCTGACAGGTGTGTAGTGGTATCTCAGAGTTGTCTTAATTTGCATTTCTCTGATCAATAATGATTTGGAACACTCTTTCATATGAGTGGTAATAGTTTCAATTTCATCCTCTGAAAATTGTCTGTTCATATCCTTTGACCATTTATCAATTGGAGAATAGCTTGATCTCTTATAAATTTGAGTCAGTTCTCTATATATTTTGGAAATGAGGCCTTTATCAGAACCTTTAACTGTGAAGATGTTTTCCCAGTTTGTTGCTTCCCTTCTAATCTTGTTTGCATTAGTTTTGTTTGTACAAAGGCTTTTTAATTTGATATAATCAAAATTTTCTATTTTGTGATCAATAATAGTCTCTAGTTCATCTTTGGTCACAAATTTCTTTCTCCTCCACAAGTCTGAGAGATAAACTATCCTATGTTCCTCCAATTTATTTATAATCTCATTCTTTATGCCTAAGTCATGGACCCATTTCGATCTTATCTTGGTATATGGTGATAAGTGTGGGTCCATGACTAATTTCTGCCATACTAATTTCCATAATTAAATTAGAATTTAAAAAATTCTAGAATTAAAAAATTAAAAAAAATTAAAAAAATAGAAATTAAAAAATCTAAAAAATTAAAATTCTAAAAAAATTAGAATTAAATAATTCTAATAAATAATGCAGTTATCCCAGCAGTTTTTATCGAATAATGAATTCTTATCCCAAAAGTTAGGATCTTTGGGTTTGTCAAACACTAGATAGCTATCGTTGACTAGTCTGTCTTATGAACCTAACCTTTTCCACTGATCAACTAATCTATTTCTTAGCCAATACCAGATGGTTTTGGTGACTGCTGCTTTATAATATAATTTTAGATCAGGTTCAGCTAGGCCACCTTCATTTGATTTTTTTTTTCATTAATTCCCTTGAGAGTCTCGACTTTTTATTGTTCCATATGAATTTTGTTGTTATTTTTTCTAGATCATTAAAATATTTTCTTGGAAGTCTAATTGGTATAGCACGAAATAAATAGATTAGTTTAGGGATTATTGTCATCTTTATTATATTCGCTCGGCCTATCCAAGAGCACTTAATATTTTTCCAATTATTTAAGTCTGACTTTATTTGTGTGGAAACTTTTTTGTAATTTTGTTCATATAATTCCTGACTTTCCTTTGGTAGATAGATTCCCAAATATTTTGTGCTATCAACAGTTATTCTGAATGGAATTTCTCTTTGTATCTCTTGCTGTTGGATTTTGTTGGTGATGTATAAAAATGCTGAGGATTTATGGGGATTTATTTTGTATCCAGCTACTTTGCTAAAATTGTGAATTATTTCTAATAGCTTTTTAGTAGAATCTCTGGGGTTCTCTAGGTATACTATCATATCATCTGCAAAGAGTGATAGTTTGGTTTCCTCATTGCCTACTCTAATTCCTTTAATATCTTTCTTGACTCTTATTGCAGAGGCTAGTGTTTCTAATACGATATTGAATAATAATAGTGATAGTGGGCAATCTTGCTTCACTCCAGATCTTACTGGGAAAGGTTCCAGTTTTTCCCCATTGCATATGATGCTTACTGATGGTTTTAAATATATGCTCCTGACTATTTTAAGGAAAAATCCATTTATTCCTATGCTCTCAAGTGTTTTTATTAGGAATGGATGTTGAATTTTATCAAATGCTTTTTCTGCATCTATTGAGATGATCATATGGTTTTTTTTGGTTGGTTATTGATATAGTCAATTATGCTAATAGTTTTCCTAATATTGAACCAGCCCTGCATTCCTGGTATAAATCCTACTTGGTCATGGTGTATTATCCCGGGGATGATTTTCTGTAATCTTTTTGCTAATATTTTATTTAAGATTTTAGCATCAATATTCATTAGGGAGATTGGTCTATAATTTTCTTTTTCTGTTTTCAACCTACCTGGTTTAGGTATCAGTACCATGTCTGTGTCATAAAAGGAGTTTGGTAGGACTCCTTCAATCCCTATTTTTTCAAATAGTTTATTTAGCATTGGAGTTAATTGTTCTTTAAATGTTTGGTAGAATTCACATGTAAATCCATCTGGTCCTGGGGATTTTTTCTTAGGGAGTTGGTTGATAGTTTGTTCTATTTCTTTTTCTGAGATGGGACTGTTTAGGATATTTACTTCTTCCTCTGTTAGTTTGGGCAAGCTATATTTTTGGAGGTATTTTTCTATTTCATTTAAGTTGTCAAATTTATTGGCATAAAGTTGGGCAAAGTAACTCCTAATCATTGCTCTAATTTCCTCTTCGTTAGTGGCGAGTTCTCCCTTTTCATTTTTAAGACTAACAATTTGATTTTCCTCTTTCCTTTTTTTAATCAGATTTACTAAGGGTTTGTCTATTTTATTGGTTTTTTCATAGAACCAACTCTTAGTTTTATTAATTAATTCAATAGTTTTTTTACTTTCAATTTTATTGATCTCTCCTTTTATTTTTAGAATTTCAAGTTTAGTATTTGACTGTGGGTTTTAAATTTGTTCCTTTTCTAGCATTTTTAGTTGCAAGCCCAATTCATTGAGCTTCTCTTTCTCTATTTTATGCAAATAGGCCTCTAGAGATATGAAATTTCCCCTTATTACCACTTTGGCTGTATCCCATACATTTTGGTATGATGTCTCATTATTATCGTTTTCTTGGGTGAAATTATTAATTATGTTTATGATTTGCTGTTTCACCCAATCATTCTTTAGTATAAGATTATTTAGTTTCCAATTATTTTTTGGTCTACTTTCCCCTGGCTTTTTGTTGAATGTAATTTTCATTGCATCGTGGTCTGAAAAGGATGCATTTACTATTTCTGCCTTACTGCATTTGAATTTGAGGTTTTTATGTCCTAATATATGGTCAATTTTTGTATAGGTTCCATGAACTGCTGAAAAGAAAGTGTACTCCTTTCTGTCTCCATTACATTTTCTCCAGAGATCTATCATATCTAACTTTTCTAGTATTCTATTTACCTCTTGGACTTCTTTCTTATTTATTTTGTGGTTTGATTTATCTAATTCTGAGAGTGCAAGGTTGAGATCTCCCACTATTATAGTTTTGCTGTCTATTTCTTCTTGCAGCTCTCTTAATTTTTCTTTTAAGAAATTAGATGCTATACCACTTGGCGCATATATGTTTAATAGTGGTATTGCTTCATTATCCATGCTACCCTTTAGCAAGATATAGTGCCCTTCCTTATCTCTTTTAATTAGATCAATTTTTGCTTTAGCTTGATCTGAGATCAGGATGGCTACCCCTGCTTTTTTGACTTCACCTGAAGCATAGTAGATTTTGCTCCAACCTTTTACCTTTAACCTGCATGTATCTCCCCGCTTCAGGTGTGTTTCCTGTAAACAACATATTGTAGGATTCTGGCTTTTAATCCATTCTGCTAACCGCTTCCTCTTTATGGGGGAGTTTACCCCGTTCACATTTATGGTTAGAATGACCAATTCTGTATTACTTGCCATCTTGTTAACCCCGGTTTACGCTTTTCTCCCTTCTTTCCCCTTTCCCCCCTTCCCAGTATTAAGCTTGTGAGCACCATTTGCTTCTCACAGCTCTCCCTTTTTAGTATCCCTCTCCCCGCCTTAGAGTTCCTCCCCCTGTCTTACCCCTTTCCCTCCCAGTTTCCGTATTCCCTTCCACTTAGCTTATTCCTTCCCTTTTCACTTTTCCCTTCTCACTTTTCAATGAGGTGGGAGAAGTTTCACCATAGATTGAATATGTCTTAAGATTTTTCACTTAAAGCCAATTCTGAAGGCAGTAAGATACTCACTGCCGCTGCCCGCCGCCTGCGCCTGATCCAAAACTGTCCCCGCCCTCGCGCAAAAACAGACCTTTCTTGGCGAATCTCAAGGATGGCTTCTCTTGGTAACTATTTGTGGGTTTTTTTTTTCAGTCAAGCATAAATTCAGAGGCTTGTAATGAAATGGATAGTGAGAGAAAAACGCGGAGCTTACACAGCTGTGTGCCTCCTCTCCTCCATCTTGACCGGAAGTCCGATGCTTATTTTTAAGAGATAGAAATGTGACATGGGTTTGTAAAGGAGCCCAGGCAAGATATTTGTGTGTCCTAGGTGAGGTTTGAAAATTACTTTTTCTGTTATTGCCCTCCTCTTTCTCTCTCTCCCTCTATTTTATCCTCTAGGCTTTAAGCCCTTATTGTGATGCATGCAATTTTATATGCCATGAAAACAAATATCTCATGCCATGGAAAGCATAATTTTTTGATGTTAATTATGCATTAGTAAAAAACTATATTAAAATATGCTTCATCATACCTGGTCTTCTTTATAGGTTTCACTATGCATAGTCACTTATTTTGCTTCCTTACTTCTGGGCTGGAGGAGTATAGTTGGAAAGGATAAAGCAAATAACCTTATAAGGCTAGGACTGGGAATTAGAGGAACTAGTGAATACTTATGTGTCTGTGCTGAGGGTTTGAGTATGTCTATAGATCCTGTCATACTCACGGTAACGTCTATTATGGTGTGGACCAGATGAAACTGCAAAAGAATACAAATACATTGTCATTGGATATTTCGTCCCCTAATTCTAATACTTCTACAGATTTCCAGGAAACTTCCCTCCACTATAAAATTTCTCTACGTTGTTTTTGCCAACCAGATGAAGTTGTTTCTTCTGGAATCAACTCATGAGTTGAAGGCAAAGGAAGACTGCATACAGGAAGTAACAAATGGCTTGTCTTGGGAAGATGATAAGAAGGAATTCCTGAGGGACTGGCCTGGGAAAGGGAAGAGAAAATTTGGGCTATTGGGAAATTAAGGAGGGTTTAACTAACTTTACAACCCAGGCACCTGGGTGACATGTGGCTAGAATATTGGAATTGAAGTCAGGAGAGCTGAGTTTGTATTCTGCCTTAGGTACTTATTACTCAGGCTCTGTGACTCCTAGACGAGCCCAAGTTTCTCCATGTTTGTAAGATATAAATAATAGCACCTACTTAATAGGGACATAAAGATAAAATGAAATGACATGTAAAATGCCTTGTGAATCTTAAAATGCTATTAGAAGTCAAATGGAAAAGGATATGTCAATATGTCAAAGGAAAAGTCAAATGAAATGGATATAGGTCCTGAAATAGGATATTGTGGAAGAATTGCTTTGTAATTTATATCCTCTAACCTGACTGGGAGGTGACAGTTAATGTGAGCCTGGCTCCCATAAACATGTCAGAATCACATTTGTCTTGGGGGTGGAGGAGAATCTTTTCATTCAGTGTCTTCCAAAGACGATGGAAGAAGTTACAAGTTAGGGAGTCCATCTTTCTTCCACAACCCCTTTTTTATCTCCAGCAACTCACCATTCATAAAACAGAGCAGAATTACAAATCCCAATTGCAAGAACTTGTCCATCAAAGCACTGGATCCTGACCTAGGTACACAGAGGAGCCGGTGTTGGTTGGATAAGGAATGAATACATAGCTAGTCACAACAGCCCAACTTTCCCCAGTTCTCCTTCATTGCACTGGAGAAATGGGAAGTATCCAATCAGGCCTGGGGAAAGTATAACATCTACCAAAGACACCCATCTATGTTTATCCTAAATCTTTTCTTGACCTCTTCAACCCTTTACTTCAATATATTTTTATACCCTGAATAATACACATCTACCTTGACCTTCCCACCCCTTCCCTCTCTCAATTCATGGAGTCACAAATAAATCAGTCATGGAGCTAGAAAGGAGAGGCTTTAGAGATCATCAAGTCCAGTTCCTTCAAATACATAAAGGAAAATTGGCATCGGAGAATTTAAGTGGCCATCACAATAAGACACAAGCTAGTAAGTAACAGAACTGAGATTCCAACCTTTAGGATGTTAAAATTTAGGGGTTTCCCCACTCTTTTGTTATTGTTTAGTCATGTCTAAGTCTTTGTCACCCCATTTAGGATTTTCTTGGCAAAGATACTGGAGTGGATTGCTATTTTCTTCTCTAGCTCATTTTACAGATGAGAAAACTAAGGCAAACAGGGTTAAGTGCCTTCCCCAGGATCATAAAGTTAGGAAGTATCTGAGGCTGGATTTGAATGCACTTTATCTACTGTACCACCTAGCTGCCCCAAACTACCACACTTAGATTTTGTGACTATATTTGAATTATACTTTATCCTATCTTCAGTTACCCCAGATTCTGCCTCAAATTCCAATCCTTAATCCATGTGCCTCAATATAAGTTCTAGGTTTTCTCTTGTGCATGTGCCAGGTTTCTTTGACCTTTGTTCTTATCCCTGAATGCCTATCCTATTCCCAAAACTGACCTTGGAATGAGAAAATTCTCTTGGTTCTGGTCATTGTAGTCTATATCATTTCATAATTTTCTTCTGAAATCACTCCTTTTGTCATTTCTTATGGCACAACATTTGATTATATTCATATATGAGAGTTTGTCCAGCCATTCCCCAATGCCCCCTGAGATTCCAGTTTTTCAGTTCTAGACATCTAAAGCTAAAATCCTTATAAGTTGGCATCTTGATTCTTTTTAGCCAAAGTATGGCCTCAGTGGCAGATCTTCTTGTGATTTCAGAAAAGACCACCTTTTCTGTGTGTGTCTTTTCCTTTAGAACATAGTTTGGAATTTTCCAACCTCATCTGCCTTATTCCCTAGGGAATAATTTCCCACAATTCAAGTTGACTCAACCAGTCAGGAAGTTGAATTTCAAGTTGAAAAAAGCCAACTTTTTCTTCCAGTACTCCATCTACTCCTGTTTTTTTTTTTTTTTTTAAATCACAAACACTAATATACAGTAGTCTCTTCTTTCCAAGGTTCATATTATTTCTACGTTAGCAACCAATTCTTCCATACTAAGAATCAGGGTAATTATAGTTGCATTCACCTGTTCTTTCAGTTTTTAGAAAATGAAAGCATCAGTAAGTCAGATCAAATATTAATTCAATGTTCTGTTTTTGAGGGGAGAAGGGAGAGACAGAGACAGACAGAGACAGAGAGACAGAGAGATAGAGACAGAGAGACATGCAGAGACAAAGACACACACAGAGAGAGAATTATATCATGTGTTAGAGCCAGGAGTACCTGCATTTAAATCCCTCCTCTGATGCATACTGGCTGTATGGTCATGAATAAATTTTCTCATTGTCCTAGCAACATTTTTAATTTTTTTTGAGGCATTTAGGGTTAACTAACTTGCTTAGGGTCACAGAACTAGTAAGTGTCTGAGGTCAGATTTGAACTCAGAGTCCTCCTGACTTCAAGACTGGTGCTCTGTCCATTGCACTATTGTCCTAGGCAATAAAAATCTATAAGGCAGACCAATTCAAGTCAAAACCTATTAAGTTTGAGGCACTATGCTAAGTAATGGTGATATAAAGAAATATAAAAACAGTTTCTGTCCTCAAGGAACTTACAGTCCATTGGAGGAGATAACATGCAAACAAATATGTACAAATGAGATGCACACAGAATAAATTGAAGATGATCTCAGAGGGAAGGCACAGAAGCATTGGTAGAAAGAAAAGTTTCTTCCATCAATAAAATTACTGGCTGATTAAAAAAATTACATAATTACACCTCAAAGATGGGATCTAAAATGATATGTGAGATTATGATGAGGAAAATTAAATTCCAACTAGGGAGGATCAGAAAGGGAAGAAATAGGATTTAATTTGGTCATTAAAGCATAGGTAGAGTTTCAATAGGTGGGCTTGATGGAGAAGGATTTTAGGAGTGCTCTTATGAACTTGGTAATATACCTCTGAAGAATCTTTCATCTGTATATAATGTGTTAGTACATACAAACACTCATAGGTGGGGATACAGGTGTTGGTTATGTAATCAGAACCTGCCTGAACGTAGAAAGATTTGTCACCAGGCTATCCTGCCTTAACAACTATAGTTTGTTGTAGGGTGATTAAAAAAATTTAGGAATAGACATCAGTGAGCCCTGGAATGCAATTAAGTTATCACTAACTAAGTTAGTATATGGTGGGACCCATGGCTCTGACAATCATGGCACCACTAAGGGCAACCAGTAGACTATTGCAATTTAATCACACACAGGCCAAGAAATTCCATGAAATCTAGTTACCCCTTGAACAGGTGACAAAAAGAAAGAGCCAGTATCTCATATATGGAGTAGTATCTTATTAAAGCCACAAAAACTTAAGTAAGATTCTTATCTTACTTGAGATAAGTTAAAGTAGTAATGTTTCTCTTTCTCCTGGGATATTTTCATGTAAGGTTTCTCAGATATTTTCCTAGTTCTTATTTGGACTATGATCTCTAAACTGCAGCCTTTATCCTATTTCTATCATTTGTGTTCTTAACATCAAGCTACCATTATTGTTCTCAGCCAGGCATACAGAGTACAGCTATCCAAATCATTCTTACCATGGTGCAGATCCCCATTATTCCATGCCTGGAATAGTGTATTTGTCTCTTAAATGGATTCTCTTCTCCAACTGCATTTGGAGAGTTACTACTCAAGGAAGAAAAATGAGAGACAGGGGCAGAACAAGGCAGAACAAGACCAAAAGAAGGCTATATAGTAAAAAATCAGAAATGAACTGGAGACTAACAGAATCTGATTTAGCATCTTGTAATGGCCAAGCATAGCCTGACAACTTCACCTTTGTAGTTTTAAAAGCTGGTCAGGAACTTACAGATTTTACTTTGCACAAGTCACTTTTCCACCTCCCTTCTTTGCCTCTTATCCCCTTTAAAAAAACCACAAATGGCTAACCACTGGTCATAGGATAAAGTACAAACTTTTTTGGCTTGAGTTCAATGCCTTCCATGGCCTCTTCCCAACGTATCTCTTCCACCTAAATTCCTTGACATAAATCCTTCAGCTCAATCAAATCATTTTGTGATTATTTCTTAAATACGGCATAAATGTTCTCTTCTTTATTCTTTTAAGAGGTGATGAGATCTTGGACAAGGTTGAAGATTGCATGAGTAGAGAGAAGACATATGTTAGCAAAAGGAATAATAAGATTTTGCAACTGTTTGGACACGTGAGGTGAGTGGAACCAAGGAACTAAAGAACTTGGCTAATGAGTCAAGGATGACACTATGATAACGATCCTAAGTGATCGGAAGGATGGTAGTGCTCTTGACAGTAGTAGAGAACTTCAGAAAAATGGAGGGTTTCAGAAATATAATGAGTTTGGTTTTAAACATGTTGAATTTGAAATGTCTAAGGAACATGTGAATTGAAATGAATACTAGGAAGTTGGTGATATAGGAATGGAATTTTGGAGAAAGATTGGGATTTGACATATAGATCTGTTAGTCATATTTGTAGAGATGATAATTTAATCTATAGGATCTGGTGATATTCTCAAGTGAGGGACTGTAACAATGAAAGAGAAGGCCCATCAAGCCTTGGTTAATCACACAATTAGTAGGCATGGCATATAGATGGTGGTCTAACCAAGGAGCTTGAGATGAGAATCAATATCAGAAAGACTCAAAGAGAGGAGAATATTTAGGACAGAATGGTCCATTGTGTCAAAGGTTGCAGAGTAGTCCATAAAGAAGATTAAGATGAGGGCATTAGATTTGGTAATTATGAGATCAATGGTAAGAGAAACAAGCAGTTTCAGTAGAGTCATAAAGTCAGAAGATGCCAGACTGCACAAAGGTTTATAAAGAAGTGAGTGGAGAGAAAGTAGAGATATAAAGTGTAGAAAGGGAATAGAGTATAAATGATAGCTAGAGGGAATGAATTCTTATTAGGGTTTTTCTTTTTTTTTTTTTCCTTCTTCCTTATTTCCTTCATTTCCTTTCTCTTTCTTTCCTCCCTTCCCTCCTTCTTCCCTTCCTTTTCTCCTTCTGGGCATCTAGATAATACAATGGATATAGCATTGGGCCTGGAGTCAGGAAGATTCATCTTCATGAGTTTAAATCTAGCCTCAGATACTTATTAGCTGTGGTCCTAGGTAAATCACTTAACCATGTTTGCCTCAATTTGTTCCCCCATAAAATTAGCTAAAGAAGGAAGTGGCAAACTAATCTCTTATGTTTACCAAGAAAAGTCCAAAAGGGGCCACAAGAATCAGACACAATTGAAATGATACAACAACACGATTGAAGAAGACTTGTACATTTATGTAGGTGGAAGGGAATGATGAAAGATATAGAGAAGACTGGAGGGGTGATAATAAGAGAGATCATTTGAAGAAGAGAAGAAGGGTTCTGATCAAATAGCCTTGGAAAGGAGAAGGACCATATCTTCAATAAAAACAAGTGAAGGGGGAAATAGTAGAGAATGATGTCAAGGAGTTGTGAGATAAGAAGAAAAGTCTAGAACCTTTCTGGACAATGAAGCACTTAAGATTTTTTCCCTTCTCTGGTTCTCTAGTTCTCTGTCTATATTCAGAAACAACTCATTCTTTTAGTCTCCTTTCTCTTTGAACCTTCATCACTTCTCTAGAGGTCTCTCCAGTGATCATATTCAGTCTTGTAAGTCTTTCCAGATCTCTCCATTTCCTTGACTTTTAAAAATCTGAGCTTTTCTGTGTCAATTTCCTAAATATCTTCACTACAAGAGGACATTGTTCAATGTAGGTAATAAAGCACAATTTCTATACATGCATCTTCTATTACCTGAGTCATTTCAGTATCCTCAGATACTATGCAGCTACTGCCTGTCCTTTGTTTACATACCCCTATCCTTGGTTGGGAACTCTGGAGTGCAAAACTGGACTTGATGGCATAGAGGCAATCTGAATCTGTGTTGTTCAATTCAAATGCAATTTGTGAAAAGAAATCAGATGAGGAATAGGAGGGAAGGGAGGGAAAAAAAGGGTGCATCAGGCTTAACCTACAAGGAAAGGGAAGGGTTCCTGATTTAAAAGATTTTGGTTCAAGTCCTAATATGGTAGTACTGATTGTATGACCAAAGTATTTGTCTTCTCAGGTACTTCTCTACAAAGAATATTTAGAAAGCCTAATAATGGTACAGTGCAGTGGTTCTCAAAGTGTGGTCTAGAGAATCCTGGGGAAGGGAGGGTATCTCTGAACTTTAGATAGTCTACAAATTCAAAAGTAGTTTTTATTCTAATATGGTAAATATTATAAATATAACTCATACAAACAATAATTCTTAGGACAAATTCTCAATAATTTTTTTAATAATATAAAGATATAGAAAACAAAGTTTTGAGAACCACTGGCCTAGTGCGTGAAGGGGCCAGAGAAAAGTACTAAAAGTGAAAATGGGGGCAAAGGAAAGATGTAGTTGTGAGAGGAATACACAGCTTATTAGGTGGGCTTGTCAGAAGATTCCTCTGAAATCATTACAGGATCATTGCAGTAACTCATATCCTTACAACACTTGGTCAGAATCCTAAGGTCCTTATGTGTCTTCTCACCTTCTCTGCAGCTGGATCGACAATTCATTGTAATTTCCTCCTTTTTGTCTGTGAAGGGAGAGATAGAGGTATAGAAAACCCTTTACCTAAATCCTAGGCTATGAGAACTCCACTCTTTGAGCTGAGACACATAGTCCCTAAGTCTTGCTTTTCTGTAGAGCAAGGATTCTTAACCTGGGGTTCACTGATCCCTGTGAAAGATTTCAGGGAATTTGTGAACTTGGGGGAGAAAAACTACATTTTTATTTTCACTAACATTTGGTTTTATGCATTTATGCATTTAAAAACATTATTTTGGGAAAGGTATAGAGTTTACCAAAGTAGTTGATAGCATAAGAAACATTAAGATTCCCTGCTTGATGGAAACCTATCCATGTTTAAATCCTAGAAGGATGTCCCTAAACCCTAATCCACCTAAAGTTGTCAAGATTTTCCAGAATCCTCCATAATGCAGTCAGACAGAGCAAAAAGGGAACTCTTTACTTCGTGGCAGGGAACTGGTTATTCCTCATGGTTTTGTGTGCCAAGCATGCCCAAAGTTTGTATTACCTTATGGATAAACTCTTTTTTACTGTGGCCATTTAATGATCCTGGCCCCCTGGAGCCCTTGCCAAGGTCTGTGCAAACTTCCACAGAATAGGTAGAGATGCTTGAGACGCCTTGGAATGGGATGAAGCAATGATAGGGATGCTTCAATAGGCTGTCTAATTTCCCTGCTAACTCCTGGATCATAGCTCATAGGATTTTGTGACTGAGGCTGAAATATCTCAAAGTATCAGGCACAATCTACTTCTCCACTGCATGATAGGGACACATCCCCTTCCCCTGGAGTTCCCTTTAATAATATATTACCTTCTCAATTGATAATTTATGTTTGCCCTTAGCTTACAGAGAAATAATCAGGCAGTAGGTATATCATGTCTTATCTGGAACTGACATAAAAAGCACAAAAATCCCCCTTGAGAGGGAGACTCCCTTGAAAGTTTCTTCTTTACTTTCCTTTCATTCCAGATTGGATGGCACTTACTATTATTATAGAGATTTTCGATTCTCTGGATCATGCAGGATTCACCATGGCGCAGAATACATGTTTCAAAGTTTTCCGTACACTTCTCATTTTTGTAGGAAAAACACTGATAGCATTGGATGATTCTACTGTTCATAACAGGTATCCAGAGTTTCTTCCTCGGTGGCATGGAGAGAACAAGGTGGAGAAGATCAATGATATCTTGAGTGTTTTTTTCCCCCAAAGAAAGCAGAATTCAATTTTCTTGTTTCAATATACTTCACCCAAACCTTGTTCTAGGATCTTATAAAAAAAAAGGGTATGATTTTAGAGCAAGAGAGGCAGGCTGAGGTCTCAAAGTCTTGCTCATTGTAGGACAAGATGACTATTAGTGGTCATCTGGTCTAATTTACAGCCTTTAAAGAGAAGGAATTAAGACCCCCCAAATTTCAGAACATTTCTGGATCCCACAAGGAAGAAAAATGAGGGAATGTAAGGGTACTGACTTTTATTTTACCTCTGATATTTAGGATAGATCTATGGATGATACCCTCAATGCCCCATCCCAGAACTCACCACTTGAAATATAGAGCAAAGAGAAGCCCAGCAAGAAAATTTTGTTCATTTTGTGCAGCTGGTCTCTGGATGGAGAGTCCCTGGAGCTCAAGGGGATGGCAACCAAGAGACCCACAGGTGTAGCAAACTGAAGTAGTGGCTGCTGAAAACTACTCTTCTGTATTTCTTGATTGGTATTTCCTTACCTATAAAAATGACCATTTGGGAAAAGAGGAGGAGCATAAGGCAGATCTAAGAGTTCTTTTGTCCTCCCACTTCATGTTCTTTCTCCACCTTCTCTCTCTCTCTCTCTCTCTCTCTCTCTCTCTCTCTCTCTCTCTCTCTCTCTCTCTCTCTTAAATAGCACACAGCTTTTTGTGTAGCCTGATTGCAGGGAATTGAGTATCCTTTCCTCAATTATTTGGAATCATAAGGCCCTCCTCTGTATTCTGAGGTACTCTAGTGTCAAACTCTATATATGTTGTAGAGGGTACAGGAGGAAAAGGCATGCTTATGATTTACACAAGATGATTTGGGACTTCTTAGGGGTGAATCTTGAAGCCACACTGGTTGTTCTTCTAGGAGATCATAGAATGTCATACTTGTAGAACTATAAACCCTGAGAACTGGAAGAGATTTTTGAGAATAGGCTGATGTGGAGGAAAAAGCATTGGAATGGAGTCCAGAGACCTGGGTCTGTGTCATGGTTATGGGGCTTCCTAAGAGCTTTAAAATCTTTTGTTTTAATAAACTATAAATAAGTCATTCAACTTCTTTGAGTTTTAATTTCATCTATAAAAATAATTGTTTCAATGGGATGATCTCACAGGTCACCTAATTCTAAATTCTATAATTTTATGGTAAGCTCTAGAGAGCAGAAGTTACAAAGAGATAGATATTAATTGGATAAAAGGAAGAATCTCCTAACTAAGCAATCCAAAAATGAAATGGACTTTCCCCAGGAAGAGTGAATTTCTTATTGCTGGAATTGTTTAATTAGGGGTTGCATTAGCACTTTTCTGGGATTCAGATTTGGGTAGAAGTTGAAAAAGATTATTCCTCAGAGACCTTTTCCAACACTGAAAATTTATTTTGTGACCAGATGATTCCTAAGAACCATGATAGTTCAAGAAGTGTATGATTTCCTCATCTTCATGTCTAATTCCCTTGTTTAATGACTGAATGACTTGCCCATGGTAACAGTGAGTTAGTAACTTATTCAAAATGAGAACACAGCACTTCATCCCTTCATGATGCCACTTCTAAGAAAGAGATAATACAAGTCAAATTAATCTGTGAAGGAAATAGGACTCAAATTGGTACTTGAAAAAAAAGGCTGGTTACAGACAAACGGAAAGGAGGGTGAAAGCATTGCATTCCAAAAAACCCTTGAAGATTTGAGGTTCATAGTATACTGAGCCACAGGTATACCTTAGCTGGCTTTTCTCTCTGTTTGTTCCTCAGTGAAAGCTGAGGAGTTATATTAACTACAGATGAAAGACTGTACATGAGTTACCTGAAATGGGAACCAAACCCCTAAGATTACCTTTCCAGATTCTTCAGATATTTGCTGTGGTTCAGATGGGAAAGTCCATGCATGTATTCCAGATGATTTTTCCTACTCAGGTGACTCATGTGACTCTCAGGGAGGGTTATGGAATAGAGAAGATAACTTGGAAGATATCTTCCTGTGATATGTTAGTTCTGTTCAAGATTTCTAGAATTACTTTCTCTTCTTATCTACTTGTCTGTGGGAATAGGGCCAGTTTTCTCTCATTTGGAAGCAAAAAGAATTCAATTGGTCCTTTGGCTATTTGCCACCCACCTAAGGGATAATGATTAGTTTGTTCTGAACATTATGCTTCATGTGTTTTGAATGATCGTGTCTCTATTAAGAAGGAACACTTTCTTTCTCTAAAATATTATTCTGGTAATTAACTCTTGTCCTCAAGATTGTCTTATGGGGGTAGTAGCAGTGGAGAGAATAGATTATGGTAGTGATTGTAGCTCTTGGAGAATAGGGAAGAAATGAGAACATAAATTGAGTTAGGGGGCTGCAACCAACCTACTTATAGACCAAGAGAAAATGACACAGGAGGGCTTGAAGAGTTCCAAGGGACATATATGTCTGGAAGATGACCTGAAATACAGTTAGACAGTTAATAGGATTCCAAAGTGAGTAAGCATATCAACAAAGAAATTTCAAAAGCATTTTGAAATTTCTTGAGCCTTTTTCACTGTCCTCTGTGTTTTCTAGGAGGAACTAAGGAAAAACATCCTTTTAGTCATTCAACAGTGTTTATTTTTAGTACAGTCACTGTGTTAAATTTTGGAGATACAAAGAAAAATACAAACAATTTCCCCACTCTCAATGAAATCAAATCCTAATGGGAAAGACAATATACTAAAAAAATTGTGTATGTACATATACATATATACACATACATGTGTGTATATATATATATATATATACACATACATACACACATAAACACATACACATATGTTGTTCAGTTATTTTTCTCCAATCTCACACACATCCATTTGGGGTTTTCTTGGCAGAGATACTGGAGTAGTTTGCCATTTCATTCTCTAGCTCACTTTGCAGATGATGAAGCTGAGGAAAACAGGGTTAAGTGACTTGCCCAAGCTAGTCAGTGTCTGAGACCAGATTTGAACTCAGGGATTTGAACTCAGAGACATGAGTCTTCCTGACACCAGGCTTGGCATTCTATCCACTGGGGAATCTAGCTGCCCATATCATATAAATATTCCTCTATACAGTCCTCCCTTCCACATTGTGACTTTCCCTATCTTGGTTTGGATACATCATGGGGTTTGCATAAGACATTAAATGTAAAAATTTTGGAGAGTTTTGTGGAAGCCATAGGTGACATGCAAAATTCATAAAAATATGTATAGTATTGTATAATGTCAACATATTTCATTTTCCAATATCATAATTATTTAGACTTTTTCTCTGGTATGAAGGGAGGGCCAAAAATTTTTACATGGGTTTCCCAGATTGCAATAGCATTGCATTGCTAACTCTCCCAATGTGGAAGGAATAATTCTATATGAATGGCAAGTATTTACATATATATCTATATTTTTCATATATATAGTATATATACAAATATATAGCCTATCATCTAAATTATACATATATACAATTTCCCATACACACATATACTTACACAAATAGAGTCTAAATGTGGGTTATCTCAGGAAGAGGGCCCTAATAATGGTGTTTAGAACAGAAGAACTGAGAAGGACTTCCTGCAGAAAATGTGATTTGAGCCGAGTCTTAAAGGCTATCAGGGAAGTCAGGAGTCAGAGGTGATGAAGGATAGCATTCTACACTTGCAGACAACTGGTAAAAATGCATCAAGTCCAGAGATTAAAGATAATTGTGAACCAATAGATTAGTATCCATTGGATCATAGAACAGAGGTGTTAAATCTGTGGCCTACCACACTCTTATGTTCTGCTAAACAAATAAAAATGTATTTGGAAAATATATAGTAAAATAAATAAAAATACAATACTAAATAGATAATTGAAATTTTCTAAGTCAATATGTGGTCTGGGAGGATTTTTTTCCATTTGAGTTTGACACCATTATGATAGAGTTCAGGGAAGGGACTAAAATGTAAATAAGAAGAGGTCAGATTTCAAAGGGCTTTAAATTTCAAATAAAGGATTTTATATTTGATAATTGAGATAATTGGTAATCACTAGAATTTGTTGAGCATAGGGCTGATTTGGTTAGATCAAAGAGCACTTTGGAGACTAAATGGAGGATGGACTGGAATAGGGAGGCATTTGAGGTAGGGGATAGAAAGATTACCTATTTTGTATTTGCCCTTGGAGACAATAGGCAGTGATTGGGCTAGGGGACAGGGGTGACATGATTGGATTTATGCTTTAGGAAAATCACTTGTGGTTGAATTGGAGGATGGATGGAAGTGGAGAGATATTTAAAGCAGGTAGACCACAAATACTTACTGCAAGAGTCTGATAGAGGTGAGGATGTCCTCCTCTAGAGGGTTGGTAGTATCAGAATACAGAAGGATATTATGATAGAGATATTGCAGAAGTGAGATCTTGGCAACAACTTGAATATGTTTGGTGAGATATAGTGAGGAGTCCAAGATAATTCCTAGGCTATGAGCCACAGAGACTGGTAGGATGATATTGACCTACAGTAACAGGGAAATTTGGAAGTGGGAAGAGGGTTTAGAGGAAGATGATGAATTCTGTTTTGAACATATTTGGTTCAAGATGTCTACTGGACATACAGTCTGAGATGCTGAAAGGCAGTTAAAGATTCAAGATGGTCAGCAGAGAGTTTGGATCAGGATAGGTTGATTTGAGAATCACCAACACAGAAATAGTCATTAATTCCATGGTTGCAGATGAGATCAACAAGTGAAGTAGTATAAAGGAAGAAGGGATCACAGACTCATTCTTGACCCATGTCCCTCATTTATTGACTTCTTGTTGCTTCCTCTCTGTTTTTGTCCATGTCTGTGCCTTTCTGTTTTTGTCTGTCTTTCTCTAAATGACGTGTACTTACTTATCTGCATACATCTTGTATACCTTTAGTCAGAAATGAACTGGTAAGTGTCTTACAATAGGTTCTCTTAAAAATGTATACGGGACAGACTTTTAGGTTTTATCTATATATATCTATATAATATATGTTTGCATAACTAACACAATAAATCATGTCCTAATTTCTGTTGTTTGCTGATTTATGAAATATAATTGCTCAGGTTGAAAATGCATCCTTGCCTCTAATAGAATGTGAGAATAATGAAGGCCAAGACTATTTTGTTTTTATTTATTTATTTTTGTCCTCAGTGACTATCACAATGTACAATATTTTAGGGACAATGTGAATTGCTTTGAATTGATTTGATTCTGTCAACTAGAGGACAAGATAACTTGATTTCTGTTATATAAATTTATTGGGGAAAAAAACAGAAAAGTTGAGTCTAAGTGAACAAGATAAAATAAAATAGAAGTTTTGTACTCAACAACTAGGTATGAGGTACTACTGAGCTAATTGCTGTGAGAAAGAAACATAATATTTAGTTACTGCCAGAAAAAAAGAATATCAAGCATGATAATAAAAGGTAGAATGTGAAAAGTACAAAATAAGAATTGTAAACAATTAACTATAGAAATGTAAAACAGAAAAAAATAACTTCTAGCTAGGGAAGTCTGGGAAACCTTTTTGGAAAAGTTGCTATTCGAACTGGGTCTTGAAGGAGAGAAGGAACTGGACGGGTAGAGCTGGATATTCAGGCAGGAGTTCATGAGTAAAATGCTCTTTTACTGAAACTCTTGAGTTCATGCACTGAAGTTTGGACAAGCAAGCACTTCAGGCTAATTATCAATTAGACAATACTCTATTAGCATTTGTTTGGAAAATGGACCCCCCCCCCCCATTGTGCTGGCTCAATCAGTTAGTATATAGAGAGATTGGGAGGAGGGATAAAAAGGTGGAGTAGGACAAGTGAGAGAACTCCTGGCAATAGAAGAAAGAGGAGATTCCTGTGTCTACTCTCTCCTCTCCCTTTGACAAAAAATAAAGATTAAGGACTTTTGCTTATCCTGACTCCGGCTGATTTTAAAGTATCCAGGGTGCTAACTCGGTCTTCACAAAAGGTAGGAAAGCATTAGATTATGTTCTATGACAAAACAGAAATGAATTTTAGATGTAGAGGACGTATGAAGGGGACCGATGGAATTCTGGATTAAAAGACAGGGACCTTAGTGCCTCTAGTGGGCAGACAGTGTTGGTAGGTGACTCAGGAGGTCCTGTGTTCCAGCTGATGACCTCAGAGGGAAAAGACATTTGTGCTGTAGCTAAAGTTCATTGTGATAGAACTATAGTAAGCAATCCAATTAGTATGGTCTTCATTAATAATAAAAATCTAACAGTGTTGTCCTTAACCAGTCCTTAACCTTAACTAGGGCAGGTTCTATTTGAACAAGTAGATGGGTTTTATACATTTCTGGTTATCATATCCAATTGTCTAGCAGCCTTAATTTTCTGGAGTTTCCCAGTTTTTTGGAAAATGAGTCTAAACTGTAATCACAGTGAGATTTGTTTTTTGTTTTTTTTTATATATTGAAATTTATTTATTTTTATTCTGAACTTGATTGTTATTCTTCCTGCTTGTAGACCATCAAAAGGATATCACTATATTAGACTCAAGAGTCAGTGTGTCCAATTGGGCTGATTTGATACACTTAAACTCAGAGGACTCTACCACAGGTAGACTCTAAACTTAAATACTTACAAAAATAACTTTTCAATACATTCCACAGAACACAAAAAGAGGATTTTCTATGAAAATGTGAATCTCTTTCACACTGCTTGCTTTAAGAAAAGTAAATATGTAATAATTGTATAAAAACGCATTAAGTAATAAATTCCATACTTTTCTTTCAGAATTGTCCTGCTTGCTTATGCTTCCCTCTGGACATTTTAACCAATAAGTGTTCACTGGAAAGCACTGGATCTGGAATCAAGAAGACCTGTGTTCAAAGGACCTCAGACAATTACTAGCTGTGTGACTCTGAGTCTTCTCAATTGTAAAATGAGCTAGAAAAGGAAATGGCAAGTCACTCCAGTATTTCTGCCATGAACTCCTAGAATATAAGCTTTAAGTGGAAAAGTCCTGTATTGTTGCCTCTGTATTCTTAGTACCCAGCATAGTAACTTGCACATAGTAGGTACTAAATAAAAGTTTAATTCAAATGTGACTAAAAATCAGGATATTGGACTATAGCATATTTTTAGACCCCTTTCAACTCTAAATTCAATGTTTGACAATTTATGTCTGAGAAAGTGAAATTCATCAGATAGCTATCTGTGCAGTCACATTAATTTTTTGAAGTAGATTTTTATTGGATTATGTGCGAGGTGGTAAGATGGTAGCAGTGATGGTGGAGTTCCAGAGAGCCCAGTCCCTGTTCAGCACTGACTGAGAGGCTTCTGTTGACATCCTGCACTTCATTCTCAGAATCTGACATTTAAGAATATAATGTTTTTTTAAAACAACATTCCCCACTCCAAACTTGGGCCAATAAAGATTACACTGAAAATGGTACACCTATCAACTGGAATACAAATACACCTAATAAGGAAGTTTTAAAACTTTCCAAACAAAAAATAGAACAAAAAGAAAAAAAAATCAACTGGCATTTTCCCCAAAGGATTCACTCCCCTGATACACACATTCTCCAAACAATAGCTACCAAATCCAATTCTATGTCAGTTTCAGGACGTTGTTTTAAAATGAATTCACTATTTTACTCATATTCTAAATAACCTCTAGGTCAGTTTCATAAATTTTATCTACTGGAGGTGCATCATAATTAACCAGGGCTCCCTCCTCCTGGTCCAGAATTCTATGAAATTTCTTGTCAATAATTCATCTGCAATAGTTTCCATTCCATGCCATCTTTAGAGAGTTTAATAAGATTGGATATATCTTCATATATACACTAGAAAAGGATCCAATCACCCGGATCAGATTACATCCTAATAAACTATCATGTACATTGGCAAGATAAGTGTTGTTAATGGGGTCATCTCAGAATTCTACCTGGTAATCCAATAGTGTTTTTTCACTATATAAGTACAAATTTGAGAAGAAGATTGTCTTATTTTAGGCTTTGGAGGTATTGATCATTTAAAAAAGATGGATGACAAGGCTCTTCTGCTAGAAGTGCAACTTTTAGAAAGTAAAACATACCATACCCTGAACAATTTTCCCAAAGTGTTTATTTGACCCACAACAAATGCCATCTGTTGCCCTCCTAAATTGCAGGCTACCTTAGACATGTAGTCAGATATCAACTGTGTGGCAGAAGAGAAGTAGGAAATGTTGTACCTCACATAGCCCTTAAGAACAAACTGCTTTGCAAAATCAACACAGATGTTTAAGTCTTAGTGAGTGGGAAGCTTGCAACACAGTATGCAGGAATGCAGACAGAAGCATTAAACTTTGTGCCTCGGGTTAGTAAGAATGAATCACTAGCAAACTTTGAAAAGACACTGTCGGATTACCAGGTAGAATTCTGAGATGACCCCATTAACAACACTTATCTTGCCAATGTACATGATAGCTTATTAGGATGTAATCTGATCCAGGTGATTGAATCCTTTTCTAGTGTATATATGAAGATATATCCAATCTTATCAAACTCTCTAAAGATGACATGGAATGGAAACTGTTGCAGATGAATTATTGACAAGAAATTTCATAGAATTCTGGACCAGGAGGAGGGAGCCCTGGTTAATTATGATGCACCTCCAGCAGATAAAATTTGTGAAACTGACCTAGAGGTTATTTAGAATATGAGTAAAATAGTGAATTCATTTTAAAACAACATCCTGAAACTGACATAGAATTGGATTTGGTAGCTATTGTTTGGAGAATGTGTGTGTCAGGGGAGTGAATCCTTTGTGGAAAATGCCAGTTGATTTTTTTTTTCTTTTTGTTCTACTTTTTGTTTGGAAAGTTTTAAAATTTCCTCATTAGGTGGATTTGTATTCCAGTTGATAGGTGTACCATTTTCAGTGTAATCTTTACTGGCCCAAGTTTGAAGTGGGGAATGTTGTTAAAAAAAAAAAAAGAGAGAGAGAGAGAGAGAAGAAAAAAAGAGGTTATTCTAAATAAAAAGAAAAAGGTTTACACTAAAAAAAAAATTCATTAATATAATTTGCATTTACATCATCTGCATTTTCCCTGTATTGCTTACATTCCCTTAGAGAATCATCCCTTATTAGTACAGAAAAGAAAGAAAAAATGAAGAGTAATAAAAGGAAAACAAATTCCAAAAAATCAATATAACAAAAAAAAAAAAATGACATTGCATGCAATGTTCCACATCCCTCCCTCCATCTATGCAGATAGATTCTCAGATTTCTATTTCTGTGCTAAACTTAGTCTTTATGATTTTGTAACATGCATCTTTTATATTTTGTTGAGGGTTTTTTCTGTTTATTTTCTTACATTATTTTTCTTTGACTTTACTTCATTTTGTAGCAATGCATATATGTCTTTCAATGGTTTTCTATTTAATCATATTTATTGTTTCTTACAGCACAATATTATTCTATCCCATGCATTTGCCATTTTTTTTTTACCATTTCCTTGTCAATGGGCATTATATTTCATTTTTTGATTCTTTGCCATCATAAAACATTGGTATATTTTATATCCTTTTCCCCTTTATCTTTTTTCATCTGAATCATTTGTGTTTGTATCATCAGAATTTCATCTTGAGATCTCATCAATTCTCTTAAGTTGGGGAGACAGATTGTAAAATTGGAAACAATGGAAGAGATGTTATTGGAAAGGACTTGCATTTAGTTATCATCTCATCCATTTGCATCCTACTTCCTTCTGTTTCTCACCAGAGTCCCCTGTTCATAGATCCTGTTACAATATGGGACAAAAACTCCTTTATTCTACAAATACATTAAATCTTGTGAAGTTTGGGCTAGCTCCCTGGAGGACTTCAGGGTCAGCCAGAGTCAGTATAAATTAAAGTCCTTGGTCTTGGGAGCAGTGAAGGAGGCAGACAAATTGCCACGAGGCTTGCCAAAGATATATCCTGGATTCTTGAGTCTAAAACCACCAGTCTTTCTCCTCTTCACCCTGTCACAAAGTGCCTCTCTGGCCCCTCTCTCTCTGTCTTACAATCCTTGCCTATGATTATCTTAACACCAAACATTCAACAAACACCCAATAGTGAGAAGAGCCATTTATCTAAACATATGCTAATAGAGTCGTTGTCTCGTGGAATAGGTAATTATCCTTAAGTGCTTGGTTGTCTGATTCAAGCATACCTTTTTGGAGTTTCAGCCCTCTACATTACTAGAGCACTTTTGTGCTCATCTCCCTTTCTTCTGACTTCTAAATTCACTCTATTGGTAACTATAACTCTTCTGTACCATTCTTTTCTCCCACTTTTTCTCATCTATCTCGGCAACTGGATAAATAGCTATCAATCCTTATATTATATAATGGCTACCTTCTCTGCCAAGCAAGAATTAAGGAAGAAATGGAAGAATAATTCCCATAGCAACCCTTAAAGTTTCAAGTTCATTATCAGATATTTCATTTTGATCCACTTCTTACCTTAACCTACTTCATGATATTTAGCCCTTAGCCCACTGAACCCCTTGACCACTGTAACATCTGCTATATAAATTCTTCTAACAAAATGGAAACTGGGAGAAGTGTATCATAGAAAGAGGACCAATGGAGAAACAAAGAATTCAATTACTTGATCAACAAAGATTTAAATTCTACATATGTTAAGCACTGTACTTGGCCTCAAGATAAAAGAATAAAATTATCCCTATTCATAAGGAACTCACATTTTAATGGAGGAGGCAATAAGCACATATAAAAATATATGCAGGACAAATGTTAAATGAATAAATATAAATAAATACAAAGTAGTTTTAGAGAAGGAGTCATAAGGGGAACTACATGATGCCAGAATCAAAGGATGAAAATAAGGATGCTTAGCTTCATATTCATATTACCATCTGGCCTCCAGAAGAGACCCAGATTGCAGCTGAAGGCAACAAGAGGGGAAGGTAACTTCATTACAAAGTATAGAGACAATGGGGGGGTGGGGGAGGAACAGAAACAGAGAAAGAGAGACAGACAGATAGATAGATAGAAACACACAGAGACAGAGAGATAAGTCTAGATAGAGACAGAGCACTATTAAATTAGAACAAAAGGCTTGAAATCCTGAAGGAAAAATTTTGAGAAACAGAGAGGGAAGAGTTTTTCTCCTCCTAGAAGCAAGGAGCCCAGGATATTATTTCTCCATTATTCATAACCATGCTTTTCCTCACCTTTCTTGATGCTTTTTTCTCCTAGGCTTTTAGATTCCTCAAAAGGAATATAAGGTAAGAGAAGTAACAAATTCCTTGCAGTTCAAAAGCCCAGAAAACCAACTTGTCAGGGAATGTAGAGGATAATAAGAGAGAAACCTAATGTATAGGTTCTTGCACTGAGAAGTATAGGATTAGGGAAGTGGCTTTTGCAGCCAAAAGATATTCAAACTAAATCTATTAGAAATCTATCTAATTTCCAGCTTAAATGTTAATGTAACTGACTGAGCAAAAGACCTGTCTAGAAGAAAGCAGGAACTAAAAAAGAGTAAAGGGTAGAACCTTATGGTTTGTATGATGGATCAGAATTAGAAGATAGATGCAAATTATAACATTTCTTTTTTTTTTTTTTTTTGATTTGTTATTTTATCCTGTAGTTCTTTTTTCTTGTGTTTTTCCCTGTAGTTCTTTGTATAAATCCTTAAAATAGTCTAGCATTTTGAATTGTTTCTGATTAGCAGGGAAAAGAAAAAAGGAAATGGTTTGTGTTCTATCCTTGGGCTAAATTGGGTGGTTTGAAGTGATTATAGTGAGAAGCTTGAAGGGTATATTAGCTTATTAGTAGAAAGAGTGAGAACATAGGGTGCAATAATAAAAACAACACAATCTAATATGAAATTTTGAGATATACAAATTATTCTGCTATGATGTTACTAATATAAGTTAGTAGTAATATAAGGATGATTTTCATTTGATACTTGTAGAAACTGAAACATAAGGGAAGTTGTTTTTCAGGACCATGCCACAGAGATACTACTCATAAACCAGTTCTTAAACACTAAAATCATTAACTCTTTTATTTCATAGCACTGCCTTGCCTTTACACAAAATGTTGCACTTTAGAAGCCATCGTGTGTGGTGGTCTCTTCTTTTTTATAATATATGATGGTTCTCTAGGAGCAGGTTTCTTGGGGAGGTTTTCTGGAGCAAGCTTAGTTTCAGTTCCAAGTAATAATCACTTCAAATACAGCCAGGAGTTAAAATCCAATCTTTTATTGTCTTTTCCAAAATAGCCCAGTTAGCTTTCTTTGGTTCTGAGAGCTCTTGTTGCTAGTCTTTTGCCTCTGCCAGCTTCTGCCTCTAGCTCTCTCTGAATCTTGGTTCTGCCTGATTGCAGATTAGCTTCTCAGTCTTCTTAACTAACTGACTCCACTGACTCAGCTCTTTTTTATACTCTTTTAGAGGTGTAAACTCAAAGGTTGACTCCTCTTCCGAGAGTGGGATTATTGGAGGTGTAAACTTGGATATCTCCTGACTTGTGAACGCCAATGTGTGAGCCAATGTGTAAACTCTCTTAAATGTGTGAGCTTTAATGTGTGACCTCTCATGTGTGAATTCTCCAAAGGTGTGAACTCCAAAGGTGTAAACCCAAGCACATAAACACTGTTTCTATCAATTCCATTGAGTTAATACTAGGATTCTAACAATTGTGGATCCTGGATTCAGAGGGCAGGAAAGTATGGAGAATTTTCTCAAGATTTTATTGAGACCTGCATTTATAAGAACAGATTTCTTGGGAATGGGTTATGAAGTCCTATGTGGGAGAGTTGAGATTATGGTTCAATAACTTGTGCTCATGACAACGCTGGCTCTTTAAGCCAGGGCTAGTGTGGGCTACAGAACATGGTATTGAGTACAGGACACCTAATCCTGTGGTCTGCAAATTGAGGAAACAGTAGTTAGGAAGGGCTGTGTGGGCCCTGAATGGGAGGACAAAGGGCAGTTAGTCAAGTGCGATTAGGGTACAAGATGGGAGATCTGAAAGCGGAAGGTAAAATTTCTTAACAGTGTTCAGAGAAAGTGATTAGGTTTTTCAAAGTTCCTGATGGTTCTTGAGTTGGCACAAGTTGATGAACTAATTAGGTACAAGGAGGGGGTAAAGTCCTTTAGCTTTTAAAATTATAAAAACTAAGGAACTGCAAAAGACTGAAGAAAAAAGGGAAAAGGGGGAAACAAAAATCTAAATAATTTTAAAGTAACTAAATACGAATTCACATATATACATGAATACACATCCATCCTAAGAAAAGACACCTGCCCTCACTAACCAGCCTTATAACAGCAGAATATGTGAGTTATCAGTAATATTGCACATTTATTAAGTACCTGCTATATGCTAGGCATTGTTCTAAGGCATAGACATTCAGAACATAAAAAATTTCTTTACTATCAACATGAAGTGTTTATTTGTTCTGAACTTGGTGGTTTGTGTAGAGGGGTGAAACTCTGAAAAGGTGAACTTGAATCTGAGACTGCAGAGCACTTAAGCCTAATTACTATTTGATGTGAGATAATGATTCTATATACATATATTTAGATGAGATGGTGATGTGATGGCTCTCCTCACCATTGGTGCTTGCTCAATGTGTGATGGTGAGGTAATCATAGGGAAAGATTGGAGGACTGAAGGGGAGAGTCAGAGTTGTTCTGATGGAGGACCAGGAGGAGAGAGATTTCAGGCTCCAGACTCCAGAGTCCAGGATTCATCTTTGGCAAGGTGTGTGGTAGCTTGCCTGTCTCCTTCACTTCTCCCCTTGAAGACCAAGCATTTTGATTGATTCTGACTCTGATCCTGAGGCCCTCCAGAGAGCTAGCCCAGACATTATAAGTTTGAAACAGCAAAAAAATCAAACCAAAACAAATCAAAAAACTTTACTTTGCTCAGGTGCAAGATAGTATAGAAAGTGTACATATCACAGTTAAAGTTCAGCCTACTCTATCTTAAGAGAAGAGAGTTTCTTAATTCTTTCCAGAATTGTAAAAATGACAAGACAACTGGGGCTTTGTACCAGGGCATCAATATTTATTATTTCCTAGGATAGAAACAATTGAGTTTAGCACATAACTAGAAATAATTATTAGTTAAATTATAGAGCCACCAAAAGGCAAATGGTTCTCTGTGATTACCATATCATAGGTCATTCTTTTTTCTTTTTCACCTCTGTCCTACTTTCCTTCTTCCATCCCACTCCACCCCCAATCTGGAGGCTCTTCTCAATAGTAGTTTGAAGTATCTTGAGATTTATTTTGCCTTTGGGTCTTGTCTTCTTGGCATTTTCTTTTGCTTATATTCTTCTCAGGTAAGTGTCTATCAGTTTTTTACCTGCTCATCAGTGAGTCTAATATACTCACCTTTAGGCCTTAGTAGTTGCAGTGAATTTTTCTTAAAAGGCTCCTGCCAGTTTCTAGGGCCATCTTCTTAATAGGCAAGTGACCAATCTTTCCGGAGCTAGATAAAGAATCATTGATTTGCTAACTCCTGTGTCTATGAACACCAAGATTTCTTTTCTTTTCTTTTTGTTTTTCCTAAGGCGATTGGAATTAAGTGACTTGCCCAAGGTCACACAGCGAAGAAGTATTAAGTATTCTGAGACCAGATTTGAACTCAGGTAGTCCTGAGTTCAAGGCTAGTGCTCTATCTACTGTGCCACATAGCTATCCTCAAATGCCAAGATTTCTTAGCCAAACTTTATATCTTTATTCAAAGTCTCAACAATGATTTTGGACATCATTCCATCATTGATCTCTGTCAACTTTCTTCTGAGATGAAGTTGTAGATGAGTGCTAAGCTTCTTTCAACATTTCTCTTAGCTGAGATGCATTGATTGTGAATGTAGTTTCTTAATTCTTAGAGACTGAAACACAATTCAGTGAGTAAGTATGGCTCTTATCCAATATTTAGAAAGTATGGAGTAAAGATTGTGTCATTATTCCTGCTGGAACTATCAGCATGAACTAAGCATATTACATACTGAGTCCACTGAAAGTTTTGTCCTGATCTTAGCATTCCTCATATGTTTACTAGTGAGTGGTGGAAACACTCAGATTGTGGCTTTTATTGTGAGGGATAAGGTATAGTTCTAGACTTTTTTGATGCCAACATTTCTTTTAATAATGTGCTTTCAATGTCAATAGTCTGAGTGTATTTTAGCAAGAAGGTATTACCTGGAAAAATAAATACTTCTCTCTCAATACTTTAACAACTTTCTGGTTCTTGGTAAGTGCATATTTTGTGTCACTCACCACCAAATTTGGCTTTTGCTCTTACTATTTTCACTATCCTCCCACTTCCCTCCTTCTTCCTTCTTCCCCTCCCCCCCTCACTCATTTATGATGAAGGGGCTTGCATAGCTCAGTGAAACTCTAAACTATGCTATGTAGGGTTACCCCAAGATGGACAGTTATAGTGGAGAGCTCTGGCAAAAGTTGATCTATTGAAAAAGTAGATAGCAAACCACCCCAGCATTTTTGCCAAGCAAAATCCTATGGATCATGCTAAAATTATAAAAGAGATGACATCATAAAATGAGCTTGTCAGGTCTGAAGGGATCCTATATTCCATTGGGGAAGACTGGAAAACAATTACACATAGTTCCAGTGTTAATGAAGTGAATGGGCTAAAGTCAAAAGGAGGCTCAGCTGAGTTTACATCTGATGCTGAAAGAAAAGTCTGATGCTATAAAGATAAATATTGTATAAGAATATGTAATCTAAGATCTATGAACCAAGCTGGATGTGGTCAAATAGGAGATGGAAAGATTAAACATTGACATTTTAAGTAATAGTAAACATAAGTGAATGGGTGAATTTAATTCAACTGATCACTACATATCCTATTGTGGGCAAGAATTCCTTAGAAGTAATGGAGTAGTCACCTTAGTCAATGAAAAGGTGAGAAAAGCAGTACTTAGATATAATCTCAAAAAATGACAGGATGATATCTGTTCAAATTCAAGGCAAACTACTCATCATCAAAGTAATCAAGGAAATGTTTTGTGTGAAAATGGGAATGATAAAAGTAAAAACTATTAAAGATTTAACAGAAGTAGAAGAGATTAAGAAGTGGTGAGAATGCATAGAACTATACAAAAAAGATCTTAACATTACCAATTACCTCAATGGTGTGGTTATTGATCTAGAGCCAGACATCCTGGAAAATGAAATCAAATGGATCTTAGGAAGCATTGCTAGCAATAAAACTAGTGGGGGGAATGATAGAATTCCAGATGAGCTATTTAAAATTGTAAAAGATGATGCTGTTACAGTGTTGCATTCAATATGTCACCAAATTTGGAAAACTCAACAGTGACCACTGGATTTTAAAATTGATCTAATTTATGTTCCAATCCTAAAGAAGGGCAATGCCAAGAAATGTTCAAAATCCTGAACAATTGTTCTCATTTCACACATCTAACAAGTTTAGGTTTAAGATTCTGCAAGGTAGGGGCAGTTAGGTGGTTCAGTGGATAGAGCACCAGCCCTGAAGTAAGGAGGATCTGAGTTCAAATCTAGTCTCAGACACTTAACACTTCCTGGCTGTGTGACCCTGAGCAAGTCAGTTAACCCCAAGTGCCTCAGGAAAATTGCTTCAGAGGAAAAAAGATTAAACAAACAAACAAACAAAAAAAAGATTTTGCAAGCTAAACTTCAGAAATATGTGAACAGAGAATTACCAAAAGAACAGGCTGGTTTGTTTTCAAAGAGGCAGAGGAACTAGAGACCAAATAAATTGTCATCATTTGCTGGATTATGGAGAAAGCAAAGAATATTCAGAAAAACTACCTCTTTCTGTTTCATTAACTATAGTAAAGCCTTTGACTATAGGGTTTAAATAAAATGAAGTAAGTCCTCAAATAGATGGGAGTATGGATCATCTTACTTGCTCTCCTGAGGAACCTGTAGACCAAGAAGCAATAGTTGTAATTGAACATGGAACGAATGACTGGTTTATGATTGGAAAATCATGATTGTCATCTTATTTATTTAACTTATATACAGAGGACATCCTATGAAATGCCAGGCTTAATGAATCAAAAGCCAGAATTTAATGCTGCCAAGAGAAATAGCAACAATCTCAGTTATGCAGATGATACTACTCTGATGTAGAAATTGAAGAGGATTTAAAAGGCCTCTTGAAGAGGGGAAAGAGGAAAGTGTAAAAAAAAAAAGATCATGGCAATTTGTCTCATAACTTTCTGGCAAGTAGAGGGAGAAGGAATGAAAGCAGTGTCAGATTTTATATTCTTGACCTCAAAGATCATTGCAGATGGCGACTGCTGCTGTAAAAGACATTTGTTCCTTGGAAGGAACAAGCTGTTGCAAATTTGGACAACATACTAAAAAGCAGAGATATCACCTTGACAACAAAAATCAGCATAGTTAAAACTATGGTTTTTCCAATAGCGAAGAATGGCTTTGAGAGTTGAATTGTACAGAAAACTGAGTGCCAAAGATTGAAGCTTTTGGATTGTGGAAATTCAAAGACTTTTGAGAGTCTCTTGAACAGCAAGAAGATCAAATAAGTCAATACTTAAAGAAATTAATTCAAACTACTCACTGGAAAGTGAAATAATCTGAATCTTAAATGCTCTGGCCACATGGTGATAAATGGAACACATTGGAAAAGAGTATAACTTGGGAAAATATTGAGGGCAAAAGGAAATGGGGACAGCAGAGAATGAATTGGATAGTGTCATGGAAATAATGGACATGAGCTTAAACAGGCTAAGGGGGTGATGGAAGATAGAGGGGCCTAAAATGCTATGGTCCATGGGGTCATAAAGAGTCTGACAAGACTGAATAATTGAACAATAACTTTTTCTAGAGATAGAAAGCCAATGAAGACAAATTCTAAAGTTTTGTTGGTATATATATTGTCCAAGTATATGGTGCAAATTGGTAATACTTTAGCAGAAAAAAGCACACGTTTCATACATCTTGAGTGATTTCTGCAGTGATCTTAACCCAGTAAAATCTATTTCTAATTAACCCTAGAGTCCTCTCAACCCTTATTTCCAAAAACATCATGAAAGGCTTTTGTAACCATGGTAAAATATACTGAGTAGCACAACTCCTCCTGATCTTATCTAGCATCATTGGCAGTCCAGTGCCATACTCCATCACACAACTCCAACTTCTGCTATTGTCTTAATAGTAAGACACATTCGGAGGCTTGCAACTTGAGTCTGTTGGTATCGTCATCTTGTTTTTTGGCCTATATCACTTCTCAAAGTTCCTCATCAGCCATCTGCTTTGGCTGTCAGTCATTTACAGAAAGTTCAGGTAAATAAGGTTAGTTAATGAAAAGAGGTTAGTTGGTCAGTCAATAAGTATATGTAAAATACCTACTGTGTGGTAGGAATTAAATGCCTCTTAGCTAGATAGCCATTTGAGGGTAGCCAGCTCCCTGGGTGTCATTCATTCCTTGGATATAGATATAGCTTCAATGTCATATGGCTCTCAGGACAGAACATTATTGTACCTTTACAGATTAAGTAATTTAATCTGTATAAAATCTATACATAATTTGTGCATAATCCATATAAAAACCTGATTCAATTTACAATATGGAGTTTAGGTGGGAGAGTACCTAAAAATGGCCTTGCCCAGAAACAAATTTCATAATCTAACTAAAAAGATGGTACAGACATATAATAAACAAACCTCACATTTCATAGAGTTTTTTGTCAACTTCTTAAAGTATGCCTATTCTCCTCTTGCTTTCTCCAGAATCTTGTTTTGATAATCCTTGTATAACTCTCTTTTAAGTATCTTCAATTTTTTTTTCATTTTTTCACTAGTTCCTTCCCGTGTGTTTTTGAACTTGTTTAGATCTCCCTAGTCCTTAAAAAAGGGTTTCCCTGATCTAGCTACTTACTAGCCCTTTTCTTTCCAGAATGCTAGATTTTAGGAAGGATATTAATAAGCCAGAAAGTATCCAGAAAAGAGAGATAAAGATGCCAGATGAAAACTGATTGGTTAAAGGAATTGGGGGTATTTGGCCAGGAAAATAGTAGACTGTCTTCAAATATTTGAAAGCCTCTGTCCTACAGGGCAGAACTTGAAGCAATGTGTGAAAGGTGAAGAGTCCTATTTCTGATAGAGATAAGGGGAAAGTAAGATAACCAAAAGTGGAATGGTGATATTGGTGAGTCTCCCTTATCTTTTTTTTTTTGACTAGCTGTGTGGCTCTGGTGTTTTTCTCGTTGTGTATGTGATAAGGAGAGATTTTTGTGTAAAAATTGCTTTGGATTAAATAGCATCCAGGTTCCCTATCAACTCTGAGATTTTATAGTTTCATGCAGAGTAGGGTACAAGACAACTACTTGAGGAATTTACTTGGTTTGGGGTTAAAAATTACTCAAATGCTTTTACCAATGTCCCTCTTCATACCATCCATTTTTTTGATTAAAAATGGACTTTATATAAATCAAAATATTTATACTAATACTTTTTGCAACAGCAAAGAACTGGAAATAAAGTAGCTATACTACTTTTATTGAGGAATAGCTAAACAAATTGATATGTATAGTAATGTGCTGTAATAAGGAATTAATATAATGAGTATAGAGAATCAAGAGAAGACACATTAGCTGATGGAAAGTGAAGTAAGCAAAACCAGTTAAAAATATACAAAAAACCACAGCAATGTAAGTGGATAAAACAATAAGGACAAAACCACTGAAATTATATCAAGCTTTGCCCTAAATAATATTAGAAGATATCTTTCCTTGCTTCCCTCCTTCCCAGAAGTAGATGACTATGGAGTAATACTAGATATAATGTCAGACTTTTTAAAAAGTCAGTTAGATTAATGATCTGTTTTTTCCTTTTATTTTATTATTATTATTATTATTTTAGTTGTTTAAGTAATTATTCCCAAGGAAAGGGAGGGGAGAGAAATGCCTTGAAAAATACAAGGATCACCTATTATAAAAGAACAATTTATGTAAAATAGAAAGTATCATGATACCAGGAAAACATTAAAAGATGAATAGCACAAAGAGCATCAACACAAATTCTGTCCCAAGCTACTTCCTCCCTGGTTTCAGATAGTTAGGGAGATCAAAGAAGATGATACTATAGATACCAGTCCTGTTCTATCTGGTTGAGTTGCTATATTAAAACTGTGTTTAGTTTGTGGAATGATGAGGTGTGATGAGTACTTGTCTTAAGATGACATCTTAAGATGCCACAGAAGCTGTCTTGCTAATTGGATTCCAAGTGTCTCTTGTTATTGAATAAGTAAGTTCCCTAGGATTTTGCAGATCCTACCCATAGTCTTTACCTCTGCCATCAGCAAAAATTGGAGAAGGCTTACTGATCTTTCATACTGCTGCTGCAGTAGGCATCAACTCTCAAATCAACCCATCAACCAATCAAAAAGGATTTATTAAGTGTCTGGCATTATGATAGATGTACTGGGCATCTAAATACAAAAGTGAAGCTGAACCCACTGTCAAGGAGTCCTCGGTCAATCAGGAAGACAACAGGCATATATAAAAATGAACTTTTGCAAAATATATTTTAAAAATTTATTGAAAAATGCAAGGTAAATTTGGGGAGAAGTCACTAGTATTTACTTTCAATGGGGAATTAGAAAAGGTGTCATTTGGAAGGGAGTACTTGTTGAAGAAGTCTAGGATTTTAAAGAAGCAGAAGATAGGAGGTAATGCATGAGGGGCAGCCAGTACAAAAGTATAGGAAAAAGAAAATATTAGTGACTACACTATCTTGACAAGATGGACACTTTTGTCTTGGCAGTCATTTCTCTTTCTTTGTACTTCCATCTTCTTCCTAATCTTAATTTTGATACTTTGGCTCTTGTGTTTCCTGGTGGGGAAATGAACTAACACAGTTGCTCATCCTTGTAACATGCACATGAAAGATACATCTCGTATTGTCTGTTGCTAGAAAATGGGGAGTCATATTAGTTTGGCCATGTGGCTTACATGTGAATGACATTGTCAAGTTTCTTGAAATAGCTTCAAGACAATATTTTCATTTTCTTACCAAACTTTAGCTCTTCACTTCCTTGCAATCTGATGTTCCTCTCTATTAGTTACTGGAACTTCTTTTTCAAAGATCAATAATAACCTCCTAATCACCAAATCCTAGAGTTCTCCCTTCATTGTTCAGGATGAACAGATCTCTATGGTATTTACCCTTGTTGACCACCTTCTTTTTCAAATACTTGTCTCTAGGACATCTGGGATGCCACTCTCCTTCTTTTCCTTTTTCTCTCTAGATGTTTCTATTGTTTCCTTTCTTTTATTGGCTTCTCTCATCTTTCCTCCATCCTCTTAGGGTTTCTATCCTCTAGCTTCTTTATTCTCTTTTTCTCTAGCTAGAGACAGCAAAACACTCAGTGGATAGAATGTTGAACCTGAAGTCAGGGAATGTTGTTTTTAATTATTTCCATTTGTGTCTGACTCTTTGGAGGTTTTCTTTGGCAAACATATTAGAGTGGTTTGCCATTTCCTTCTTCAACTCATTTTTATAGATAAGGAAACTGAGGCAAACAGGGATAGGTGACTTTTCTAGGGTCATACAGTTACTAAATGCATAGAACTCAATTTCAACTCAAGTCCTTCTGACTCCAAGTCCAGAAACTCTATCCACTGTGCCACTAGCTTCTGAATTCTCCAGGTGCTGGTTCCTTCTTGCCTGGGGCCACATCTCAGGAACACAGCTGGCCCTGAGGTTTTCAATCACCAGATATTCACTCTGTCTTCTCGGACTCAAACCCCAAATTGACAAATAGTTCAGGAGGTGAAAGTCTCTGTGGTCCCTGCTGAGGTGCCACTTACAACCAGCTATCCCTGAGGGGTCCCCATTTCATATTTCTGTGGAGATAGTTCACAGGTGTTTGCACTTCAGACAGATTAATCCCATCCCAGGGTCTTTCTTCAGATCTTGTCACATTGCATCTGAAAGACCCCTGTTCTACCCCAAGTTTTCTTGTTTTTTTTCCAGACTATGCTCTCCCTGAGGTGAAAATTTGTTTTATTTGTAGGGGAAATCAGGAGAGCTTGAAATTTACCCACCTATTCTGCTGTCTTCCCAGAATCCTCCCCCCTTTATTACTAACACTTTTGACTTTTCCATTTTCCTTCTCTTTTGTAATAAGTTACCAGGTCTTACTCATCTGCCTCTTTAATATCTCTTGAAAGTTTCTCCTCTTTATTAAACTGTGACTATATTAGTATAAAATTCATTATAAGCTATTGATTTGGTTATAATAGCCACCCAACTGGTACCTACTCTAAGTTTCCCCATTCCAAACCCAAATCAACAACATAGTTGTCTTCCTTATGCATAGATCTGATCACATCAGATCACTCCTCTGCTGAAAGGAAGGAATGAATAAAGGATCCTCACTGGCCTTCTGAGTAATGTTTAAACACTTTAGGCTGACATTTAAAGCCCTCCCAATCTATTGTGGCTCCATCTCTCCAGACTTATCCCATATTTTGTCAAAATGAATTTGTCACTTTTGCTACTCTATACATCCCACATACTATTTAACTTTTCTACCCTGGGGTACTATGTTTCCTGTGACTGGAATGATCTTTGAACTCCATTATGCCTATTCCTTATTCCTATTCATCCTAAAAAACCCAACTCAGATATTATCTTTTCCTTGATTTCTCCCTGTGCTTTTACCTCTTCCCTGCAAGTAGGTAATATCTTTTCCCATTTCTTGCTTGATTATTTTGATGAACCTATCATGTATTTTTTGTATTATTTTGACATGTGTAAATATTATACTGCTTTACTAGACAAATATATACTCATTAAGGGAGAGATGAATTTTACTTAAAGTTTTGGTTTTGCTTGGTACCTAAAACTGTGTGTCCTACAAAATTAGGTTTTTAATACTTATTTATTATTGTTGCAAGAGTGGAACTCTTTATTAGTCTGTCTCTTTATTAGCATCATTTTCTATACCAGATACTTAGCTTTCTCCTTCCAGGAATGATAGAAGTTCTAATTTTGGGGGCTAGAATCTCATTTTCTCACATAAATACTGATCTCTCATTTATTCTCAATGTATCTTGTCTGGACTAATATATTTTTTATTATTGTGCACACACAAACATATATACATATAAACATACATAAATATATAATATATACATTTATTTACATATATACATAATTGGAGAAGCAGTACAGTATAGAAAAAAGGTTATTTCAAAGATTTCTCATATAACCCAGGGATGAGAACATAATGATCTAAAGCAATAGCTCTTAAGTTTTTTTAGCCTCATGATCTCTTTATGTTCTTAAAAATTATTCAGGGCTTCCCAAGAGCTTTTGTTTGTTTTAAATCTTTCAATATTTAATACATTACAAATTAAAACATTTTAATATTTTTTATTGAGTAGATTAACCTTGTGGACCTTTGCAAAGACCTTGAGGATCCTCAAATCTCACTTTCAATTTCCTAGGGATGATTATAGCACCTACTTCATAGGCTTGTTGTGAGGATCAAATGAGGACCAAATGTTAATAAGTATTTATTGAGTGCTTACATTATACCAGACATTGTGGTTTGTAAACCTTAAAGTCTAGCTAAATATTAATTATGATGATAATGCATATGAGATAATTCCAACTTGAAAGCTAAAACTCATGAAATTATATATGTAGATTATATTGTTAAAACCAATATTAAGGCAGATTTTTGTTTTTTTTAAATGAATTGATGGAAATATTATTTCAGAAAATTTTAATGTAATTAAAAAGTTTTTGAATTAAAATAACATGATATAAATTTTCATTGAACACTGTTCATAGCCCAGTTGATGTAGGATGAAATGAAAATCCATAAGTTAGTAAATGTTGCCCCCATTCAATCAGAACACAGTTCATATTTTACAATTGCTTGTTAAGAAATATGAGTAAGGAACTGCATGGAGTTTTTCCAGTTGCTACAAGAGCAAAGTTATTAACAAACAAACAATTTATATCACCAAGGGAGATGATTCTGGCAAAATTATGTGAGAATATGGGAGCAGAACACAGATGTGCCTTTCTACATTGTCTTTCTCATGCCTGGTAATTAGAAGATTAGGTGAAAGGATTTTTCTACTTCCGAATTCTTTTCTATGAATAAATCATTTAGAGAGTTATGCATTTAGAGAGGTGACTTGACTTTAATCTCCTGCAGCCTCATCTTTCTGCCATAAATATAACTTTGAAATGATCACGAGGGAGCATGTCATGAAAATATCACTGCTTCTTTGTAGTTGAAAGACAGAAACTTCTTTGATATTTCCAGGATTCTGTGTTCCTCCTACCCAGAAGACCTTCACCTTCTTCTTTTATCCACATTTTAATCTTTCTTCAAGTAACATATACTCCATAAAGCCTGATCAATTTACTCCTTTTCATTCTGCTCTTTCTTGGACCAGCATTGCAAATGGAAAAATTAATATTCTGGAAAACTAGGTCTTTCCTTGGCTCTGCTAATGAATTATGGAAACTTATGCAAGTCACATAACTGAGACAAATCTGGGACCTTCTCCCCAGGGCAAAGAAGGAATTTACAATGGGAATTGTATCAAATAAAGACAATACACAAGCATCATATATTCTTTTTTTTTTAATTTAATGATTACTTTATAATGACAACATTATTCCTTGCTCTCGTTTCTTTTCCGATTTTTTTCCCCCTCCCTTCCTCCACCCCCTCCCCTAGATGGCAAGCAGTACTTTATATGTTGGATATGTTGCAGTATATCCTAGATACAATATATGTTTGCAGAACCGAACAGTTCTCTTGTTGCATAGGGAGAATTGGATTCAGAAGGTATAAATAACCCGGGAAGAAAAACTAAAATGCAGATAGTTCACATTTGTTTCCCAGTGTTCGTTCTTTGGGTGTAGCTGCTTATGTCCGTCATTTATCAATTGAAACTTAGGTCTCTTTGTCAAAGAAATCCACTTCCATCAAAATATGTCCTCATACAATATCATTGTCGAAATGTATAAAGATATCCTGGTTCTGCTCATTTCACTTAACATCAGTTCATGTAAGTCTCGCCAGTCCTCTCTGTATTCATCCTGCTGGGCATTTCTTACAGAACAATAATATTCCATAACATTCATATACCACAATTTACCCAGCCATTCTCCAATTGATGGGCATCCATTCATTTTCCAGTTTCTAGCCACTACAAATAGGGCTGCTACAAACATTTTGGCACATACAGGTCCCTTTCCCTTCTTTAGTATTTCTTTGGGATATAAGCCCAATAGAAACACTGCTGGATCAAAGGGTATGCACAATTTGATAATTTTTTGGGCATAATTCCAGATTGCTCTCCAGAATGGTTGGATTCGTTCACAACTCCACCAACAATGCATTAGTGTCCCAGTTTTTCCACATCCCCTCCAATATTCATCATTATCTTTTCCTGTTATTTTAGTCAATCTGAGAGGTGTGTAATGGTGCTTCAGAGTTGTCTTAATTTGCACAATTTTGCTAAAATAGTAAATTGTTTTTAGTAGTTTTTTAGTTGATTCTCTAGGATTCTCTAAGTATACCATCATATCTGCAAAGAGTGATAATTTGGTTTCCTCATTACCTACTCTAATTCCTTTCATGTCTTTTTCTTCTCTCTCTCTCTCTCTCTCTCTTTTTTTGTGCCAAAGCTAACATTTCTAATACAATATTGAACAGTAATGATTCTAGGGGACAATCTTATTTCACCCCTGATTTTATTGGAAATGGTTCTATTTACATATTACATTACATATGATGCTTGCTGATGGTTTTAAATAGATGCTACTGATTATTTTAAGGAGAATTTCATTTATTCTTATGCTCTTTAGTGTTTTTAATAGGCATGGGTATTGGATTTTGTCAAATGTTTTTTCTGCATCTATTGAGATAATCATATGATTTTTGTTAGTTTGGTTATCGATATAGTCAATTATGCTAATAGTTTTCCTAATATTGAACTAGTCCTGCATTCCCGGTATAAATCCTACTTGGTCATGGTGTATTATCCTTGGTCCATGGTGTATTGCTGTAATCTTTTTGCTAGTATTTTATTTAAGATTTTTGCATCAATATTCATTAGAGAAATTGGTCTATAATTTTCTTTTTCTGTTGTGACTCTACCTGATTTAGGTATCAGCACCATATCTACTATAAAAGGAATTTGGTAGGACTTCTCCAATTTTCCCAAATAGTTTGCACAGTATTGGAACTAATTGTTCTTTAAATATTTGGTAGAATTCACATTTAAATCCATCTGGCCCTGGAGATTTTTTCTTAAGGAGTTGATTAATAGCTTGTTCAATTTCCTTTTCTAAAATGGGACTATTTAAGTAATTTATTACCTCTTTTATTAATCTAGACAATCTATATTTTGTAAGTATTTTTCCATTGCACTTAGATTATGAGATTTATGGACATATAGTTGGACAAAATAACTCCTAATTATTGTTCTAATTTCTTCTTCATTGGTGGAAATTTCTCCCCTTTCATTTTTTATTTATTTTTGTTTTTCCCTCTTTCATTTTTGATACTAACAATTTGATGTTTTTCTTTCCTTTTTAAAAAATCAAATTAACTAAAGATTTGTCTATTTTGTTTTTTTTTCATAAAACCAACTCTTACTTTTGTTTATTAATTCAATAGTTTGCTTACTTTCAATTTTATTAATCTCCCCTTTATTTTCAGAATTTCAAATTTTATATTTAATTGGGGGAAAGTTAATTTGTTCTTTTTCTAAATTTTTTAGTTGAATGACCAATTGATCTTCTCTTTCTCTATTTTATGCAAGTAAGCATCTAGTGATATAAAACTTCCCCTAAAAAACTGCTTTGGCTGTATCCCAAAAATTTTGGTATGCTGTCTCATTATTGCCATTTTCTTGGATGAAATTGGATTGAAATTGTGTCTATGATTTGCTGTTTCAACCACTCATTCTCTAGGATTAGATTATTTAGTTTCCAATTAATTTTTGGTTTACTTTCCCTTGACCTTTTATTGAATGTAATTTTTATTGCATCACGATCTGAAAAAATGCATTTACTATTTCTGCCTTTCTGCATTTAACTTTGAGGTTTTTGTGCCCTAATATATGGGCAATTTTATATAGATTCCATATATTGCTGAGAAAAAATTATTTTCCTTTCTGTCTCCATTCAGTTTTCTCCAAAGGTCTATCAAACCTAATTTTTCTAGAATTCTATTTACCTCCTTATTTTGTGATATAGTATAACTATACTATATACTATATACATACATACATACATATATATATATATATATATATATATATATATATATATATATAAAACTAGTATGGTTTTGCTGTCTAATTTTTCTTGCAGCTTTCTTAACATTTCCTTTCGGAATTTGGATGTTGTACCACTTGGAGCATATAAATTTAGTATTAATATTACTTTATTTCCTTATCTTTTAAAATTAGATCTATTTTTGCTTTTGCTTGATCTGAGATCAGGATTGCTATTCATGCTTTTTTTTTTTTTTTTTTTTTTTTACTTCAGCTGAAGCATAATAGATTCTTCTCCAGTCTTTTACCTTTATGCTAAATGTATCACTCTGCTTTAAATGTGTTTCTTGTAAACAACATATTGTAGGATTCTGGCTTTTAATCCAGTCTGCTATCTACTTCCGTTTTATGGGAGAGTTCATCCCATTCACATTCACAGTTAAAATAATTAATTCTGTATTTCCTGCCATCTTGTTTTTCCCAATTTATACTTTTCTTTTTCCTTTTCCCTTTTCTCTCCTCCCCAGTATTTTGCTTCTGACTTCTTCCTTCTTCGAACAGTTCTCCCTTTTTACAGACCTTCCCCCTTTCTTATCCCTTTCCCCTTCTACTTTTGTTCTCTCTTCCATTAACTTCCCTCTTTCCTTTCACCTTTCTCCTCCTATTTCCCTATAGGGTGAGACAAGTTTCTCTGTGAAGCTAAATGTGTCTGATAGTCTGTCTTTCAGCCAAATCTGATGAGAGTAAGATTCACACAATGCTTATCCCTCTCCCTTCTTTCCCTCAATTATAATAGGTCTTTTTTTGCCTTTCCACAAGATATATTTTACCCCATTTTAACTCCATTTTCTTTTTCTTCTAGCAGAATCTCCTTTCTTCCTCTAGTTTTTTTTAATATCATCACAATAAAATCAAATTATACCTTCACTCTCTAAGTGTACATATAACAGAGAAACAGTTCTCAAGAGTTAAACATATCATTTTCCCATTTAGAGATATGAGTCTTTTAACTTTTAAAGGAAAGTTTTTCTTTCTTTCTTCTTCCTTCCTTCCTTCCTTCCTTCCTTCCTTCCTTCCTTCCTTCCTTCCTTCCTTCCTTCCTTCCTTCCTTCCTTCCTTCCTTCTTCCTTTCTTCCTTTCTTTCTTTCTTTTCTTTCTTTCTTTCTTTCTTTCTTCTTTCTTTCTTTCTTTCTTTCTTTCTTTCTTTCTTTCTTCTTTCTTTCTTTCTTTCTTTCTTTCTTTCTCCTTTTTATTCTTCTCTTGAGTTCTGTATTTGAAGATCAAATTTTCTGCTCAGCTCTGGTCTTTTCATCAGAAATGAAGGAAATTCACCTGTTTCATTGAATGTTCATTTTTTCCCCTTGGAACATAATACTTAATTTTGTTGGGTAGTTGATATAACATTTTAAATATAACAATACCAAATAATCATAGTCTCTAAAGATAAGAAAAGCTTTCCAATTATAGAGACAAATTAGGAGAAATCATTATCTTAGCTGTTTTTACAGTTGCCCCAGTGCTGTTTGAAATGAGCCTACAAAGGATGAGTTTATATCCCCAACTTTGATTCAATGACAAAAAGCATATTATTTTGTTCACCTGTACAATAGACTACAGAAACATTAAGTATAAAAATGATATCAGAATAGCATCTTGCCCCAGAACCATCTTTTTATTTGAACTCTACTTTTTTTTTTTTACTCTTACAATCACTTTGTAAGATAGGCTATACATATTGTTACCCTCATTTTATAAATGAGAAAGCTGAGTTAAGCTGTATTTATGAATGACTAGAAATTATCTCTGCAAAGAAATTTAATGTAATACTAATAATTGGGGGAAGGGTCAGGATAAGTCTTATGTAGAAAGTGGCATCCAATTTATGCTTCAGCATCTGCTCAAGATTCTTCTAGGAAGGTTAAGTCAAGATGGCACACTAAAGGAAAAGACTGAGTTGACCTCTTCCAAATTCCTCCTTAAACAAATTCAAAATAATGCATGAGGTGCAGTAGTTGGTGTAGTGGATAAAGCACCAGCCTTGAAGTTAGGAAGACTTGAATTCAAATCTGGCCTCAGACACTTAACATTTCTTGGCTGTATGACTCTGGGCAAGTCACTTTAACCCCAATTGCCTCAGGAAAAAAAAATCCATGAATTCTGAAGCAGTAGAACAACAACAAAACAACAAAAATGGGGTAAAACTATTTTCTAGCCCAAGACAACTTAGAAGGTCAGCAAAAAAAAATTCTGTATCACTGGAGTGAAAGTTATATGCAGTCAAGTGCAGGTCATACCCTGGAAAGCCAATAGAAAACTTCTGGTGTGACTGAATTGGCAGTGGTGGCACGTGGAGCTCTCACTTCACAGATAGTAAGGGGGTTGAACAGCTGGTCTAAAAGAGATTTCATAGGACATTTTGCTGGTACTAGTAGCAGTTTCATTGTCCATAAGTAGTTCCTAATCCTAGTATGGGGACGATTGGTGACCTTGGTCACTGTTCCAGGATTAAAAAAAGTGCTTGTGTTTACTCACAAAACGAAAAAAGCAGTGATTCCTTCCATAATGATACTTTGGAAGAAACAAACACTTACAGATCTCCAGAACTAACTCTAAAAACAACAGCAGGAAAAACCTAAAGCTTAGATTACTGTCCCACACCACTTTCCTGCCCAGGAGCACAGTCTACTTTTAAAATGAGTCAATAAGTAAGTCAATACTTACTTATTGTCTTCCTTATAATAAAAGTCAATAAGTAAAACAGAAAATGAGTAAGCTACAAAAAACAAAACAAAACAAAACAAAAATGACTGGACTATAGAAAATTACTATGGTGACAAAGGAAATAAAACACAAACTCAGAAAACAAAAATGTCAAAATATAGCAACATCCAAAACTGCAAAGAAAAATGTGAATTTGTCTCAGGCCTCCAAAAAGAATTCCTGAAGAATTCAAAAAAGATTTTAATAAATAAAATAGAGAAAAAGTTGAGAAAAGAAATGAAAGCTATGCAAGAAAATCATGAAGAAAGAGTCAACAACTTGGTAAAGGAAGGAAAAAGCAAACTGAAGAAAATAAAAAACAAGAATAGTCCAAATGAGAGTAGATATAGATATTTATATGTAATTGGAAATTTAAAAAAATGATTTTGCTAGGAGAGGGACTTGGTTTTAGACATGGAAAATCACTACAGGAAGATAGGGAATTGAAATATTGTATATGTGTAACATACATCCAGGAGGCCAATTAGACTTGCAAGAAAAGTGTTTAAAGGGTGAATAATATGAACTAGACTGAAAGAAGCTCAATAACCATTTATCAAATATCTTGTAATAGAGATTCTTTTTCAAGTATGAGTTGGAAAAGATGATTGCTGAGATTATTTTAACTCTGAAAACCTGTGATTAAGTGATTGAAAACCATATTATGGAGAGTTTTAGATACTAAGGTAAGGATTTTGTACTTTCTTATAGAGGCAAAAAAAAGAGATACCATGCAGATTTTTAAGTTAAGAAGTAACATAAGTCAGTGTTTTGGATATTAAGGTACTACTTGTGTACAGGAAGAGTTGGAGAGGCAGTTTTTATAGTCTGGGAAGGAGATTATTTTGGATTAGCATGGAGGTTATATGAGTAGAGAAAAAAGAATAGATGTGGAAAAAGTGGAATCAAGAAGATAATATAATTGATTGACTATAGGAGTTGAAGAAGTGGGAAGGATCAGCAATGGCCACAAAGATGCAAATCTTTGTCAATGAAAGGATGGTGGTTCTATAAACTGAAATAGAGAGCGAAGGGGTCTCTTACTACCATCTCCTTCTTGTCATTTAGTATTGATTCCCAAGTAATATTTGAAAAACTGTGAAAACAGAAGAGGTACTATGTAATTGAATAAGGATAAGTGTTACATTTCCCAAAAAGGAGAAGAGAACTGAGTCTTAAAACTACAGGCAAATGAGTTTGATTTTGATTCCCGGCAAAATTCTAAAAGGAATAGTGAAGTGAAGATTAGTGGCCACATAGAGAAGAAAGGTAGGATCACAAAAAGTTATCATGGTTATATCTGTCAGATTAACCTGATTTTCTTCATTTTTTTTTTTTGTTAATTGCTATACTATTAAGTCATTGAAATGCTAGGTCTTAGGAAAGCTTTTATTAAAACAGCATGCCAGCACCTTCTGCCAAATCATGACTATGTTTCACTTTTGTTCCAGAAGATGTAAGACCCATTAGTTATTACCATATACTGCATATATATACATGTATATCTTGTATATACATATTTGGATACATTATCTCCCTAATTAGAATATAAGTTCTTTGAAGTTGTGGGCTCTTTTATTTCAATTTTCTTTGTATCCTCAGTGCTTAGCATATTGCCTGGCATATATTAAGCATTTAATAAACATTTTCTATATAATTTTTTATTGATTTCTGTTGCCATTACTTGCCTTAGATTTATTGAGAGTCCCTTAAGTTTCTTTTAAAATGAGCTAGAGAAGGAAATGGCAAACCACTCCAGTATTTTTGTCAGAAAACTTCAAATAAGGTCATGAAGAGTCAAGCATGATTGGAACAACTGAGCAATAATGACAACAACAACAGAAATATCTGTAGATAATAGACCCCCTGAACCTACAGCTCTTGACTCTTCTCAAATCATCATTCTTTTTATTCTCAGAATAATGGCCTCATAAATTCCCAGCTATCATTTCCATATAGACCCATTCTGTACTCCTCATTCTTGGAAGAAAAAGATTTCAAAAGACAGTACAGAGAAAAAGGGAGAGAGGGGGGGAGAGAGAGAGAGAGAGAGATAGAAAGAGAGAGAGAGAGAAAGAGAGAGAAAGAGAATGATACAGAGACAGACAGAAATAGAGAAACAGACAGAAAGATGGATAGAGACACAGAAAGACAGAGTCAGAGAGTAAAAAAGAGAAAAAGAAAAGAGAAAGAGGGAGAGAGCAGAAAGAGACAGAGAGAGTGAAAGAGACACACACACACACACACACAGACAGACAGAGACAGACAGAGACAGAGACAGAGACTTGAGACAGGGACAGAGAGACACAGTGAATGACACAGAGACAGAGACAGAGAGATAAAGATAGAAACACAAAGAGAGGAGACAGACACAGACAGAGATAGAGAGATGGAGGGAGAGAACATCAGCATGAAGACTTTTCTTTGTCTTCATTTCAAAACTTTTTCCTATGTCTGCTCTTTGGTCTCTTTACCTCTTTGCCATATCTGGGATTGGAATAGGGAGAAAGAGAAAGACAGGTGAGTTAGCTTTGGAAACCCAGTTAAGTGATGTCAGAAAGACTCATCTTCATGAGTTTAAATTTGGCCTTGCATGCTTGACTTTGGTCAAGTTATTTAATTCTGTTTACTTCAGTTTCTTCACCAGTAAAATGAGCTGAAGAAGGAAATGGCAAACTATTCCATATTTTTGCCAAGAAAATCCCAAATGGGGCCACAAAAAATTGGGCATGATTAAAGTGACTGAACAACATTTCTCACTCCTATGCTCCACCATTTTCTATGGCAAAGAAAGCTTACTTGTCTTGGACCTCAAAAATGAGAATGATGTCAACCCTTATCTCTACTCCAGCCAAGCCTCACAAGATTCTCAGTAATGCTATCAGAATGGAGAAATCCTTTCTTCCTGGAACTGAACTAATCATACACCATAATCAGAGAATCATAAATATAGACCTTGGTAAAGATTTTTGAGGATATTGATTTTTACCCTTTCATTTACCCTGACAAGGAAACAGATACTAAGAGAGATATTTAGGGTCTTACAACTTGTAAATGCTGGAGAGAAGATTCAAACTTAGATCTTTCTTACTCCAAACCCTAGCTTTATCCATTTCACCATACAGAGGCAGCCAGAAGACCAGTGAATTCAGAGGTGATCCCTCCTCTACTATGCCCACCTAGCAAGTTTGGCTCCCACAAACACTTTTCAAGTCTGCACACTGATTATGCTCTTTCCACAACATCCCCCAGTGGTTTGAGGATTTCAGGAGACCTTAAGAAAGGATAAATCAATGAAAAGGAAATATCCATTTCCCTTGTTTTGGTTGACATCTTGATTCCAATCCATAGGGCTCCTTGTCTGGAATTGTATCATCCATACCTCTCCAACACTGTCCATACCTCTCACCTTATCTCCTTTCACCCCAGTAGTGGGGTTATCCAATTCTTCTCCCGAGCTCCTTTTCAAGATGAACTATCTTCAGAGATAGAAATATAGATTAATTTTTTGTGACCTATATTTCTACAGGGCTCCTCAAACTTTTTAAATAGGGGGCCAGTTCACTGTCCCTCAGACTGTTGGAGGGCCAGACTATAGTAAAAACAAAAACTTTGTTTTGTGGGCCTTTAAATAAAGAAACTTCATAGCCCTGGGTGAGGGAGATAAACGTCCTCAGCTGCTGCATCTGGCCCAAGGGCTGTAGTTTGAGGACCCCTGCTTTAGAAAGATACTCTGGGAATACTATATAATGACTAGAACTGCTTTGGGCCTTAGTCATGAAGGGATAATAGGAAAAGGTAGACGAGACAGCAAGACCTCATCATGAACTTGCCACTTTTGAACCAGGATCTCTTTTCCCCACATCTATCCTCTTCTTAGATACCATTACTTGTGCTTAGTGGAGAAAATGTTCTCTAGATCATGCAAGACTCATTTTTTTAGGATACAGTGGTTCTCATCTCTCTCATATGTATCCTCTTTATAGGATGAGCATTGTTTGCATTTAGTGGCTCCAGCTGTGGGACAAGAAACTCTAATTTTTCTACCAGTCAAGGGGATAGGTGAGGTAGGGGCAGCATTATGTGAGAATGGAATTATTGGAGAGTCCATCTCAATGGAGATTGGAAAGTTCATCTCAATGGAAATAATTTTATTCTCTCTGCCTCCGTGGTCTGCATAACCTGACCAGGTTTATTATCTCTTCAAGACCTTGTTTCAACAACATATTAGATTAGAGGGAATAGTCTTGTCCCATCAAAGAGTCCTGGAATATTAGAACTGCAAGGCATCAAATCCAATGTCCTTGATTTACATAAGGGAAACCTGAGACCCAGAGTTAGATAGCCAGAGTTAGATAGCAGGACTGCAATTTCAATTCCCCCTTTACAGAAGAAGAAATATGCCCAATTAGCATTAAGCCTGGGCCAGTGAGGCTTTGAACTCCAAATCATTGACCCCTAAATCATCCCTCTCCCTAGAATTTTTCCTTGTTTTATTCAGCTCCTGTCATTAACTAGCTATTCAAACCAATGTTCCCAGTCATATCCAGTAAGACCCAAGGTGACCTGGGCTCTAAGTTTCAAATCAGTTAGAATGGCTAGTTTAAACTCTGTCTCTGCACTAATATGCCTTATGTCATAAACCCTATTTAAAAAAAATCTTTCAAAACATCTCAGCTTAAAGTACTTTAATACTCACTTGCCACCTCACCCACCCAATCTTCTTTGAACTGTCTTGGCTGGCTATGCCTCTTTCAAGTACTTATCGAATACTAATTTGTATTTTCTGTATTTTCCTTATTTGTAAACTTAGCTCCCTTATTTATTAGATTGTAAATTCCTTGTAGTCAGAGACTATGCCTCATTTATCTCTGTATGCTACTGAGTACTGAATGGAAAAGATAGGAAACCAGAGGACAGAAAATCCAGATTCTAAGTGAAGCCTGAAGGGGGAAACCCAGGATCTCCTTGAGAATGGGCAGGAACTAAAGGAAAGGAAGATCTGCTTCTTGTGCTACTTCTGAGCTGATGTTCCTGGCTAATCTCAGGAAGATGGAGGGAAAATCCAGGAGAACAGATTCTACTGGGGGAATTTACTTCCTGAGAGTCAAAGTAGAAAGAGATTCAACAGGAACAACTTGTACGTCTTAGACACCAATTATTTTGTGGCAGAGGACTCTAAAAAGCTAAAGAGGACAGTGACCACCGGAAGTCACTTAGATGGGGCAGAAGCTAAAGTAATGGTACTGCAGACCTACCTCTTTGGGTCTCCAACTTTATAACACACTGTGCTCTAGGCAGCAGTCAATTGAGGCAGGAGTAGGATTATGAAATAAAGAGAAGTTATAAAGATATCTGGTGTCTTCTCCATTTTCCTCTCCCACATATACAGTCTTCCCCTCTGCTTTTCCCAGTATTGCCTCACATTCAGAGCTACAGGATCCCAAGTATAAGAATGTTATATATTGTATCTAGGATATACTGCAACATATTTAACATATATAGGACTGCTTGCCATCTAGGGGAGGGGTGGAGGGAGGGAGGGGAAAAATCAGAACAGAAGTGAGTGCAAGGGATAATGTTGTAAAAGATTACCCTGTCATGGGTTCTGTGAATAAAAAAGTTATTATAAAATAAAATAAATTAATAATAAAAAAGAATGTTAAAGTACTTATGTTTTAGGCACTCAGTCAACCTATTAATAAATATTCCATGAACTACTACTATGTGTCTAGCACCATGTTAAACAATATGCAATTTTGTTGCTCAGTCCTTTCATTGTGTCTGATTCTTTGTAACCCCAAGTGGGTCACAAAGTATCTTGGCAAAGATATTAGGTGAGATTCAGTTCAACAACTATCCCTCAAGCATTTATTATATATAAGGCATTATATTAATTTCTTGGAATTTAAGTTTATTACTTAATAAGCATTTATTAAATACATACCACATGCCAGGGGCAAATTGGTGGCATAATGGATGGAGTTGGGGACCTGGAGTTAAGAAAACTTATCTTCTTGAGTTCAAATTTGGCCTCAGAATCTTATTAGTTGTGTGATCCTGGACAAGTCATTTAACCATGTTTATCTCAATTTCATCATCTGTTAAAATAAATTGGAGAAGGAAATAGCAAATCCCTCTAGTATCTTTGCCAAAAAAATCTCAAATGTAATCACCAAAAATCAAACATGACTTAAAATGGCTGAACAATAAAATGGCTTATGTTTCAGGCTCTATACAATGCATTGGAGATATAAAGAAAGGCAAAAGATAAGCTCTGCTTTAGAAAGCCCACAGTCTAATAGAGGAGAAAACATATCAACAATTTTGGGCAAAATTATATGCAAGGGATAAACTGGAGATAGTCAAAATACAGAAGGCATCAGAAATGAGGATGATCTGAAAAGGCTTCAGATAAAAGTGGAATTTTAGATATTTGAAGAAAGAGAAGCCAAAAGGTGAAGATTAGGATAGAGAGCATTCCAAGCATGAGAGAAAAGCCAAGGAAATGTTCCGAATTGGCACAGAGAGTGTTTTATGTGAAGTACAGCAAGGAGTCCAGGAGTCACTGAATTTCAGAGTGTGTGTGTGTGTGTGTGTGTGTGTGTGTGTGTGTGTGTGTTCTAAGAAGACTGCAAAAGTAGGTAAGGACTAGGATATAAAGGGCTTTGAATACCAAATAGAAGATTTTATACTTGAACCTGAAAGTGATGACAGATACTATAGTTTCTTGAGTAGGGGGCATACTATGATTGAACTTGCCCTTTAGACAAATTACTTTGATGGCTCATTGATAGACAGATTGGAGTGGGGAGAGAGTTGTAGCAAGTATGCTGAGCAGGTTATGACAGTAGTCCAGTTTTGAGGGGATGAACTCTGTTAGCAGTGTCAAAAGAGAGTAGGGATATATTTGAGAGATGTTGCAAAGGTCAGATTTATAGGCTTTGGCAATAGAAGGATATGGTAAGTAAGAGATGGTGGAGAGTTGAGGACAACACTTAGGTTGAGAATCTGGGGACTTGAAGAATGATGATACCATCAACCATAATAGTGAAGTTTTGAAGTAGAGAAGTTTAGGAGGAAAGTTAATGAGTTCAGTTTTGAACATGTTAATTTTAATATGTCTATAGACTTCCTGCTTGAAATATCTAATAGGCACTTGGAGATGTCAGAGATTAGGGGTAGATACATAGATCTGAAAATTATAAAAGAACAAAATGAAGGTCTCCAGGATTAAGGAATTTATTTTCTGGAGAAATATACCACGTTTGTGGATATGAGAACACAGTATATTTGTAAATCATACAAAGTCATTTCAAGAAGTACAGACTGGGGGATAAGTTGAGGTCTTGTATAGAAGATGCCACCTGAGTTATGCTTTGAAGGAGATTAAAGATTCTAAGAAGTAGAAATAAAAAGGTAATACATTCTAGATGGGGGGGCAGAAAGGGAGGACTGTTCATATGGTATCTTGGAGGCAGGAGAATGAACTTTGTGTACAGAGAAGAGAGAAAATACCAAGTAGAGGTGTGAGACAAAAAAGAAACTCGAGACTGAATCTGTCTTTTTTCTTTTCTTTTCTTTCTTTCTCTTTTTTTTTTCCAAATCCAGAGCTTCAATTGTGGATCATGTTATAGAATCATAGAGTGTTTTGACTGGAAGGGATCTTTAAACTTATTCTACACAGCACTCATTTTTTGACAGATGAGAAAACTAAAGATGAGAGAGGATTGCCCCTATGTCATGAAATTAGGTTGTAGCAGAATGCAAAGGAAGGTATCTTTAATCCTTATTCTGTTTTCTATCACCATACTACCTTTAAGAATGAAATTAGCATAAGTGGGTTTATAGATAGTATTCATAGAAAAATAAGACTTGTTCAAGGCTTTGACAAACAGGCAATGCCTGCTTAGGAAGAACTGAAGAGGATATTCTAAGCAAGAAGAAGAAAGTTCTAAAGTTTGGGATTCCTGCTGGCTGGTCCAGAGGAGGAATGTTTTCTATTTTTATAGCATTAACTCCATGGCATGATGGAATGCCTAGGTTATTGTAAGAGAAGGAGGGTGACCTGAGGTTGTGGGAGCTTGAGGTCAGATCACTAATGTTCATTCCTGGAGTCACTGACTTCTGTAGGTTGAGGTTAGGGAATACCTTCATTCTCATGGCTCAGTCATTCTATAGAATGGACTCCAGTAACCCCGAGAGATGATTGGATTGTCGTTTTCCTTCTTATGGGGACAGAGCCAAATCTCATCCATTATAAGCTAACCAAAGCTTAACTAATGTATGTGCTGCTTATTCAGCTGAAGGAAACTTGCTAACCTGTTCTGAACATCATGAGTCATGTTTTCCTCTTGACACTATCTGTACCTAGAAGAAATTCTTTCCTTTCTGTTGAAGTATTATCTAAATATTTAACCACTTCTAATACTCAAGAAAGGTTTCTGAGGTGTTTGGGTCTGTGAAGAAGAAATAATACTGTAAGCAAACCCTGGATAGTTAAGAATTGATTTTTCTGTTCAAATCCACAGGCAAAACCTGTCATTCAGAGGATTCCAAAGAACAAACCTCAAAGGGGACATAGACATTCTTTTAACATAGTTTTTGACCACTTTCTTTTCACAATATTGTGTTATCCTGATTGTATGTTATTCCTTCTTTGAGCCAGTTCTGAGAAGAGTCCCTGCAGTTTTCTTCTACTCCAATTTTGCTTTGAAATCCTTTTAAAGCCTTTTCAGGAGTTCTTTTTTGGAACTGAGATCAAATTACATTTTTTTTTTTGAGGCTTCACATGTAGCCATTTTAACATTATGGTTATCCTCTAAATTAAAAAAAAATTTTTTTTCTGCCTGTTTTATGACTTGATATTTTCATGAAAGATTTGGGCTCTGGTCCTGCACTGTTCCCGGTTTTTTGTGCTGGGGCACAGGGTTTTGCTGCTTGCTTTCACTGGGCTTTTGATTTTAAAAAATTTTAAATGTCCTATTTATTTAAAAAAAATAAAATAGAAAAAAGAAAGCCAGAAAAAACAAAACAAAACAAAAAACATAACATTGTCATGTGTCCAGCAGAACATCAGAGAAGTTTCAAAATATAAAACAATAAATTATCAGTTCAATAAAGAACGTATAATAGTAGAAGTTATATTCACGAGTGACCATTTTTCTTTGCCTCCCTGTAGGTTGTTCTTTTATTCTCTGCTGCAACCTTTTTTCCCCCTTTTTTCATCCTCTACCCTTCCCACTTTCTCCAAGCAGGCTATATTTAAGCACCAGTATATTTAATAGATATAGACATACACATATGTACACACAAATACACACATACACAGTCTCTCACACACATAGTCACACACACACAAACATACATAGATATTTACTTCTATCCATAGATACACATACATATACACATATCCATATTCACTCCTGCTCCTTGTTGGAATATTTGTGTATTTTTCTTCTTTCCTATTCTTGCTAACTCTTCTATTTTAATTCTGCTCCTTAACTGGAATTGCTATTATTTAACCTCCTCCCACCCATAGATCCCTCTCTTGTTCCCCCCCCCCCATTCTTTTCTTCCCCCTCTGCTTATCCCTCCCCCGTTATTTCTTCATAAATTTTGTAGTGTATTATACCCTCATAGTATATATGTAGTGTTGCCTATTAAACCCATTCCCAATGTGTGTAGTTTTAATAGACATCTCAGTGTCTACTCTTCCTCTGCACCTCATTTGTATAAATCTTTATTTTGAGCTACCCCATTGCTGATGTCAATTTTAAACATATGGTATAAATTTAATGCAAAAAACATAAACAATTTGTTCATGTTCAATTCCTTGAAATTAATCTTGAATATTGACTCTTATATGTTAAATTTTCTATGAAGTTTGGGTTTGGCTGAAATAAAGTCCTGAAAATTTGCAAGTTCAATAAATGTCCATTTTTTCTTATTTACTATTATGGATAATTTTGCTGGATATTATATTTTTGGCCATAGGTCTAGTTCTTTTGGTTACTGGCAAATAGGATTCTGGGACCTGTGTTCTTTTATTGTGGCTGCTGCTAAGTCCTATACAATTCAAATTATAACTCTAGTATATTTGAATTTTTTTCCTTGTTTCTTGCAAAATTTTCTTTTTGATCTGGGAGTTTCAAAATTTGGCAATAACATACCTATTTCTACAAAGGATCTCTTTGAGGTGGTAAGCAGTGGATTTTTTATATTTCTACTTTCCCCTCATGTTTTATCACTCCAGGATAATTTTCTTGGATTATTTCTTGCAATATTGTGTCAAGGTTCTTTTTTTAATCACAGCTTTCAAGTAGTACAATTATTCTTATATTTTCTTTTCTTGATCTGTTTGTTTTCTTATATTTCACATCCTATTCTATTTTTTTTTATTCTTTATGTTCTGTTTTGTTATTTCTTGATCTCTTATAGCTTAACTGGCTTTCCCTTGACCAATTATTATTTTCAAAGAGTTATTTTCATCAAAAATACTCTGCATCTCCTTTTCTAGCTGAATAACTTCTCCCCTCCCCCCCCAATCTTCTTATTTTTCTTATGGTTTTATTTTTTGATTTTTAATTTATTTTAAAAAAGTTTTTCCTCAATATCTCTCAGTTGATTGTTAATTTCCTTTTTGATTTTTTTTAAAATAAATTTTATCTGGATAGGGAGCCAATTAACGTTATTCTTTGGGGGTAGAAAAAGCTTTTTTTCTTCAGTGTCCTCCTCTGAAGATGAAGCCCAGTTTTCCCTTTCCTCATAGTAAATTCTTATGGTTGGATTCTTTCTTCTTGGGAGTTTCATTTTCTAAAAAAGAGAATTATTAGTGCAAGCACTTTTAATCATGGGTAGGGGGATGATGCCTCTAGCTTCACTTTAACTCTCCCCTATGATCTGGAACATCAAACCAAAAAAGCTCCACTTTCCTGCATGTGCTGGCAGCCAACAGCATCCCTGTCCCACCGCTTCTGCACTCACTAAATATGCTACTTCCTTTTCCTAAGGCTCTGCAGTATAGCTGCAGTAGGCATTCCTAATTAGTTGAGATTTCCTCAGTCTTCCCAGACTTAGACCTCCAACTCTACATGCAGTTCAGGAGATGAAAGTTCTATAGTTTCTGCTGAGTGTCCGGCCAAATCAGAGCTCATTTCAGGGGTCCCCACTTGCTATTTCCCCAGAGCTAGCCTGAAGATGTTTGCACTTCATACTGGTTTATCCCCTGACTGAGCTTTGGATCTTGTCCTACGAGGACCTCTGTTCTACTGCAAGTCTTCTTGATTTTTACCAGTCTCTGTTCACTCTGAGGCATGAATTTGTTCTGTTTTTTTTGGGAGAAATCTGGAGAGCCTAAAATTTATTGGCCTACTCTACCACCTTCCCAGAATATCCTCCAGTAATTTTTTTTCACAAAATTGCTCTCTAGGCAGATTTCCGTTTTTCTGTAGATGTGTAAGTAGTTTTTTAAAATTATAATTACACATCTTCACATTGTGAGGTATCTAGGTGATACAATAGTGTTTTGGGCCTGGAGTCAGTAACTCATTTGCAGGAGTTCAAATGCAACTTCTGATGCTTACTAGCTTTGTGATCCAACTCAAGTCATTCAGGCCTGCTTCCTGCAGTTCTTCATTTATAAGATTAACTGGAGGAAATTGATAAATGGTCAAAGGATATGAACAGACAGTTCTCAGATGAAAAAATTGAAACTATTTCTAGACATATGAAAATATGCTCCAAATCATTATTAATCAGAGAAATGCAAATTAAGATACTCTGAGATACCACCACATACCTGTCAGATTGGCTAGAGTGACAGGGAGAGATAATGAAGAATGTTGGAGGGGATGTGGGAAAACAGGGACACTGATACAATGTTGGTGGAATTGTGAACACACATTCTGTTCAGCCATTCTGGAGAGCAATTTGGAACTATGCTCAAAAAGTTATCAAACTATGCATACCTTTTGATCCAGCAGTGTCTCTACTGGGCTTATACCCCAAAGAGATACTAAAGAAGGGAAAGGGACCTGTATGTGCCAACATGTTTGTGGCAGCCCTGTTTGTAGTGGCTAGAAACTGGAAGTTGAATGGATGCCCATCAATTGGAGAATGGTTGAATAAATTGTGGTATATGAATGTTATGGAATATTATTGTTCTGTAAGGAATGACCAGCAGGATAAATACAGAGAGGACTGGCGAGACTTACATGAACTGATGCTAAGTGAAATGAGCAGAACCAGGAGATCATTATATACCTCAATAACGATACTGTTTGAGGATGTATTCTGATGGAAGGGGATCTCTTCGATAAAGAGAGCTAATTCAGTTTCAGTTGATCAAAGATGGGCAGAAGCAGCTACACCCAAAGAAATAACACTGGGAGATGAATATAAACTGTTTGCATTTTTGTTTTTCTTCCCGGATTATTTATACCTTCTGAATTCAATTCTCCCTGTGCAACAAGAAAACTGTTCGGTTCTGCACACATATATTGTATCCAAGATATACTGTAACCTGTTCAACATGTAAAGGATTACTTGCCATCTGGGGGAGGGAGTGGAGGGAGGGAGGGGAAAAATCAGAACAGAAGTGAATGCAAGAGATAATGCTGTAAAAAATTACCATCATGAGTTCTATCAATAAAAAGTTATTAAAATAAACAAAACAAAACAAAACAAAAAAAGATTAACTGGAGAAGAAAATGTCAAACTATTCCAGCATTGTTGCCAAGAAAATCCCACATGGAGTCATTAGTAGTTGGACATGACAGAAATGACTGAACAATAACAATGAATTCAGCAAAACAATTGATAAAAATATTAGAAAAACATGCTTAAAAAGTAGAAGTTCAGATCGATGAAACAAATAAAAAATTTAGGGTACCAATTTATATGCATCAAAAGGATACTAAATAGCTAAAAGCAAAATAATTCAGTGTTGGCATGGTTTTGAGGGAGAAGGTGCTATTAAATTTTGATAATACTATAAATTAGTGAAAACATTTGCAGAGCAATCTGGCAATTTGCAATGTGAATTTAAAAAAAATTGACCATGCCTTTAACTTACTAATTAAGTGATTGAGACTATATCCAAAGTATATCAAAAAGAAACTTATTTAGAAAAAAAAATTTGCAGCAACCTGGTTTAGTTTATATGTTCATCTGTTAGGGAACAGTTGAATGAATTGATTCTTCCACTGAGAACATAATTTTAGAGCTAGAAGAGATATGAGAAGTCATTTAGCCCATCTGTTCATTTTATAGATGAGAAAATTGGTCTAAAAATGGAGAGTGATACCTAAGGTCACACAGTTAGTAAATGACCTCAAGTCTTCTGAGTCCAAATTCAGTATACTTTCCAGGCTGAAACTTGATCTCTGCCATTTGCTTCCTTGTGAACTTGGGCAGATCATTTGAGCTCTTCAGGAATCAATGTCCTCAATTTAATAATTGAAAGGGCTGAACTAGCTCAAAATCTATGACTCTGATTAATCCTATGATCTCTTTAGAGGATAATAGCTATATCTGAAGTCTCTGGGTCCTGAAAACACGAGCCAGGGGTGGCTGGTCTGTAAAGATCTTAACTCTGTCTCCATGTGCTTCAGGACAATTATTCAGGGTATTTTTCTGTTCTCAACCTCATATTCATCCTCCCTCATCCCATTATCAACAAGGGCACACTCCTTTTCCTATGAGGTTTTCATTATAATCATGGTATCCCTGAACAATTGGTGAGAGGAGAGTATTGATAGTAGTATTTAAAGGAAGGAGCCCTAATGGCAGCTAGGCAGTATAATTTATAAAGTGGAGAACTTGGAATCAGAAGAGTTGTTTCCAAATTCACCTTAGACACTTTCCCTGTGATTTTGGTCAAGTAATTTACCTACTTTGTGCCTTAGAATTTTCATCTGTAAAATGGGAATATTAATAGAATTCACCTCATAGGGATGTTGTGCAGATCAAATGATTCAGATATATAAAGTACTTTGCAAACATATCACTATATAAATGTGATAATGATATTGATGATATAATTCTCTCTTGAGTTAGCTATGAAAAACAGAATCTTAGCAGCAATCTGTAATTTTTGATTCTTTTCCCTCTTGGTTCTGTGACCTTTTCCCAATTCCTTCCTTTTTGCAATTATAGTCTGGCTACTCAGCATCTATGATGAATTTAATGGAGCACCACTGAAGGATAACTCTAGATACAGGAAACCATTAAATAAATTGTTGTTCAGTCATTTCAGTTGTAGTTTTCTCTTTGTGACTCTTTTTAGGTTTTTCTTGGCAAAGATACTAGAGTAGTTCGCCATTTCCTTCTCTACTTCTTTTTATGGATGAGGAAACTTAGACAAACAGGGTTAAGTGACTGGCCTTGGATTACATAATTAGTAAGTATCGGAGGCCAGATTTAGACTCAGATATTCTTGATTCTAGGTCTGGTCCTCTATCTACTGTGTCATCTAGCTTCCCAAGAAGTGGATATTGTGCAAAAAAAATGAAATCCATTTATTTTGATATGGGGCTTTAGGTAAAGAAAGTGAACTAAGCCCTTGATTCTTACACCTCCTAGGATGCTGAGATTTAGGCTTGGGACTCTATAATTTTCAGTTTTTGCTATCTTTTATCTCAATTCTTACCTAGTTCTCAATCACTGAATCAGTGTTGCCTAAGACCTGAGGTCTTAGAAAGGCCTCAGCTTAAAAAGGCCAAGATCTTCCACTGTGTTCTGGGCCATCATCAGTCTTCTTGACATATCTTATCACTGGACTCAGATGATTCAGGAGGAGAGAGTAACTGTGCAATTCTCTTGCACTTGTATTCTATTCACTCTCGAGTCAAGGCATTATCCTCATGTCACTGATCTTTTTGATTTAAAATTCTCCAAGACAGTGGTTATTTAGAAGTCTTTGTCTAAGGAGTCCTTAGTAGCCTAAGTAATTGGGTATTTTCTACAGAAGGGTAAATTTGAGTGAAAATCTCCCTTTGGAACTCTTAGCTTTCAGACACAGGATCTTTCAAATGCAAGGAAGCGAGAGACATGATCTATCAATGGGCTTCATTCCATGGCCCTAGGCAGTGATTTATACATGAGATCTGCTTTACATTCAGATTAATATCTGTCTTCAACTTTCTTGAATGTATATTCCACACTAGATACCTGCACTCATGGAAGGGGTTGGGATCCTTTACCTAGAAACAGAAGAATGAGCTTTACTGCTGATTCTAGAGACAGGAGACTCACTAATATAAGTGAGTCTTGGAGAGTGGAGGAGAATGTTTTATGAAACCTCCCCTTTGAGGGAATGGCTTAGCTACTTCTACTTCCATTTTATGTGACCCTAATCTTCTCTATAGTGGTTTTGTTGCATAATAGAGTCCAGTGGATTGAAAGGACTAATGGGCCAATTCCTTAGCACAAAGTCTCACCCCATTGTGTTCTCTCAGTCTCACTCCAATCCCTCTCCTCCTTTTCCTCCCTTAGCAATAAGCAGGTGACCTAATTTTCTCACCAACTTTCAATATCTTCCCACTTTTCTCAGGAGAAGTGGCATGTGAAAAAGACATGGGAGTTTCTTTTTTGGTGGGTCAATAATGTGACATGATAACTATAAAGATTAGAACAATAGCTTCTTGAGGTTAGGGACTGTTTAATTTTTGTCTTTGTATTCCCCATGCCTAACAATGTGCTTGGCACATGAAAACTGCTTGATAAATTCATCTTGATTGCTATTTTATCAGATCTGTGATTGCTGTAAGGGTTGTAAGGTCCTTGGTTCTTATCATTTTGTTATCATTATTTTTTTCTCCTTTTGCATTAAAAATGGTCTATTTGCTTCATAGTTGTAACAAAAATGATAGTAGGGACAGCTAGGTGATGCAGTGCATAGAGCACTAACTTTGAAGTCAGGAGGACCTGAGTTCAAATCTAACCTCAGATACTTAACACGTCCTAGCTATGTGACCCTGGGCTAGTCACTTAACCCCAATTGACTAAAATAAAAAAAAGAATGATATTAAATGTCTTGAAGGCAGGTTTATTCCCATCCTACTTTGGCCTCTGGGGACAGTGAGCTCAAACTTAGGTCTATTTTTACACATAATTAATCCTATAATGCTCTTATCCAAATATGGCAAGACTGTTGGATAAGTACTTTCTCAACTACTTCTGATCTAAAAAGATTGTTTTGAATAAATGGTATTCTGGAAGGTCACTCCTTTCTTTTCTGAGCATAAAGTGGACTCTAAAAACAGGATTCTAAAAAACCTCTTGACCTTTTTGAAACTATTAAGGTCATAAACTGTAATCTCTTTTCCTAAATGGAAATTCTGAAGCCATCCTGTATTTCTTATCCATATCTTCTTTGAAATCTTCTACAGAGAGCCTATACACCTGGGATGCTGGGATATTGTGGAATACATGAGCTGTCCATCATTTTTTTCTCACTATTGCCATAATACCAGCCCAACTCCTTCTTTGATCATGGAGTTTTCTTATGATATCTTTTAAGGATATTTTTATTGAATATGTCTTCATTGTTCATTTTATTGCAGTTAATTGATAGCCCCTATGTGCCTCTCCTTTGAATTTTGCATGCCTTTCAATTTAAATTCTTTCTTTTTTGCTTTATTCTTTTTCAACATTAAAATTATTTATCAAATTAACATGTGCTTATTTTCACTTCCTTCTCCTTCCTACTATACACTTAAAAATATTTGTAACATATATATATATATATACGTATATATGTAGTCAAGAAAATAAATTCTCACATTAGGCATAATCAAAACTATGTGTCATATTTAGTTCATTACCTCTTTGTCCAAATCTTATATTCCAAGAATCAAGCTCATAGTAAGTGATCATCTCTTTTATTTATGCCTTGATAGATATTCATCATAACAGAAAATGCTGGTGCAATTTGTTTCAGAAAGAAGCTTTGTTCATTGAATGACTGCACAGTTTCCCAGAGAAAACCTAGATCTTCTTTCTGCTCTTTCATTCTGAGCACAGTTCATTATTCATTTCCAATATTTAAGTTATATGTACTTGTCTCAATATATTATCCATTTGGCTACACATGAGAGTCCAGAATATAGATATTCTTTATAAATATAGTTTTTTCTATGTGAATATTTAGTTGAATTCTCTTAAGTGACTATGGTTCTTATTTAGGAGACTCTGAAAATCCCTTTTCCTTGGGACTCTGTTCAGGACAATTTCCATATTAATTCTTGTTTTATGCCTTAATAGCTCTGAATAATCAGATGATTGTTAAACAAAAACATCTGTTATTACAATTTTCAAAATATTTCATATGATCTTAAACATACAAGGAAACTACCTTCATGGAGGAGAAATTTTCAGATGGCATTTCACTTTTTGAAATCAAATGTCTGTTTATAGTCAACAAACAGTGGAATGTTGTTTCCTATATACCTTTCGTTTACTTGTATAATGGTAAAAATATGGTTCCCTAGAGAATATCATTTGCAAAAGGTTGATTACTCAAAGGCACCCTTTGATGCCCGTGTAAATTTTTCTCAAAGATTTTGTAGAGAAGGGAAATAAGGTATGTTGTTCAGTCATTTTCCTTTTCTTTGCAAGTCTTCCTGATTCATTTGCGATTGTCTCGGCAAAGATATTGGAATGGTTTGCCATTTCCTTTTCCAACTCATTTTACAGATGAGGAAACTGAGGCAAACAGGGTTAAATGATTTGTTCAGGGTTACACAGCTAGTGTCTGAGACCAGACTTGAATTTACCAAGAGGAATCTTCCTAACTACAGGCCTGGCATTTTATCCATTGCTTCATTTAGCTGTCCTATAAAAAAGGTTATATTTATATTCTTGGTCATATTTGGGTATCATCAAAAATTATCGTTAGATATCTTCCTAAGCATTCAGTATCTCTTCTTTTCCCTATATCTTGATAATAGATTCCCTCAGTGCATTCAAAATTATGTTGCATACTAATAGGTAACATTTTTGTAACATTTTAAAATTTGAAAAACACTATATATATTAAGTTATCTGATTGTCACAATTATCCTGGAGGGTAAAATAATATTATCATCCAAGTTTTGTAGATGAAGAAATTGAGGCTGATAGGTAAGTGACTTGCTCAGGGTCACATAATGAGTATCTGAGGATAAATTTGTATTCAGATCTTCCTGTCTCCAAGTATGGCTTTAGACATCCAGTACTGACTTCTGTTTCCCACTCCTGGGCTATTCACCTCATTCTTTGTGATACTCTTTCAACTTCCTATGCCACAAATTTGGAATTAGTTCCAAATATGGAAGCCAAACTGTAATTGATGAGAAAGTGATTTATTATAGCAACACTTAAAAATTATTTTTCTTTCAAGCCTTAAAAAATATTCACAGACATTTTCTTATATATTGCCCCCCTCCACACCCTGCCTCAAACTCTTCCTTGCAATAAAGGAAAATAACTATGCAAAATTTGTGACAAAAACAACCATGACTGAAAATATATGTATCATTTCATCTGTCATCCTCCACTCTCCAAACAAAAGGGGGTAGGTAATGCATTTGATTCTGTTCTCAGGAATCGATAGACTTCAATGCAGCCCAAATTTAACTGCCTTTTATTATTATCTTCATTTATATTAATGAATTATTTTTGGAGGATGTTTTCTTGGTCCTACTTTCTTTACTTTTTATCACTTCAGACAATTCATTACATTGCTCTAAATTGCTCATAATTGTTATAGGGTAAATATGGCACAAAAATAATCTTTTACATTCACGTCACAATTTGTTCAGCCATTCCCCAATTATTTCCAGTTTGTGTCCAGTTTTTTTCTATTACGAAGTGCTAATAAAATATTTTGTTATATATGAGATTTTTCTGCCATTGAGCTTTAAGGCATATGCCCAATATTGATGTTGCTGGTGGCTCAAAGTGGAGCCACCTAAGTGATGAGTGGATAGAATGCAAGGCATATAGTCAGGAAGACTCATCTTGGTGAGTTCAAGTCAGGCCTCAAGTCATTTACTAGCTGTGTGACTCTTTGTAAATCTTTTAACTGTTTGCCTCTGTTCCTCATCTATAAAATGAGCTGGAGAAGAAAATGTCAAACAACTCCAGTATCTTTACCATGAAAATCCCAAATGGAGTCATGAACTGCCATATATGACTGAACAATAACAACAAAGGTTGTCATGATACAGTTAGTGACTTTTATAATATAATCTCTAATAATTTTCTTAAATTGGATTGTTTTGGACTCTACCAACAATGTATTAATGTGTCCATCTTTTTATATATCCCATATTGACTCTATGTTTTTTCATTTTTGCCAATTTGATAGGCATGAGGTGAACCTCTAAGGCATTTTATTTTTTATTTCTCTTTCTGACGAATGGGAAAAATGTCTGGAGTCAGAGTATCTGAATTCCTACTTATATCTTAGTGATTTCAGGAAAGTCTCAAACCTTTTGAGGCTGAGCTTCCTCATGTGTAAAATCAGAGGAATGGTGTTTTAAGGGTCTTTCAGTTATCAAAATAGCATTATGTTATTAGTAATTGACATTAAAAGCATTGACTATTTGCATTTCTTCTGTTGAAAACTGTCCTAATATTTTTTGACCATTTATCAGATGGGAAATGGTCACTGATCTTACATATTTCTGCCATTTTCCTATTTGCCTTGAATATTAGATTTTATAAAAGTATGTTTTCATTTATATCTTTTGTTTTTATTATAGACTATATTTTCTTTATTTTCTCTTTCCTCTTCCCAAATACTTTTTTCATATACTTTTTTTTCTTAAGAAAAAGAGGAAGAGAAGCCAAGTGAGTAAAACTAATGAATTTTTTGGAGGAAAATGACAATATTTGCAATGTTCCACATTTGTGGACTCTTCACCCCTCTGAATAATAAAAGGAAGATTTCACTTTCTATTGTTTGAGGTCAAGTTTGTAATTTTCTATTCATTTTCTATGTGGTATTGTTTTTTCCAATGTACAATTCTTTATTCATTCTGTATATTGCTTTGTTGTACTGCTTACTTTACTTTGCATCAGTTCTTCTAAGATTTAAGACTTTTATCAGTCTTCAGTTTTTTACCAGTTTTATCAGTCTTTATCATCCCCCAATTTGATATTTTTAATCTTTTTTTATGCAAAATTAAAAAAAATGATTGATTTTATCTTTTCCTTTCTTAGTTAAGAATTCTGCTAATTTTGGATCTTTCAGTTCTCTTTTATTTAAAAAAAAATCTGAACATTGTCCTTCTAGTATTATTCTCAATTCCTTTCAGAATCATTTGATACAGGTTAGTCACTTATCACCCTTTTGGAAATGTGTTTTTCTTTTCAATAATTCTCCCTTTTTGAGGTAATACTACTTACAATCATTCTCTATTTTCCTGTAGATTTTACAAACAAATTTAAATGATGGCTGTTGCTTTTGGCTGCTATACCATTCTCCTTGACAAGAAAAACAAGTATTTGTTGAATGAGATGGCTTGTAGGTTCTTTTGGTCTCCTTATTATAGTGACTAATTTATATTGGTTAAACTTTCTTAGGGAATAGACATTCTATATTTATGTCTGTTTTTTTATCTATTTACAATTTTGGATACATAATCATCTCATTTAAGTAGGTCAGGCTGGAATTTCTTCAGTTGTGTTCTATGTTCTTTTCCTGTTTTTATTTTTTCTGCTAATTTTGTATTGCTTTTTTCTCTAAAAATTAAATCTGATTATATATAACAGTTGATTCTGAAATGATTCACATCCATAACTGGTCATTTCTCATCTATTAAAACACAATAAATTTGGTTTTATGTCATTATTTGGTACTTATATTCAGCAATGCTTGATTCTCTTTGAGGAGAAAATATTAATGAAATATAGGCACAAATCTTATAAGTTCTATATTGCTTTGGGCTCTCAATTTTTTTAAATTTAAATTTATCCTTTGTTTTAAAATCTCTTAAATTTTCCTCTGTATGCCTCTTTACTCCTTCCCAAAGAGCCACTCCATATAAAAAAGTATTTTTTTAAAGAAAGAAAAGGAGAAAGACAAAAGACAATTGATAGAACAACAACACATTGAAAAAGTCTAAAAATATGCAATTTTCCTTTCTCAATGAACTTTCTCCCTCACCATTTCAGCAAAGGATCAAAGAAGAAATGTTTTCTCAAATCTTTTCTTTTGGATCATTTGTTCTTTGTAATTTTCTAATATTTATTTCAATTGTTTTGTGGTTGCTTCCCCACCTCCCCCAATTTACATTGTTATAGTTATTAAATATCTCTGCTTACTTCACTCTGCATCAGTTCATACAAGTTTTTTCATGTGTCTTTGTATTGATTATATTCATTGCTTCTTAAAACACAGTGATTTTCTATTATATTTATTGTTCACATTTTAAAGTTATTCCTTAAATGATAGGTAACTATTTTGTGTTGGAATCTTTACAAACTGCTAACTCATTAGAGTTGGTAGATTATTGATCTGATCTTACAAGAAGATGTTTTGGGCCAGAACCTGAAACAAGGTACTAAGTAGAACTACAAGGCTTGTCTTCACACCTTTACTCATTGGAGTTCACAAGTATGGGAGTTTCACAAAGTAAACTTTGTAACTTTGTGAATTCACACCTCCCTTGAAGCTCTTTGGGCCAGAGAGCACTATGGGAGAAAACCCATAATCCCATTCTTTCAGAAGAGTCTTATATAAGGCCAGTGAAGAGAGATCTATTCCAGAATATTTTCCACTTGGCTGGCTAGTGGTAGAAGAGAGTTCAGCTGGATTGGAGAGGAGCACTCTGGTGCAGATACAGAGCACTTTGAGAGATTTCAGCGGAATTACGCCAGAAGCCCTCTCTCTGAGGCAAGAGAGAATATTTTCCACTTGGCTGGCTGGTGGCAGAAGAAGAGTTTTCAGAGGAAGAAGCTACGAAGGCTCTTTCAGAGGCAAGACAGATTCAACTTGGTACTGGCTGTGGAGGCTGAAGAAAGCAGAGGCAGAGGCTGAAGGACAAAACCTTTGGATTTGGAGACATTTGGAGGGAGCTCTTGGAACCAAGCAGAGAGAGAGGCCTCAACTAACTAGGCTACTTTGGAAGGAGAAATAAACGTTTGTATTTTTACCAGCTGGCTGCATTTGGGGTAATTATTGATCTGAACTGATACTAAAGCTGCCTCCAAGAAAACCTCCCCGAGAAACTTGCACCTCTCCCCCAGAGAGAACTATTCTATTTATTTTAAAGAAGAACAAGATCACCACAATTTTGTTTCCAGTTTTTTACTACCAGACAAAATTATATAAATATTTTGATACGTTATGATTTAATTTTTTTTATTATTGGCTTTTTATAATATAGACCTAGTAGTGAAATCTCTGGGTCTAAAGATATGGCTAACAATAAGTTTATTTGCATAATTCTAAATTGCTTTGCAAAATAATTGCACTAATTCACAGCTCACCCAATAATTCTTTAATAAGCCAAACTTTCCTCAACCTTTCCAGCATTGGTTATTCATATTTGTTGCCATCCTTTGGGTTTTCTCTTTTTTTACTCCTAAACTTTGATTCTTGGCCATCTCTTTACTATGCTATTTACACTAACAATTATTTTACTCTTTATTCCTCCTCCCAATCTTGGATGTTGCCCTGTGTTCCTCAGTTCATATAGGTAAGCTTTTAATTTCTCTTTCTGGGAACTGAACCACCATACCATTTCTTTGATACCTCCATGCTATATTATCTCATCTTCTACCATTGAAGTCCGTTAGAAATAAAAGATCTAGATTTGTGATTTCATTGCTATAGGGCACAGATATCAAATTCATTGCTCACAAAATTCTCCAATTTCCAAAATAGATTAAAATATAAAAGGAAAACACAGATAATGTTAATGTGTAGTTTTCTAAATTACCATGCCAGGATGTATTGAGTTTGACACTACTGGTCAAGGGAACTTCCAGTGTCAAAATTCCCTCTACAAATGCCAATCAGCAACAAGCAACTTAGAGTCTTGAGGAATCACTAGGGCAATGAGAAGTTAATTTATTTGCCCAAGGTCATATAACATATTTTAGAGGTGGGATTTGAACTCAGGTATCTTGATTCTGTGGTCAGCTCTCTATCTACTTGTCCATATCATACTTGTTGATTTCATTGTAATGGCATATTATTGTCTTCTAAATTTTCTACTCATAATGCTCTGCAATAGAATTGGAACATACATTACAATTATGTTCCTGATGAGTTTATTTTTTGATTAACGTTAATGATTAAATCTGCTATGGGAGAGGACCAAGTATTTTATAAATTGAATTCTGTTTTTGAATTATCAATAAACTCTGCTAACTCTTTTTTTTTTGCCTCTTTCAGGATAATGAAAGTTCTATCCTCTCATTTAATTGCAGCATTTTTTTTTCATCTTTTAATTTCATTTATGGGGAGTTTGTCAAGTTCAATAGCATTCAGTCCATCTGTTGGCGATTGAGCAAAGATTTTGTATTTAGAATACTAGCAGATGTTAACAATTATGGAAAGAAATGTGTGAAAAATGCATAATTATTAGTCCCCATTCCCAGTTTCTAACATTATTTCAGAAGAGACCAGGAAGTTACAAAGAACTGTGCCTTATTGTATTTTTCTTTGTTTCATGAGTTGTCATGCCACAGAATTCATCACTAAGTGGCTGGTCTACTGGTGATGATGTGCTCTATACTTAATTAGACTGATATTCAGAAAGCAGACATTTAATCAGACATAAGTTATTACAGCTTTCTTTGGGGAGAATGCAGAGAATATGCATCATCAGGGAACATATGAGGAGGTCACATGTGTGGTACACCTGAGACCAAGGAACCAGTTCTATCATTATCTATACTAATCAAAGAACTAAAACTAAAAATTAGGAAATTCTTTCATAATTCCAGTGAATTTTTCAGGAAGACTAATAATGACACAGGAGTTTGGACAGGCTAGTAAATGAAGAAGACCGTTGATGCCCAGGGAATCCCAGGAAAAGGGGAGGTAGATCTTCTTAACAGGGACCCTTTACCACAGGGTTGACTTCTTTACATTTGTCCATATAAGGTGGCATTTTATCTGATCATAGAGATCTTTCAGTCTTAATGCATGAGCCTATACTATCATTTATATGATGTGTGTGGTCAAGTTTCCATCTTTGTAACTAACAGAGTTAATGAGAGTGGAAAATGAAGATTAATTTCTTACAGAGTCTGCAATTGCCTGAAGAGGAGAGCAGAGGTCCTTTCCATAGTCAGAAGTGAGTCAGTTGTGATCAGCCATGAATTGAGGAACCCTGGAGAGAGTGCATATGATCAAGCATGGAGAGATCCATCTGGGAGGAAAATATGAAGACAATAGGAAAATTAGGGAATAAATTGAAGGCAAAAGTGTGTGAGGTCTGAGAAGTAGAAATAAGGCAATTAGAATTGAGGCATGTGCTGGATTTGGTAAAACAGCTTTTTATATTTTCAGTATGAACATTTACTCCTCTGAAATCAGCAAATGCTATAAATGCTTGATTTATTGTTTTGTTGATTGTCTAGACTTAAGAACCTGGTGAGAATTTGTTACTAATGAAGATTTAATTTAAAACATGTTATGCATATTTGCCCTCCCCCACAATTGTTAAACATTTACCATTACATTCTGATTTAGATACAAGAAAAACAATTACATAACAAGGCAGATAATATGAATATATAGCAGTAAGGACCTTTTTGATAACTGGCTAAAGGGCTGATTTTGATTCTTTGATTCTTATAGGGCCATGGATCTTAAGTGACTGTTATCTCATATACATGATTTTTATCCAAAGTAATTTTCATTTCATTTCAAAGTAAATATTTCATAATTTCATCATTATTCAAAAGTTTTCTATGGCTCTTCATTGCCTAGAAAATAAAATATATAAATTCAATTTGATTTTCAAGGCCGTTTAGGATCTATTTTCAAACTACCAAATTCTGTCTTCTATCCCACTATTCTCCTATGTAAATTCTCTGGACTTTGTCTTAACTTAGAGGAAGAGTTCAGATCAGCCATCCTTCATTTCCTGAATATTGCCACTATATTTCAGCGCAGTATTCCTCCCTTGTCCTTATTTCTGCTATCTTTTATGTGTTGTCTTTCACCATTAGAATATAAAGTCCTTAAGGACAGAAACTGTCTTTCTTTTGCTTATATTTGTTTCCCCAATGCTTAATACGATATGTGGCACATAATAAGTGGTTAATAAATACTTGCAGCTTTATCTAAAAATCTATCACTCCATCTAAATTGCTATTTTCATGTTTCTTGAAACATTCCATGCCCAATGTCTCCCTCATTTATGAATAGGTTATTATTCTATAATACTCTTTTCCTTTCTTTAATTTATAACCTACCTTTTTTTTCAAGACCTAAATGAAATATCAATTGATGGTCTTTTGTGGGACTACTTCAGCACACTTCCTGATTTGAGGTTCCATAAATATTTTTCTTTCTGCTTACTGGTGATAAGATCAAGATAAACCCCTACATTAAGTAAGATTAATTCATTGCTTATTGTATAGTGAAATTCCCATTGAAATCCCAGGCTGAGAAGTTCCCTAAGTAGAAAAAAACACACTTGTGTAAAGTATATTAACTATTAAGCATAATGTATTATACAGTCTTTTGTGATTGTGCTTTGATTTAATAGTTTTCTTTGGAGCAGAACACATAAAAGTGCAGATTTTTAAAACACAACTTAAGAAACCTTATTGCAATATCTTCAAATATCAAATATCATCAGATAATCATTCACAACTATTGTTGTTTGTTCTTTGTTCTCAAAGAGCACCACGACATTAGGGAGGAGATATCATGACATGCAAATGAGTTGGATTTATGTGAGGGAGGGCTGTGCAAAGTCACCTGCTTCATTTTCCCTTCCAGAGCTATCTGGGTCCAATGGTAAGATCAAGACAAGTGGAGATGGCCCTGGATGCAGTGGGAGAACTTGGCTTTTTAAAGCTTTTTAAGGTCTCAGTTTGACTGAGGCTGCACTCATTCAGTGATTAAGGTTAGGTAGGAACTGAGGCAAAGAATCTCCTTTTTCATCTAGTTCAAAAAAATCTAAATAAATAAATAGATACATGAATCTGGGAGGGAAAGACTCTCAAGGTTCCTGATCAAAGCAGAAATAATTGCTATTTACATTCAATCTGAATAAATCAGGACCCAAACAATGACCAAATTGGAGCTTGGCCTAAAACCTATTGGTGGGCAATGAGAATGAGATTGATTTTGGTTTAAGGAATGGTCCTTAAGAAATGTAGCCAATAAATCCCAAGATATCTTGGGAGGGTTCAGAAATGTGAAACAGAAAAAAAAAAAAAAACTTTTAAAAGCATCTATAGATAACGGACATGTGTCCTATATAGAAAGAAGAAGGAAAGGATGGAAGAGGGAAGGAAAGAAAGAAGGAACTAAGGAAAGAAGGAAAAAAACTAAGAAAGGAAGGAAAGAAAGAAGGAATCTTCCAAATGACTAATTCCAATTTGTGAGTCAGCTTCTTCCTAACTACATTGGGTAGGATGCCCACATTGAGATACCATCTACCCTCTTAGCTTACTCAAAGTGTGTATCCTTAGTCTGTAAACTATTATCTACTATATCCTCCCATCCATATATCAGCCACCTATTTAAGGTTGATAGGAGTGTTAGTTTATGCCAAGGCCAAATGTCCCAAAAATAAATCACGTATTTAGAATGACTAAGAGCTTAGCTATTTGTATTCTAATCTATCAGTGACCATAAGAGCTCCTCACGTGAGACAGGAATTATCTAAAACTATGTCAGAAAAAGTGGGAAAGTCAGTCCTGGGCCAAGGTTTCTTGTGCTCTTTTCATTGCAACATGCAAGGGGGTGGTGTATGTCAGAGTATGAAAAACCACTGATATATATTTTCTACTAATTATACTTGCCTAACTCCAGAGCCTATGGTCTTAACATATCTCTCCTCTGGGTACATTCCCTATCCCAAAGCTGATGTGGGGCACAGACTTAGGAGATCTGAGCCTGTAGTGTTCAAATTATGTGAGATTTATTGAGGAAGAAATCAGATTATATGCATGAAGAGATGACAAGAGGATTCAGTGGGGTTATCTTGTAAACACAGGGAAGGGATTTTCTCTAAATCCCCTGATTCAAAAATGTCTTAATGGGTAAACAGAAGTGGAGAGGAGAATTAATAATATACATTTTTTCTTTCTTTTGAGTTTTCAATAGTATTTTCTGAATTTTTTAATAGAAGAGGCAGACAAGAAGGTTAAAAGTAGAAGGGAAAAGGCAGATAATGTTGGTATGGGGTAAGTGGACAAGGAATTGGGTTTTTCCAAAAGTGTCTTATCACTTATGAACAGACAATTTTCAGATGATGAAATTAAAACTATTACCACTCATATGAAAGAGTGTTCCAAATCACTATTGATCAGAGAAATGCAAATTAAGACAACTCTGATACCACTACACACCTGTCAGATTGGCTAAGATGACAGGAAAAGATAATGATGAATGTTGGAGGGGATGCAGGAAAACTGGGACACTGAGCATTGTTGGTGGAGTTGTGAACAAATCCAATCATTCTGGAGAGCAATCTGGAATTATGCCCAAAAAGTTATCAAACTGTGCATACCCTTTGATTCAGTAGTGTTACTACTGGGCTTATATCCCAAAGAAATACTAAAGAAGTGAAAGGGACCTGTATGTGCCAAAATGTTTGTGGCAGCCCTGTTTGTAGTGGCTAAAAGCTGGAAAATGAATGAATGCCCATCAATTGGAGAATGGCTGAATAAGTTGTAGTATATGAATGTAATGGAATATTATTGTTCTGTAAGAAATGACCAGCAGGATGAATACAGAGAGGCTTGGAGAGATTTACATGAACTGATGCTAAGTGAGATGAGCAGAACCAGGAGATCACTTTACACTTCGATAACTATATTGTATGAGAATGTATTCTGATGGAAGTGGATTTCTTTGACAAAGAGATCTAACTCAGTTTCAATTTATAAATGATGGACAGAAGCAGCTACATCCAAAGAAAGAACACTGGGAAACAAATGTGAACTATTTACATTTTTGTTTTTCTTCCCAGGTTATTTTTACCTTCTGAATCCAATTCTCCCTGTGCAACAAGAGAACTGTTCAGTTCTGCAAACATATATTGTATCTAGGATATACTGCAACATATCTAACATATATAGGACTGCTTGTCATCTAGTGGAGGGGGTGGAGGGAGGGAGGGGAAAAATCTGAACAGAAGCGAGTGCAAGGGATAATGTTGTAAAAAAATTACCCTGGCATGGATTCTGTCAATATAAAGTTATTACAAAATTAAATTAAATTAAATTTAAAAAAGGATCTTATCACTTTGAAACACTTTGAGAAAAGGAAGGATCATTGCAAAAATCCATTTTAAAGCAGTGGGTTATAACAACTTGTTCCTCAGAGATGTCCTCACCCTTCTTGCAGTTTGACTCAAAGCCTGTCTGGATCTACTCATACTTATTCTCTGTGGTTCACAAAAGATGAGTACAAAGAGCTCCCTCCTTGGGCTCTATGCCATGAGCTCTACCCCAACACATTAAATGTCATATCTCATTGGCCTGCCTAATCTGAACCTTATCCATACTTATATCACAGAATAAAGGCAATATCCTCAGACAGCTCCTACTCTGATTCTAGCTAGGCTTTCTAGATCTTCCCTGGATCTTCATAGTTGTACTAAGATAGTCCAAGGAAATGAAGTGAGCAAGGACCACAGTCCATTCCAGAGGCAGCAGGTCCCTGTACTGATATATCATTGCCACCACTTGAAAGATCGACTTCTTTCTATATCTCTCCCCCCATATATCAGCCATCTATTTAAAGTTGATGGGAGCATTGGATTCTGCCAAGGCCAAGTTGCCCAAAAACAAAATCACATATTTAGAATGACTAAGATCTTAGCCATTTGTACATTTATCTATTAGTGCTCCATGGTAAATGTTCCTTAGGTAAGTCATTTAATCCAATTCTCTCACTTTACAAGAAATGAAATTGAGACCTAGAGAGATCAAATGCCTTTTTGTTCCCCTGAGGCAGTTGGGGTTAAGTGACTTGCCCAGGATCACACAGCTAGGAAGTATTAAGTGTTTGAGACCAGATGTGAACTCAGGTCCTCTTGTCTTCAGGGATGGTGCTCTATCCAGTGCGCTACCTAGCTACCCCAATCAAGTGCCTTTTTAAGTTTTCCCAAGGTAAAGCCAGGTCTCATCACTTCTAGTCCAGGATACCTTCCAGTATACCAAACTGTCTTCAGAATTCTTCCTGTCCTCTCCAGTTTCAGTGCATCCCAAAGCCAAACACTGAATTGGACTCCTAAGATTGGGAGTTGCAACTATGATGACAAGCTGTTAAGACCATTCAGAATGGACTCTCTTGCTTTCAACTCTAATAATAATCATAGTAGCTAGTATTAATGAAGTGCTTTAGGTTTTGTGTTTTACATATATTACCTCATTTTTGTTTAACTGTATGCCCTTAATGCTGAACTCTGGAAAAGCAATTCCATTGACCTTTCCCTCATTTCTTTGATGTAATTCCCAGGAGTGGACTTCTCTTCTCTGAATTATCACAGCTCTCTAGATCCCTTTCAAATATTCAACACATTTTACTCTGTCTTCTAATTACTTGTCTACTTGTCATATTCCCTATTAGATAAGGACAGGTAAGTCCTTGAGTGGGGTATACCTATATTCCTTTTAAGGTCAAGCTCAGTGTCTTTTGTAGAATATTAGCTGATCAACACATCTTCGTGAAATTAAAGAATGCCAGAATTGGAAGAAGGTCAGAGGAAACAAGAGAAACTAGTTTCAGTAATCTAGAGAATTCTGATTAGGAGAAGAGAACTGAAAAGTAATAAGAGGTGCTGTCTGTAAAGCACCTCTAACCTGATGTCCCATAGTTAAGCTTGGAAAAAGGTGGGGGAGAATCAGGGAAAAAAGCTCATCTGAAGATTTATCCCTAAGAAGCAAAGCACAGAGAAACTAAATAGAAGCAACTTGTCCATTTTCATACCTCACTGGTTCCAAGCAGTGGACCATTCAGGTCAAGGAGAAACTGAGTTTAGAAGTACAGTAGTGACACACCTGTCAGACTGGCTAGAATGACAGGGGGAGATAATGTGGAATGTTGGAGGGGATGTGAGAAAACAGGGACACTGATACATTGTTGGTGGAATTATGAACACATCCAGCCATTCTGGAGAGCAATTTGGAACTATGCTCAAAAAGTCATCTCCAGCAGTGTTTCTACCAAGCTTATATCCAAAAGAGATACTAAAGAAGGGAAAGGGACCTGTATGTGCAAGAATGTTTGTGGCAGCCCTGTTTGTAGTGGCTAGAAACTGGAAACTGAGTGGATGCCCATCAATTGGAGAATGGCTGAATAAATTGTGGTGTATGAATGTTATGGAATATTATTGTTCTGTAAGAAATGACCAGCAGGAGGATTTCAGAAAGGCCTGGAGAGACTTACACAAAGTGATGCTGAGTGAAATGAGCAGGACCAGGAGGTCATTACATACTTCAACAACAATACTATCTGATGATCAATTCTGATGGACGTGACCCTCTTCAACAATGAGATGAACCAAATCAGGTCCAAGAGAGCAGTAATGAATTGGACCAGCTACACCTAGCAAAGAACTCTGGGAAATGACTATGAACCATTACATAAAATTCCCAATCCCTATATTTTTTGTCCGCCTATATTTTTGATTTCCTTCACAGGCTAATTGTACACTATTTCAAACTCCAATTCTTTTTGAACAGCAAAATAACTGTTAGGACATGTATGCTTATACTGTATTTAATTTATACTTTAACATACTTAACATGTATTGGTCAAACTGCCATCGGGGGAGGGGATGGGGAAGGAGAGGAAAAATTGGAACAAAAGGTTTGGCAATGGTCAATGCTGTAAAATTACCATACATATAACTTGTAAAAAGCTATAATAAAAAAAATTAAAAATAAAAGAAGTACAGTAGTGGCTGCAAATCAACCTTCTAATAATTGTTGTTTTATATTATCCTGTGTTGTGGGTATTGACCAATTAGGACAAAGTGAGGAGAATGGAAGACAATCTAAGTTGCACTGTACACTTGGGTCACATTAATTCCATGGACCTACCTTACCATTTTTTTCTCCCAGGTTCTTCACTTTCAAAACTTTAAGACCTTTAGACTGCAAAATGGGCCAAAAAGCAACCCCTATCAGGTAAATCAATTAATGTTAAGTAAGTACCTACTGTGTTTCCAGGGCAGGTTGGTGCACGAATGTAGAAAGAACATACAGCTAGGATTTACATGCAGAGAAGTAACTCACATCTCTGACATTGAGCACTTTTGAAGTCTTATAATAATAAAAATAGGTTGTTCCAACTTGGGCTGCTCATCTATGGTCTTATGTGGCATTTAGGATCTTCTAGATAGATCATATGATATCTGTTTTCTTGGACCTATGGCTATGCAACTTTTGCTTTTAGTGTTTGGCTTCTATTCAACTTCTCAGTTTAGGTGCTGCCTTTTTCTCCTGAGAGGAAGATTTGACTCTACCATTCCTTTTAGTTTAGAGACTAGATGCTTAAGTTTTATTTAAGGAGGAATATAATATCTGAGTTGACTAGAAGGTAACACTATTCAGACCACCAATCTAGTAGTGTTGTGTTCTTTCTGAAGACAATCAACCCTTCTACATTAGGATTTTTCTCATAGGTTATATCGTAGGTAAGCATAATAAATGTACTAATTCTGCAGTGGGAGTCAGCAAATGAATCCTAGAGGACTCATTCCCATCTCTCGTGTATAGGCTGCCCTCTTTTCTTGACATAAACATATCTGTCATAGTTGTGGAGAAAAGGTCATGAAGGCTCCAATATTATTCCAATGACCTAGCAACCATGGACCTTAATTCTCATGAAGTTTGAGTGGGGAGGTCCTTCCTTTTATTGCCCTCACCCTCTATTCTACTTGTGCATATCTCCATAATTCTTCTAGTTCAAGCTCAAGTGCCAACTGCCTCATGAAGCCTTCTTAGACTGGCTGTTCCCACACCAATCTCTCACGTGGAGGCAATAAAGCGATGGAAATAACACTGATATTCAGATCACTTACTTTTTAGCCTCATAGCTGCCAAGAGTGACTTTGGATTTAATTTCTTGACTATTATTTATCATTTTTCAATCAGTCAAAAAAAACTTTAATAAGTATCAACTATATGCCAGGAACTGTGCTAAATATTGGGGATATTTTTTTAAACATAAAGTTGAAAATAACCATTATTCCCTTCAAGATCTTCCCATTTCAATATTTTAGCATTTTGTTTTGGTAATGCTGAGTTAGCAAGTTTGTGTGAATTAGGAAAATAACTAAAAGCTAATTTTGCTTAAAACGATCTAAAGTACTGGTTAATTTTAAAATAACTTCAAATTTGTATTGTGTTAAAATTGGAAACTTAATTGGTTGTGATAGATTCTGTTCTATCTGAATTGATAAGTAATGGGTTCTTTCTGAGATTGTAGAACCCAGGTATGATTTGTTATGTAGTATCCTGAATGTTATTAGAATATAAACTGAAAAACTAACAGGATATGGAAAATGTGTTTTAAAATCTGTTGTAGACTTGCTAACTCAGAAAATGTTCTCTTGAGGTTAGTTCTTTTCTAGACATAGAAAGAAATAAACAAATAGATATTTAGTGAGCATTTCCTGGATGCCTGGCATCAGATCCATGATCTAAAGAAATGGGTTAAAATCCTGACTCTGTGACTGATTGCCTATATGACCACTTCACAAAATAGTGGTGAGCATAAATCGGGTGTGGAAATAGAAAGGGATTATTGCAAAAATTGCATTTATTTGGAGAGGTTGGATGTGGGTGAACTGTTTCTCCTATTTTGTGACTAGTAAAAATAGACTGAAAGGGAGTTCTTTGTAGACTGGTATAGTTAAATGACTTAGAGGATGAAAGATTATATCCCTCTCTTATAAGGGCTTGTTATAGGATGGAATAATAGAACTGGGGAAGGCCAATATAGATTGATCAGCAGTCTTTTTTGTAATTGCATCAGCTCAGTCTATGTATATCAAAGGTGTTTAACAAGAGATATAGTACAAGTAGTGTTATTCCCACATTAGCAGTAAGTTTAAATAAAAAAATGATTTTTACATTGATATAACTAAAATTCTCTACTCCAAATAATACAGGTTTAGTTTCAGTAATCATTAGAATAATAGCTGGGTCTCACAAATAATTGCATTTTACATTTTGAAATATATTTCTAGAAAGATATATATTTAGTAACAAGCATATAAGTAGACCAAATATTCATTTACCCAATGACTACACTCGTGGCTTCTGTACTGATCACTTGCTCTGAATAGAGAAATTTGCTATAAGAGTAAAAAGCGACAAAAACAGTAAAATAGCAGGACAAAGCATCTTTAGCTCTTTTTTCATCAAGTATGAGATATAAACGATGATCAAACAAGTAGTAACAATCAGTTTCAAATAATTATACAAACTACAAAAGAACATAATTGAGAAACTGAGCCAGAAGAATCCCATCTAAAGGGAAGCTTAAAGTTGTTCTGACAACCTCTGCCCAAATACAAACCTTTACACGATAGCATACCTCTGAGTAATTTCTCTGGATTGATGAGTTCCCGACTTAATGACCCATCATTCACACCTGAATTCAAAGATCAAAAGCAAAACAATTACTTATAATCTCAAGAGATTTAGCTCAAATAGCAAGTCTCACCAATCAAAGATTTCAGGTGAGTTCACATCTAAAGAATCATGTAGATCTTCACTCTGACAAGTTCATTGTTTAGGAACATAAATGATTTCAGTGCTAAAGATCTTATCAAAAATGGCTTAAAGAAATCTGGTTAGTTTAAAGAAAAGCTGCTGAACAGATGGTGGGGTTTTTCTTTCACCTCTCCTAACAAAAGAAAAAGGGGAGTAGAGCTGAGAGCATATTTAAGGTCCTTTCACCTTCCCCTACTTCCAGTGAGGTGCTCTCAGATTCCAAGGCAAACTAATTTAAAAAAACAAAATTAAAATAAAAATCATCCAAATAAGGAGTATACAGTTTTAAATGCCCAATTTGACATAACTCTGAAAAACTTAATCAATCTTAGAATTTTCATAAATGATAGACAAATTATCTTAATTGTAGCTTTCAGAAGCATTTGGTTTTCCCTCATTCCTTTAAGGAAATTTTTTTATTTTAGGTAGAAAACAGAGAAATTCTTTTTTTTTTTCTAAATAACTTTTTATTGATAGAATGCATGCCAGGGTAATTTTTTACAGCATTATCCCTTGCATTCACTTCTGTTCCGATTTTTCCCCTCCCTCCCTCCACCCCTTCCCCCAGATGGCAAGCAGTCCTTTACATGTTGAATGGGTTGCAGTGTATCCTAGATACAATATATGTGTGCAGAACCGAACAGTTTTCTTGTTGCACAGGAATTGAATTCAGAAGGTAGAAATAACCCGGGAAGAAAAACAAAAATGCAAGCAGTTTATATTCATTTCCCAGTGTTCTTTCTCTGGGTGTAGCTGCTTCTGTCCATCTTTGATCAATTAAGGCTCTCTTTATCGAAGAGATCCACTTCCATCAGAATACATCCTCAAACAGTATCGTTGTTGAGGTATATAATGATCTCCTGGTTCTGCTCATTTCACTCAGCATCAGTTCATGTAAGTCTCGCCAGTCCTCTCTGTATTCATCCTGCTGGTCATTCCTTACACAACAATAATATTCCATAACATTCATATACCACAATTTACTCAACCATTCTCCAATTGATGGACATCCTTTCATTTTACAGCTTCTAGCCACGACAAACAGGGCTGCCACAAACATTTTGGCACATACAGGTCCCTTTCCTTTCTTTAGTATCTCTTTGGGGGATAAGCCCAGTAGAAACACTGCTGGATCAAAGGCTATGCACAGTTTGATAACTTTTTGAGCATAGTTCCAAATTGCTCTCCAGAATGGCTGGATATGTTCACAATTCCACCAATAATGTATTAGTGTCCCTGTTTTCCTACATCCCCTCCAACATTCCCCATTATCTTTCCCTGTCATTCTAGCCAATCTGACAGGTATGTAGTGGTATCTCAGAGTTGTCTTAATTTGTGTTTCTCTGATTAATAATGATTTGGAACATATTTTCATATGTCTATAAATAGTTTCAATTTCTTCATCTGAGAATTGTCTGTTCATATCCTTTGACCATTTATCAATTGGAGAATGGTTTGATTTCTTATAGAGTCAATTCTCTATATATTTAGGAAATGAAGCCTTTATCAGAACCTTTGATTGTAAAAATGGAAAACAGAGAAATTCTTAAAATTCAGAACATGTGATAGCTGAATAATTTTAGGTAAAACTTTGCAAAACTTGCTATTATGAAGCATATGGTCCTAATCATTAAATATGTCATAAAATTTTAAAAATCATACAATATATAATTTAGAAAGAAACATAAATAACATCTTCAATAAATTACATCTAATTAAAGGGGATGCAAACATATGACTCAATTTTTAGCACACACCAATTAAAAGTGATTTTAAAATTTAGGAATATTATATAATTTATAATCAGATTTAATATTCCAACACACACCAATTTAAAGTTACATCTTTTTTGGAGAAATTCTTTCTCCTGTCCTGAACCAGGAAGGATGTTAAGTGTTCCAGTTTTATTTCAAAAGTACAAGCCTTCACTTTGAAACTTTCCTGACACTGTTTTTTTTTTTTTTTTCAGCTGTTTCCTGAAAAGTTTAAGATGGCAATAAATTGCTTTCCTATTTTTCTTAAAATTTGGGGGTCGTACTTTCTTTACCTTTCATTAGTCCTCCTGCAGTCAGGGAAAGAGGAAAGGAAGGAGAAAAGAGAAAAATTTTAAATACTGGAGTGGAGTCCTAGCTGTTCATTTTCAGGCAGCTCTAGTATGCTGAGACAGCAGCCACTCTGATTTTTCATTGCTAGTGACCCATCAGAGCTACTCTGATCTCCTCTGTAGAGAAAGCTTGTCAATTAGGATATGGGGTCCTTAACAAGATGCTTGGAGGGATTCAGCTGAAATAGGACAGGGATGACCCATAAGGAAATGACTGTGAAGTTAAAAATGAATAATTTTTTAAAAGCTACAAACATTTCTATAACAAAATTTTTTTCCATCAATGACCATGGTGCAAAGATATTTGAGTTCTAATATCCTAGTTTTTGTTGTTTTGTACAAGAAGATAAAAATGAAATTAAAGAAAGATGAAAACTGCAAGACTTGAGAAGAAATAATAAGCATTATGTCCATGATAAAGAAAACAATCTTGAAGACTTTAAGGAAGTATTTTTCTTTTTTCCTTTTAAATTATAACTTTTTATTGACAGAACATATGCATGGGTAATTTTTCAACATTGTCCCTTGCACTCACTTCTGTTCCAACTTTTCTCTTCCCTATCTCCACCCCCTCTTCTAGATGGCAGGCAGTTTCATACATGTTGAACATGTTAAAGTATATCTTAGATACAATATATGTGTGCACACATCTGCACACATATCCATACAATTCTCTTGTTGCATAAGAACAATAGGATTCAGAAGGTACAAATACCTTGGGAAAAAAACAACAATGCAAGTAGTCCACATTCATTTCCCAGTGTTCCTTCTCTGAGTATAGTTGATTCTGTCCATCATTGATTAATTGGAACTGAATTGGATCTTCTCTTTTATTGAAGATATCTACTTCCATCAGAATACATCCTCATACAGTATTGTTGTTGAAGTGTATAATGATCTCCTGGGTCTGCTCATTTCACTTAGCATCAGTTCATAATTCTCTCCAGTCCTCTCTGTGTTCATCCTGCTGGTCATTTCTTACAGAACAATAATATTCCATAACATTCATATACCATAATTTACCCAACCATTCTCCAATTGATGGGCATCCTTTCATTTTCCAGCTTCTAGCCACTACAAGAAGGGCTGCCACAAACATTTTGGCACATACAGGTCCCTTTCCCTTCTTTAATATCTCTTTGGGATATAAGCCCAGTAGTGACACTGCTGGATCAAAGGATATGCACAGTTTGATAACTTTTTGAGCATAATTCCAAATTGTTCTCTGGAATGGTTGGATGCATTCACAACTCCACCAACAATGCATCAGTGTCCAGTTTTCCCACATCCCCTCCAACATTCATCATTATCTTTTCCTATCATCTTAGTCAAGGAAAGTATTTTTCAAGATTTCTGGAAGAGGAAAGTATACTCAATGCCTAGAGAAAAAATTAAAGTGACTAAGAAAACAAATCCTAATTATTGCTAGCACATGTCTATTTTTTAATCTCTATTGTTGTATGCTGCAAGAGATCCTTAATGCAATTTTGGAAAGGGACGAGGCAATTTCCCCCCAAATATGTTACAGCACATTATGACTTGCAGTGACATAATTGGCTAAAAATTAGAGTGATTCCATTGAACTTCAGGTTTTAAGAAATTAGTTCAAAGATATATGTCATATGGAGGACTCTCTTTCAAAAGGGTGTCTTCTCTATATCCATATGTCAAAAGGAGCTAGATTGCACAGTGGATAGAGCAAAAGATTTGGAGATGAATCTAATCTTAAATATTGAATGTGTGGTCCTAAGCAATTCATTTAAACACTGTCTGCCTCTATTTCCTCATGTGAAATGGGCTGCCTCCCAAGGGTTGTGGGAATAAAATATCTAAAAAGTGCTTTATAAAAATTTTTAACAGCTAAAACCCAGATCTTTTTAGTCTTGGCTTGTTTTTGTACCACTATATTAATGGTGTTTTTTAAAAAATCATACACAAATTGTTTTGGTTTATATTTATTCATTTGATACAACAATGATGCAAAGTATTTTACAGATGAGGCATATGAACAGAAAAAGGATGTGGTTGATAAGTAGCGAGAATGAAAGGTAACTCATAGGCTGTTTTCTGTGTTCCATATATGTAAAGTACTTAGAGGAAGAATTCTAGCATATTGCATGGACTCCCTGGGGACCATTTACAGGAAGAAATGAACAAATGGCACACGAGATGGTTTGCATGGGTTGCTATTATGCAATTAGCACTTTTGGAGGAAGTAAGTGATGTAGTAGAGCTCCAAATATTGGAGTTATGAAGACTTCAATTTGAATTTTGCATTAGACATTTATTATTCTAAACAAGGGACTTTACTTCTTTCTGCCTCAGTTTTTTCATCTATAAAATGGATATACTAATAATATTCACCTTAAAGAATTGTGGTCAGGATTAAATTAGTTAACAACATGTTTTAAGGCATTTTAAACTTTAAAGCGTCACATGAATACTATCTATATTATTATTACTATTATTATGAGGTCACAGATCCATTGCGTTTTTTTAACCATGTGACAACATTCCTTCTTATTGAACCAATAGGCCACAAAAGAAACTCTTCATAGCTTCTTTACGTGAACTGTTATTTGGTTCTATCATCAACCCTGCATCTTTTACTTGGGCAATAGATTTTTGGAATAAAGACTCAACTTTACTTTAAATTAATTAAATCTTACCTTATTAGATTCACAAACAATATAATAGGACTGAGACTAGGTCACACTTAGAAATTTTATTTAAAAAATTATGTTTTCTAAGAATCTTCTTTTCCACTGTTGCTATTGGCAGTTTTCTGGGACTTATTGATTGATCGATCAATAAGGAAAGAAAGCAAGAGAAGGGAGGGTAATGGAAAAAATGGAGTGTGAAATGCAGAGAAAGCAGTGCTCAGCTTAGAGGCTCAGGGTCACCACATAGCATAGAAATTTTCCTCTTATCGGAATATAGTGGGTCACAAAGGGATAGTGTGAATGGGAAGGGTAGCTTAGCCATTACTTGTAAATGGCTGAAACTCTTAAAAGGAGTGCTTGAATCAGAAAACCGAGCACTTAAGGCTATTTGACCTATTTGACAATGACTCTACCATATGTTTGGGAAAATGACCCTTCTCACCATTGGTGCTTACTCACTGTTTGGTATATACAGATAATCATAGGCAAGCATTAGAGGGTGGGGTGAAACAAGCCAGACTTCACTTGGCCTCAGGAGGAGGAGGAGAGAGGTTGGTGACATTGGATTGGAGAATGCAGGAGCCTCATGACATTTTGTCTGTCTCCTTCACTTCTCCTCTAAAGACCAAGGACTTTTACTTATTCTGACTCTTCCTCCAGCGAGCTAGTATTGACTTTTCAATGACCAAGGAAGGAAGGGCTACAGAGTATCAGTCCTCCTCTCATGGTCCATCAAGAAATCTTTACTATCATTGAGGTTGAGGACTTAAAAAATTCATTACAATCTTTCCAGCAAAGACTATCTCCAGACAACATGATGCAATCTCTAGGCACTGGCAGTCTCTGGCCACCATCCCCAGATTCAGTTGTTTAAAGCTATCCATGTCAAAGACAAACTCCCCCCCCAAAAAAAAATAAAAAGAGAGAGGGAAACTTCCCTCCCCCCACCCCCGTTTAGTCATGTGATTCCCCATACAGTCACATCTTCTCAGTCTCCTTCATTTAATCATCCTTCTCTTCTTTTTATACTCTCTAAGGGGAGGCATCTCAAAATCTATGTTCTGAGCCCAGAATAATTCTCTTTTTGTACTCATTAATCTCATCATTTCTCATAAATCCAATTCTCAAATCTGAGGAGTCTTAGATCCAAATGATCAGCCGTCATCTCTCTCCTGAACTCTAGCTCCATATCACCAATTGCCTGCTAGTCATCACTATGAGGTTAAGAGATCTGTCCAAATTCACATGGATAATAAGTATCAGGACCAGATTTCAAACTCAGGTCATCTGGCTCCAGCTTCTCCAGCTGAAGAGAATCTCCAGATTCTCTTTGAATCTACCATGATGTATGTACCTTGATTTGCATGTGATAGCCAAGAAACACAGGACTGAGGTAAGAGTTAACCTATTTTTCCCAATGTCAGATCAATCTTGTTAAAATCAGTGACCTGAGTTTCCATGTTGACTATTCCCTTAATCTGGGCATATATAGCTTACAGCCCCACTTCCTGCTCTCCAAAGGGAATAAAGGGTTCCTGGGAGTCTGATTAGTATGACAAAAAATTCCTCGCTGAGGAATGAAATGAATGAAATAATAATAATAATGAAAGAATGTAATGGGCTGTGGTTTGAGATGATGCACTGAGGTCCCAAGCACATGAGGCTAAGTAGTAATTGGACCATACTCTATTGATATATAAGTTTGGAGAAAGAATGGCCCCTGCCCACTCTTTGTGCAAGTCCTGATGTGTTATATAGGAAATGATGATTCTGGTGGGTGGAGGCAGGGGAGTGGAAAAGGAAGGGGAAGGAGAGACTGCTTGCATTTGCCATTGCCACAGCCCTTTCAGCTCAGATCCTCCTCTGTTAGCTGGCTTCCTGTCGCAGCTGCCCTTATTGCTATCGCAATCTTTCTTGTCCATATTGCTGTCGCAATCCTTATTCATCTCTTCACTTCAATAAAGATTGAAGATTTTTCCCTTAACCTGAATTCCTGACTCCGGCTGATTTTAAATACGCGGTCATTACAAAAGAATAATAAAACATATGAGGTGAGTACTTGGGACTGCACAAGATTACCAGGATTCCTTGGATTATGACAAACTTTTCCCTATGTCCCTCATGCAAAAATAAAATTTCCCAAATTTATGTTCTGCTACTTCAGAATTATAGCAGATTGATTTTTGCAACACCCAAAAATCCTGAATTATGATCTATTTACAAAACTTGCATATAGTTCCCAACCCTGTGGGGTGGAATTGTCTAAAAATGCATCTCCTACTGTGACTACATCAGCCTCTGTGAACCTGTATCCATCCTCCTACTGCACTGGCTGCCTCCCAGACTGCTAGGGTGTGACATCTAATTAGTATTCTAGACTTTGGAGTAGAATAGCTCCTTATTCCTCCCTGGTGTCACTACCTCCTGGAGAGTGGTTTGACCTATTGGTAATATATTTGTTCTCCTACCTTCTATCCAGCATTTAATCTAGGAAGTGATGGAGTGCTGGGTTCAACTCAACTGGGCAAAATTGCCTTAAGATGAAGTCCCAGAGAAGACTGGTAAAAGCCAATTCAGAGTATCTAGGAAACTTTCTATGTTCTCCAAGAACTTTCCTATATAAATTTGTTTCTAAGTACTTCTTAGATTCAAGCACTTCTTCCATGTCATGTCCTATTTTTCTTAAGAGAACCCACAATTGTATAAGACAATGATTATCATTCATAATTCACTCTAGATAGTTGTCTTTGATTTCTAATAAATTTACCTGCATAATCTGCATAGTAACCCCTCTGCCACCATTCTCAGCTTGAGCTCTGGGGTATGATGATCATGAATAGTTTTTCTGATGTAGGAATGAATTAAATAATTTTCCCTTAAATCAGCTACTACATCATAGCAATAAAAAAATTTATTAGGATATTTAGGGAAAGAGGTAACATTGAGTAAGATACAAAAATTTAAGATATTTAATTGACATTTATGGATAGATGTACTTCCATTTAACTCTTCATGAATGTTTCTTGACCATAGTCATAGACTGATTCTGGATCCAAAGAGGAGTGGCAAGAACTGAAACCCACTCCATAGACCTGTGAAGTAGTGGGAGGAAAGGGAATGAGCCTGGGAAGCGAGGAAACAAATTTTGGAACAGAGTCATCAGGGAAGATATCCTCTTCTAGTGAGTAACTAATGGCTCAGGATTGTTACATTTGTGTTCTGAACAGCAAAAGACCCAATATGTCATGGAACCGAGGAAGGCTGAAATTGATATACAGTTTTGAACACAGTCTGCAACAATATGTGAAAACTTCCAATCTGGAAAAAGAAAAGTTACCAACCTTAAAAAGGCTGCTTCAACCCAAAATACTAACTAGAGAAGGGAATTCAAAATCATCATCTGTCCTCTCACATTTACACACATGTATACATATTAAGTAGGAATATTGCCTAGGGATAGCCAAAAGAAGCCCCTTTAGGTTTCCAGCCTTTACTATCTATGGTAGGAAAAGAAAGAATCCAAGCTTCCCATTGGCATAGCTTAAGTCAGAGCATTATATCTGATGTCAAGACACTTAAATTTAATTACATTCTTTTTCACATTAGTCAAGTAACTACAGTTAGATTCCTCACCTATAAAATAATAATAATAATAGTATTACTCACCTTATAGTGTTGTCATGAGTAATTATTATTGTCTTCCATCTCCAGAAAAGCCAAATGATCTCAACAACTCATTAAGACTAAGAAGATCAGATCAGGAGCAGAAGGAATTGATCCTTACCTTTATTGTTCTTCTCATAGTATACACGTGCTCTACATTGACTGTTTTTCAAAGGACAGGTATCTTCACCTTCCAAGCAACCACCTTTCTTATATTTTTTGCAGACATGGCACAAAGAGTGTTTGGATTTATTTGAAGAGAGCTTTCCTGTCTCCCCATCTTGGAAACAATACAAATCATGTTACATTCTATTTTTCTGTTCCATCTCCTATCATCCAACCTCTCCCTTCTTCCAGTTGTTGATAGACTGAGTCCCCAAATACGATTTGAATGTGGTCAGAGATAGGGGAGGAAGATAGGAGATCCCTAAGACAAGGAGAGGGTCTGAGATTGGTAAAATCTCAGAGTAAAAAGAAGGGAAGCCCAGGGGCAAGATCTCCAACATTCCATCCCAGCACTCACCCCCCAACAGGCAGAGTAGAGAAAATCCCAGCAACAACAGCTTGTACATCATATTCATTGAATGTTCGCAGGCAACTGAGACCATGTAGTCTTTGGTAAAGTTATTGCTATAAAGACTGTAGGAGTTATTGTTATGGACTTCCCTCCAAGAGCTCCCTTTTATAACATTCTGAGCTATGGACAATAACTTTCTTGAGAAATGGGAGGAGAGTGGGAGGAGCTAAGGAGACTCTCAGTCCTTCCTAAATACCTCTTCTCTGAACTCTTCTTCCATGTGTCTCTTCAATGGTCTTCCCAAGAGTTCCTCACCTTTGGAGATTTGGTATCTCTGCCACCTGTCTTCTAGAGCACTTAATTTTCCTGGATAATATGTGGGAGTGGGGAAATGCTGAAATATTCAGTATTTCAATTCATTGACAAGTATTTAGTGAGTATTTCTTATGTGGTAGGACTTCAGTAAATTCTGTGATGGACAAAATAAGTATGACATAGTCTCTGAACTCAAGTTTATAATCTGAAGAAACAATAGCAATAGGGAAAACAATAAGTATTTTAGGGATCCAATGAGTTGTACAATTCTAAAATGTCATACCTAGAATGTTCAATCTACTGATCCAGTCACACTGGTCTGTTATTATTCCTTCACACTAGACATGCAGTTTTGAACACAGTCTGCAACAATATATGAAAACTTCCAAGTGGCAGAGACTGAACCCTAGCACTAATTTTTGACTGGCTGCCTCCTGTATTTGAAATACTCTCTCTCCTTATTTCTGCTTCCTGGCTTCATTGACTTCCTTTAAGTTCCAATCAAAATCATACTTTTTATAGGAAGCCTCTCTTGATCTCTTTATTCTAGTGCCCTTCCCTTGCTCATTATGCCCATTTCTGTGAATAAAACTGGCCTTCAATTGGTTGGTGGGAAGACTCCTTTCTTCTCTCCCTCCCTTCTTTCCTTCTTTCCTTCCTCCCTCCCTCCCTCCCTTTCTTCCCCTTTCCCTCCCTCCCCCTCTCCCTTCCTCCCTTCCTCCCTCTCTTCCTTCCTTCCTTCCTTCCCCCCCCCTCCTTCCTTCCTTTCCTCTCTCCTTCTTTCCCTCTCTCCCTCCTTCCCTCCCATAGATACATGTTAAATATGTTAAAATATATATAAAATACAATCTATGTATATATATCTATGCAGTTATATTGCTGCACAAGAAAATTGGATTAAGAAGGAATAAAAAAAATTAAGAAAGAAAACAAAATGCAAGAAAACAACAGAAAGAGGGAAAATACTATGTTGTGATCCACACTCAGTTCCCACATTCCTCTATCTGGGTGTAGATGGCTCTCTTCATCACAAGATTATTGGAACTGGTCTGAATCATCTCATTGTTGGAAAGAGCCGTGTCTATCAGAATTGATCATCATATAATCTTGTGGCCGGGTACAATGATGTCCTGGTTCTGCTCATTTCACTTAGCATCAGTTCATGTAAGTGTCCCCATGTCTCTCTAAAATCATCCTGCTGATCATTTCTTACAGAACAATAATATTCCATAACATTCATATTCCATAACTTATTTAGCCATTCTCCAACTGACGGGCATCCACTCAGTTTCCAGTTATTTGCCACTATGAAAATGGCTTCCAAAAACTTTTTTTTGCACAAATGGGTCCATTTCCCTCCTTTAAAATCTCTTTGGGATATAAGCCCAGTAGAAACACTCTAGATCAAAGGCTATCACAGTTTGATAACTTTTTGAGCATAGTTCCAAATTGTTCTCAAGGATGGCTGTATCCATTCACAATTCCACCAATAATGTATTAATGTCCCAGTTTTCCCATATCCTCTCCACCATTCATCACTATCTTTTCCTGTCATCTTAGTCAATCTGAGAGGTATGTAGTGGTACCTCAGAGTTGTCTTAATTTGCATTTTTCTGATCAATAGTGATTTAGAGCACCTTTTCATATGACTAGAAATGGTTTTAATTTCTTCATCTGAAAATTGTCTGTTCATAGCCTTTGACCATTTATCAATTGGAGAATGGCTTAGATTCTTATAAATTTGAATCAATTCTATATATATTTTAGAAATGAGGCCTTTATCAGAACCCTTAAATGTAAAAATGTTTTCCCAATTTATTGCTTCCCTTCTAATCTTGTCTGCATTAGTTTTGTTGGTACAAAAACTTTTCAACTTACCATAATCAAAATTATCTATTTGGTGCTCAATAATGAGTTTCAGTTCTTCTTTGATCACAAATTCCTTTCTTTTTCCCACAGATCTGAAAGGCAAACTATCCTATATTCTTCTAATTTCCTTATAATATCACTCTTTATGTCTAAATCATGGACCTATTTCAATCTTATCTTGGTATATGGTGTTGGGTGTGGACCAATGCCTAGTTTCTGTCATACTAGTTTCCAATTTTCCCAGCAGTTTTTATCAAATAGTGAGTTCTTATCCCAAAAGCTGGGGTCTTTGGGTTTGTCAAAAACTAGATTGCTTTAGTTATTGACTATTTTGTCCTGTGAATTAAACCTATTCCACTGATTGACTACTCTATTTCTTAGCCAGTACCAAATGATTTTGATGACTGCTACTTTATAAAATAGCTTTAAGTCTGGCATTGCTAGGCTAGGTTCACGGACATTTTTCATTAATTTCCTTGAAATTCTTGACCTTTTGTTTTTCCAGATGAGCTTTGTTATTATTTTTTTTAGATGTATAAAATAATTTTTGGGGCCTTTGATTGATATAGCACTAAATAAGTAGATTAATTTAGGTACTATTGTCATTTTGATTATATTTATTTGGCCTACCCATGAGTAAAAAATTGATATTTTTTTAATTGTTTAGATCTGACTTTATTTGTGTAGAAAGTATTTTGTAGTTATGTTCATATAGTTTCTGACTTTCCCTTGGCAGGTAAACAGACTCCCATATATTATCAACAGTTATTTTAAATGGAATTTCTCTTTGTATCTCTTCTGCTGGACTTTGTTAATATCATATAAAAATTCTGATGATTTCTTTTGTATTTTGCAACTTTACTAAAGTTGTGGATTGTTTCTAGTAGTTTTTAGTTGATTCTCTAGGGTTCTTTAAGTGTACCATTATATCATCTGCAAAGAATGATAATTTGGTTTCCTCTTTACCCAATCTTATTCCTTTAATCTCTTTTTCTTCTCTTATTGCCAAAGCTAACATTTCTAATACAATATTGAATAGTAAAGGTGATAGGGAGCAACTTTGTTTCATCCCTGATCTTATTGGGGAATGGTTCTAGTTTGTCTCCATTACATATGATGCTTGCTGATGGGAGAACAGAATTCTTAATCCAGGATCTATTCATTTATGGGTCTTTGATGAATTCTTTTGGAAGAATGGGAGGTTGTCCACATCTGTTTCAGCTTGGTGATAACCAGCTTTTGTGATAAAATTTTGTTCTGTGCAAGTTAAACCATAGAGCCAGGAAAGTCATGGCATTTTTTAGTTTCTGCCTTTGGTGCTAAGTAGATTCCCAATTTCATTTTGCATTTTGGTTCCACAATGTCATGTTCATATACTTTATAAAATTCTTCAAAGCACTTATGAAAATCTGTTTCAAGGCCACTTTGCTATTCAATTGCTACTATTTTCCCACTCATTGACATAGGGTGACTGACAGAAGATGTACAATCCTAATATTGGTATAGGTGGTGATAGAAATAGCAGGGAGTAGGGAGAGCTGCCTATTTTGTTTAATAAATATCATATAAATTGAATAGCACAAAATCAGATTAAAATTTTGTTCCATTTCATACCCATCCCACCAATCTCCTTTGCCTTTCTTAATCTCTCCTCCTCCCATACTTTAGACTTTAATTTAGGGAGTTAGGAGAGAACTATTAAAAAAGGCATTTTATTCAGTAAGCAAACATTTATTGAACACCTATTATATGAAAGTATTATCCTGGTTACAAACTTTAAGAAATAACAACAATAGAAAAACAATAAAACCTCTGCATTCAAGAAGACACAATCTAATTGGAAGAATTAGTCATTGGAACTATACCTAAATGTCTATTAAACTGTGCATACCCTTTGATCCAGCAGTGTCTATACTGGACTTGTATACCAAAGAAATCATAAAGGAGGGAAAGGAACTCACATGTGCAAAAATGTTTGTGGCAGTCCTTTTTAAACTGGCAAGAAACTGGAAACTGAATGGATGCCCATCAGTTGGAGAATGGCTAAATAAATTATAGTATATGAATGTTATGGAGTATTATTATTCTGTAAGAAACAACCAGCAGGATGATTTTAGATCGGCCTGGAGAGACTTACATGAACTGAAGTGAGTGGAATCAAGAGAGCATTGTAAACCACCACAACAAGATTGCAAGATGATCAATTCTGATGGACGTGACTCTTTTCAACAATGAGGTGATCCAGGCCAATTCCAATAGAAGTCTATTGAAAGTGATATTGATATTGATAGAGAGCAATCTGCATGCATATAGAGACTGAATGTAGATCACAACATAATATTTGCAGTTTTTTATTGTTGTTTGCTTGCTTTTTGTTTCTCATTTTTTTTTCCTTTTTGATCTAATTTTTCTTGTGCAACATGATAAACGTAAAAATATGTATAAAAGAATTGTATATGTGTAACATATATTGGAATTCTTGCTGTCTACAGCAGAGGGTGGGGGGAAGAGAAAGAGAAAAAATTTGGAATACAAGGTTTTGCAAGAATGAGTGTTGAAAACTATCTTTGCACATGTTTTGAAAATAAAAAAGCTACTATTTTAGAAAAAGAATTAGCCACAGTCCTGTAAAATGACCTAATAACATTAATATGAAATATGTTAATGAACACTAAGTCAGATGTGAATACACTTAATGCTCCAACCTCTAGTCCCTAGGCTGTGGCTATTGATAACAAAGTTCTAAGGATTGAGATAGTTGAGGGTATGCAGAAAATTGAATAAGGAAAAAGTTATCTCCCTTAAATACTCTGATAACTTAAAACTGCTCATTGTCTCTCCAATTATCTTTTGTTCAACACCACTGGACCCATACTCTTATTCTCACCTGAAAGGAGAATTGGATTATCTTGTTTCACAACTGAAGCCATTCAAGTTAGGAGAGAACTACTTCACACTTCTACAAAGATGAGAAGTGTGAAGAAGATGAGCAGATCTGTACCTTGAAAAAAGATGCGTCCTGTATGATTCAGATAGTATTTTCTCTCTTTAGCATAGATAAGTGGTCTCTGGAAGGAATGGAAACCTAGGAAGTGAGGTGGAGAAAAAGCAGGATTGTCCCTGAAGGAATAGGGTGACCCAATGGAGTATGGCAGACTTCCATGTTCTTTCTCTTCTGTTTTAAGACTATGATCCAAGGCAGCTTCAATCAAAACATAGAGACTTTATCCTGAAAGGGAACTGAGAAACTATGAAAAAGGCAAGGGTTGGGTTTTCTTATTCATGAGGCTGGAAAGTCATGATTGGACAGTGTCTGAGCCCTGGTGGAAATAAGGGGAGCCCCAGTCTTTGAGGGAGATGTATTAGGTTATATGATTCATCACAGTACCTGTGGATCATTCTCAGTCATTGACTTGTGCCCTCCACAAGTGATTTGAGGATCTCAATTTACATTTTGAAGGTTTTCTCTAAACTTTTTAAAGGGCCAAGTCTATTGAATGGACACAATGGAGAAGTCTCTATCTTTTGGGTGGTAGCAATAATATATCAGTTCAGGGACCTGCTGCTCTGGAACGGACTGCAGTCCTTGCCCACTTCATTTCCTTGGGCTATCTTAGAAGAACAGTGGAGCTCTAGGGAGTATATAGGAAGTCTAGCTAAAGGAGAGTAGGAGCATTGCCTCATTCTGTGATCTAAGCATGGGTTCACAAAGGCAATTCTTTCTGGGGAGACCCATGACGTATGACACCCAATGTGCTGGGGTGGATTCCATGGCACAGAACCCAGGGAGGGAGCTCTCTATACCCATCTTTATTTTACCCCAGAGATTAAGTATAAGCAAATCCAGGCAGGTTATGAGTCAAACTGCAAGAATGGTGAGGACATCTCTGAGAAACAGGTTGTTATAACCAGCTGCTATGAAATGGATCTCCTGTAATGATTCTTCCTTTTCTCAGTCAGATTGGTTCAGAATAATAGGGCCCTGTTGGGAAACTCATCCAATTCCTTGTCCTCTTCCCCACACCAACATTGTCTGCCTCCTTTCTTCCACTTTTAACTGTCATGTCTGCCACTTCTAGTCAAAAAGTCAGAAAATACTATTGAAAATTATTAAATAAAAAAAAAGTCTGTACTATTAATTCTCCTTTCTACTTCTATTAACCCATTCAGACATTTTTGAACCAGGAGACTCAGAGAAAACTCCTTTTCTATGTTTACAAGATAACTGCCCAGAATTTTCTTGTCATTTCTTCATGTACTTAATCTGATTTCTTTCTCGATAAATGTAACATAACGAACACATAGGCTCGGTTCTCATAAATCTGTGACCCAGAGCTGCTTTGAGATATACGAAGTGCTCAGAGGAGAGGAATGTTAGAATTACAGGTTCTGAAGCTAGGCAAGTACAATTAGCAGAACTCTATCAGTGGTTTTTCATACCCTGACATACACAACGTCCTTGATGTTAGCATGTTGCATTAAAAAGAGCACAAGAAACTTTGGTCCAAGCCCTGTTTTGCAGTTTTATGACATAGTCTTAGACAATTACTGTGTTCTCTAAGGAGCACTTATCCTGGAGCATGAATAAATCAGAGTATGTGGCCACGTTCTTAGTCATTCTAAATTTGTGATTTGTTTTTTGGGCAACTTGGCACTGGCATAATTAAACACTCCCATCAACCTTAAGTAAGTGGTGATATTTGAATGGGCAGATATAGTAGGAAATTTCTTATAGTTAGATTAATGATCACACACTGAATAAGCTAAGGGGGTTGCTGTTACCTCAGTGTGGGCATCCTGTTGGTATTTTAAATACAAAATCCTTGTTCAACCATCAGCAGATGAATTGAATGCTGTTGATTTGGCAACCTCACCATAAATGAAATTGAGAGACAAAAAAATACTGCAATTAAATGAGAGGATAGCTCCTTCATTGTTCTTGAAGAGGCAAAGAAAGGAGTTGGCACAGTTGAGTTTATTGGTCAACCAAAAACAGAATACAATTCTTGGGACGCTTGGTCCTCTGGCATAATAGAATTTGTGATAAACATTAACCCCAAAATAAACACAGAATGAACTTAATTGCAATGGATGTTCCAACTTCTGTTGCAGAGCATGTATGAGTAGGAAACCTCTAGGAAGGCGATAATATGTCATTACAATGAAATCAACAGATGTGATATGAAATAGTGCATAGAGAATTGACCACAGAAACAAGAATACTTGAGTTCAAATCCTACCTCTAAAAATAATGGCTATATGACCTGAGCAAATCAATAAACTTCTCATTGCCTCTGGCTATTTCTCAAGTCTGTTAAGTTGCAGAATTGTTGCTGATTGGCATTTATAGAGGAAACTTTGTGACTGGAATTTCCTTATACCAGTGGTGTCAATCTCAAATAACAATAGGTCCTGGCAGGTTGCATTTTAGAATGCAATTTAGAATGCAATGTTAATTTAGAAAACCACAAATTAACATTATCTGTTAACATTTTAATCTCATTTGGAAATCACCTGGGAATTTTGTGGGCAATGAGTTTAACACTTGTGCCTTATACCAATGACATCATATATCTAGGCCTTTTATTTCTTTTTAAAAATTTTTATTTTTCCTAGTGATATATAAAAACAATTTTTTTGTTTATCCATTTACATTTGTTTTTTGTTTGTTTGTTTGTTTTATATATTTCCTTATGAATCATGTTGGGAGAGAAAAATCAGAACAAAATGGAAAAACCATGAGAAGAAAAAAAAATGGAGAAAAAGGGGGGGGGGAAGTGAACATAACATATAGTGATTTACATTCAGTCCGTATTTGAATGATATTTTGCCTTGGATCACTGAACCACTGAGGACCAAGTTCTATCATGTTTGATCATCACACAATCTTGCTGTCGCTGTTTTCCTGGTTCTGCTTGCTTCACTCACCAAAAGTTCATGTAAATCTTTCCAGGCCTTTCTAAAATCAGTCTGTTCACCATTTTTTAATAGAACAATGATATTCTATTTCTTTCATATACTATAACTTATTTAGCCAATCCCCCCATTGATAGGCATCTACTCATTTTCCAGTTCTTTGCCACCACAAAAAGAGCTACTACAAACATTTTTGCACATATGGGTCCTTTCACCTCATTTATGATTTCTTTGACATACAGATACAGGTAGGGGCACTGCTGGATCAAAGGGTATGCACAGTTTTGTAGTCCTCCGTGGCTTTTGCACTGACCACTTGCTCTAAATATAAAAATTTGCTCTAAAAGAAAAAAGCAGGGGCATTATTTAGTAGCAGGACAAAGCATCCTTGGAGCTCTGATTTCAGGTATGAGATATAAATGATGACCAAACAGTAAAAATCAGACTCAAAAATAATTATGTGGAAAACATTCATGTACAAAAAAACACAACTGGGAAACTGAGCCAGAAGGTTTCCACCTTAAGGAAAGCTTAAAGTTGTCTTCTCAACCTCTGCCCTGATGCAAACCCCCATCTATAAAAATTTAGGATCTTCTGAGTAATTTCTCTGGAATGGTTGGTTTTTGACTTAATGTTCTATCATCCACAACTGAATTTAAAGCTCAAAAGCAAAAATGATCACTTACAGACCTAAGAGATTTTAGCTCAAAAAGCAAGTTTACCAATTAGAGGCTTCAGGTGAGATCAGATTTAAAAAATCCTCAGCAAGTCAAGTTCATTGTTTAGGAATTGTATAACCTAAGCTATCTGAAGGCTGATATTCTAATTAGCAAAAATGGTTTAAAGAAACCTGGCTAGTTTAAAGAAAAGAGGTTGAATGCATGTTGGGATTTTTCTTTCACCTACTGCAACAAGTGAAAAAAGGGAGGAAGGTTGAGAGCACGGGTAGGGTCTTTTTATCTCCCATCATACCCAGTGAGGAAGAAGGTGTCCTCAGACATAAAGATGAACTAATCTAAAAACAAAGTAAATAAGAAATAATACAAATAATTAGTATACAATTTTCAATCATCAATTTCAGATAACTGAAAAATCTAATCAATCTTAGAATTTTCGTAGGTGATAGACAAAGTGTCTTAATTGTAGCTCTCAGGAGCATTTAGTTTTCTCTTTCATCCCTTTAAATAAAATTCTTTGCATTAGGGAGAAAACAGGACAATTCTTAAAATTCAGAATATAAATGATAGCTTGGGTGAAACTTCACAAAACTTCCTATTATGTAGCACTTGCTCATAATTCATTAAACATAGCTCATGCGATTTTACAAATCACCCAATATATAATTTAGAAAGAAACATAACACTTTAAAAATTATAAATAATTAAAGGATATAAAAACATGCAATTCTGTTTTTTAGCACACACCAATTAAAAGTGATTTTAAAGCTTAGGAGTTTCATGTGAAATATAATCAAATTTCCAATTCTAAGACATATCAACTTAAAGTTACATGTTTGAGAGAAATTCTCTCTTCTTTTTGTGAACCAGAAAGGATGTGAAGTATGTAAGTTTTATTTCAAAAGGGCAGGCCTTCACTTTAAAATTTTTCTGACACTGTTTTTTCAGCTGTATCCTGGATCCCAATAATTTAAGATGGCAGTATGCTGCTTTCCTATTTTTCTTAAAATTTTGGGGTTATTTTCTTTACCTTCCATCAGTTTTGCTGCAGTCAGGGAAAGAGGAAAGGGAGGAGAAAAGAGAAAATTCTTAAACATAGGAGTGGGGTCCTAGCTATTCATATTGAGGTCCCCAGATATCTCTTATGTGTTGAGATAGCAGCCCCTTTGATCATTAATTGTCAGGGACCATCACTGTTGCTCTGATTTTCCATCTAGAGATAGCTTGTCACCTAGTATGTGGGGCCCTTAACAAGATGTGTGGAGGGTTTCAGTTGAAATAGGACAGGAATGATCTCTGACTGTGAAATTAAAAATTCACAGCTTTAAAAAAGCTATAAACATTTCCATAATAAAATCTTTCCCATCAATGACCACAGTGCCAGGAAATTTGAGTTCTAATACCCTAGTTTTTGCTGTTTTGCACAAGAAGATAAAAATGAGTTTAAAGAGAGATGAAAAGTACATATCTTGAGAAGAAATAATAGTTATGTCCATGATAAAGGGAACAATTTTGAAAGCTGTAAGGGAAATATTTTTTAAGATGATTAAAGGAGGAAAGTATGCGCAATGCTTAGGGAGGAAAATTAAGTGACTAAGAAAAGAAATACTAATAACTGCTACCCAAATGCTTACTTTCCAATCTCTACTATATCTTTAGAATTGAATGCTGTGAGACAGTGGTTCTCAAACTTTTGTTTTCAGTATTTTTATCCTATTAAAAATTATTGAGGATCTCTCCAAAGCGTTTTTGTTTATCTGGATTATATTTATCGACATTTACCATATTGGAAATAAAAACTATTTTTGAATCTGTAGACCCTCTAAAAGGGTTTCAGAGATCCCCAGGATTCTCTAGACCATACTTTGAGAACCACTGCTATGAGAGATCCTTAATGCAATTTTGAAAAGGGAATAGGCAATCTTTCCCCAACAATATAATATAGCACATTATGACTTGCGATGATATAATTGGCCAAAAATTATAATGATCCCATTGAACATATGGCATTTAAAAAATGAGCTCAGTAGATAAATGTCATATGAAGCACCCTCTTCCAAAAGGGTATCTTCCACAAACCCCTGAAGTCAGGAGGACCTGAATTCAAATGTGCCCTCAGACACTTAACATTTCCTAGCTGTGTGACTCTGGGCAAGTCACTTAACCCCAATTGTCTCAGGAAAAAAAAGGGTATCTTCTTTATATTCATAGTCAAAATGAGCCAGGTAGCACAGTGGATAGAGCACTGGACTTGGAGATAATCTAGCCTTAGACACTGGATGTGTGACCCTGAGCAATTCATTTAAACACTGTCTACCTCCATTTCCTCATGTATGAAATGGAGATAATAACATTATCTGTCTTTCAGGGTATTGTAAGAATAAGATGAGATATCAAAAAAAATATTTTGCAAGTTAAATAAGAGCCAAAACCCAGGTCTCTCTATTCTTGGTTTATTTTCCTTCTATATATTGATGGTGTTAAAAAAAATCATTTACAAATGGTTTTGATTTACATTCAGGCATTTGCTACTCACAACAATGATGCAAGGTATTTTACAGATGAGGCATAGTTTCAGAAAAAGGAGGTGGCTGATTATGTGGGGAGAGTGAAAGATAACTGATTAATTGTCTTCTGTGCTTCCTATATGTAAAAGATAAAGAGGAATACCAGTGTGTTGCATGGATTCCCTGGAGACCATTTACAGGAAGATATGGACAATAGGCACACAAAAGATGGTTTTCAGGAATTGCTATTTATGCAATTCACACTGTTGGAGGAAGTACCAATATATACTGGAAGTAGATGATGTGATAGAGCCCCAAAAGTTGGAATTAGAAATACCTGAGCTTGAATTTTACATTAGACATTTACTAGTTGTGTTATGCTAGGTAAGTGAATAAACCTTTCTCTGCCTTAGTTTCAAATGGGTATACTAATAATTCCTACCTTACACAGTTGTGGTCAGGATTAAACTAGTTAACATATGTAAGGCATTTTCCTCTTTACAGCATTTTCCTCTTTTCTAGCTATATTATTATTTTGATATGAAATCAGAGATCTATCAAAGTATCAAAAAAAAGATTACATTGCTTTTTTGTTTACTATATGACAACATTTCTTCATATTGAGCCAACATCCTATATAAAAAGATATCTTCATGTCTTCTTCACATGAACTGTTATATGGCTGTATCATTGGCTCTGAGATGCTTTACTTTGGCAGTATATTTTTGGAATGTAGAGGACTTTACACCAATTAAGTTTACCTTATTAGATTTACAAATTGTAGAATAGGCCCGAGGCTGGGTAACATTTAGAAGTTTATAAAAAATCCTCTTCTCTAGGAATCTTCTTTTTTATTGTTCCAGTAGACAGTTTTCTGGGGCTTATTGATTCATTGATAAGGAAATAAATTAAGGGAAGAGAAGATGAAGGAAGAAATGAAGTATGAAACCCAGAGAAACCAGTGAAATTAGATCTCTGTTCAGACTGTGGGTCAGTGATCCTTCATACCTCTATCACATGGCACAGAAATTTCCTCTTATTGAAAGATACTGGGTCACAGAGATAATATGAGTGGGAAAGATAGTTTAGTCATCACTGAGGAAGGAAAGGCTATAGAATTCAGCCTTCCTCTTATGTTCCATCAAGAAATTTTTTACTGTTGTCATTAAGGTTAAGGAATTTAAATTCATTATAATCTTTCCAGGCAAAGAATTCAAATTCTTGCTGTATCTGTACCACATTGGTGTGATCTCTAGGCATTGGCAGTCTGAAGAAGCACATGAGGCTAAGTAGAAGGAAGGTAAGTCATAGTTTGGGCTGTAGAATAGAATTCAGCACTGGCCTGAGCCCTTGTCTCTGTCTCTCTGTGTCACCATCTGCAGATCCAGCTATTTAAAACTGGTATTTCAAAGAGAAACTTTCCCATATTTACTCCTTTCCTAATATTCCTATTTTCTGCTCCCAGGAACACAATATAGTAGAGCTTGGGAATACCCAGCAGACTTCCCATGCATCCACATCTTCTCAGTCTCCTTCATTTAATCATCCTTCTCTTTATACTCTCCAAGGAGAGGCATCCCAAAAAGTATGTTCTGGATCCATTTCTCTTCTCTTTCTGTACTCATGTAATCTCATTTCTTCCCATAGGTCCAACTCTCAAATCTGAAGAGAATCTTAGATCTCTCTCCTCATCTCTCTCCTAAACTCTAAGTACTAATTGCCTGCTAGATGTTGCTTTGTGGAGGTTAGGAGATCTGTCCAAGTTCACATGGATAATAGATTTCAGGATCAGATTTCAAATTCCAGTTGCTGTTTGTCCTTTTTGAATCTGCCATGATATATGTACCTTAATCTGCAGGTGATAGTCAAGAAACATATGCCTGAGGTAAAATAGATAACTTATTTTTCCCAACATTAAAATCAGTGACCTGAACTTCCATGCTGACTCTTCTCTTAGATTTGGCAGATATGGCTTACAGCATCCCCATCCTTACAGGGGAATAAATGGTTCCTGGGTATCTGATTAGTATGACAAAAATTCCTCACTGAGGTAATGAAAGCATATAAGGTGAGAACTTGGGACTGCACAAGATTACCAGGACTCCATGGGCTATGGCAAGCTTTTCCCCATGTCCCTCATGCAAAAACAAAATTTTACACATTTACATTCTCCTACTTCAGAATTACAGCAGATTGATTTCTGCATCCCTCAGAGGTCCTGATTTACAATCTGTTCACAAAAGCTGAGCATAGTTCTCAACCCTGTGGGGTGGAATTGTTTAAAAGTGCATCTCCTACTGTCAGTCTTTCTGAACTTGTGTCCACCCTCCCACTGTATTGGCTGCCTTCCCACTGCTAGGCTGTGACATCTAATTAGTATTCTAAGATTTGGAGTGGAATAGCTCTTTCTTCCTCCCTGGGGGCACTATCTCCTGGAGAGTGGGTCGACTTGTTGGTAATATATCTCTGTCCCCAACCCTGCCAACTTCTATCCAGGATTTAATCTAGGAAGTGATAGAGTACTGTGTTCACTTCAGCTGGACAAAATGGCCTCCTGATGAAGTTCCAGAGATTACTGGTAAAAGCCAAGATTCAGAGTATCTAGGAATCTTTCTATGGTCTCTAAAGAATTTCCTATATAGTCTTGTTTCAAAATACTTCTGAGATTAAAGCACTTTTTCCATCTCCTGTCTTAATGTTATTTAGAGAACGCAAAATACTATAAGAAAATTAATATCACTCATAATTGACTCTAAACAGTATCCTTTGATTTCTAATAAGTCTGTGATAGTGATCCCTCTGCCACCATTCTCAGCTGGAGCTCTGGGGTATGAGGACAATGAGCAGCTCTTCTAATGCAGAAATGAATGAAACAATTTTTATTTAAGTCAGCTGAAACACAGTATTGAAAAAAATTTTACTTGTAAGGTTAGGGAGAAAGATATCATGAGTAGAGTACAAAAATCTAAGATGTTTAAATGGACATTTATGGACAAATGGACTTCATCCAACTCTTCATGAATGTATTTTGACCACAGTCATAGATTTATTTTGGATCCAAAGAGGAGTGGCCAGGACTGAAAGCCACTCTGTAGACCTGTGAAGTAGAGGGAGGAAAGGGAATGAACCTGAGAAGTGAGCAACCAACATTGGAACAGACAGAGGCATCAGGGAAAACTTCCTCTTCTAATGAGTAATTAAGGGAACAGGATTGTTACATTTGTGTCTTGAACAGCAAAAGGTCCAATATTTCACAGAACCAATGGTGGTTGTTGATGAAGTGCAGTCATTAGTACAGTCCAGTTCAAAATGTGTAATGTTATATTCTAGAAAAAGAGAAGGTACCAATCTTGAAAAGGCTGAAATCCAAATTACTAATCACAGAGGGGGATTCAAAATTAGCACCTATGCTCTCATGCTTTAGACATATATATATATATATATAATATATATATATATATATATATATATATATATATATATATATATATATATCTCAAGTAGGAATATTGCCTTCCCAGGAGAAGCCCATTTAGGCTCCAGCCTTTACTATCTCTGGTAGGAAGAGTAAGAACCCAAGGTTCCCATTGGTATGGCTTAGGTCACACCAGTAGATCTGATGTCAAGACATCTAAATTTAATCTTTTTCACATACTAGTTAAGTACCTACAGAAAAGCTATTTTCTCTCTTAGTTCCTCACCTGTAAAATGGAGGTAATAATATCAGTACTACCCACCTTAGAGGGTTGTTATAAGTTATTACTGTCTGCCCTCTCTGGAGGAACTATATGATCCCAATAATTCATTAAGGCATAAAACCCCCCACCCAATGACTAAGCAGGTCAGATCAAGAACAGAGAGAGCTGATGCTTACCATTAGGTTGTACTTGGTAATATAAACGTGCTCTACAATAATTGTTTATCAAAGGACAGGTACTTTCACCTATGTAACAAATACCACGTTTAAATTTTTTGCAGACATTGCACAGAGGATTTTTGATTGGAGTTCTAATGTCTTTCCACGCATCCCCATCTTGAAGACAATACAGATCATGTTACTTTGTATTCTGTTCAATCTTTCTTGTCATCCAACATCTTTCTCTCCAATTCCTGATAAACTCAAAAAGAGATATGAATGTGGCCAGAGATGGGGGGAGGAAAATGGGAGATCCCTAAGACAAGGAGAGGATCTGAGGTTGGTTTATCACTATAAATCTTATACCGCAGACCTGAACTTGAGGGAAAATGAGGGAGGCTCAGGGGCAAGATCTCCAACTTCCCATCCCAGTACTCACCCATCATGATCCAGAGCAGAGAGAATCCCAGCAACAACAGCTTATCCATCATATTCATTGACTGCTTGTGGTAATTGAGATCATAGGGCCCTTGGTAAAATTATTGCTATGACTGTAAGAGTTACAGACTTGCCTCTCAAATGTTTCCCTTTTATAACATTCTGAGCAGTAGATAGTAACTTTCTTAAGAAATGGGAGGAGACTGGGAGGAGCTAGAGAGAATCTCAGTCCTTCCCAAATAACTCCTTCCTAAATGCTTCTCCCACATGTCTCCTCAATGGTCTTCCCAAGAGTTCCTCATCTTTGGAGATTTGGTACCTCTGCCACCTATTTTCTAGAGCACTTAATTATCCTTGATAATATGTGGAGTGGAAATGGAAAAATATTCCATTTTTCAAGCCATTGACAAGTATTTAGTGAGTACTTATGTGTCTAGGACAAAATAAATATGACAATTTCTGAACTCAGTGAGTTTATAATCTGATTGAAGAAATAATAGTAACAGAGAAAACAATAAATATTTTAGGGATCCAAGGAACTATACAATCCTAGAATGTCATACCTATAATGTCCCTCTATTGGTCCAGTCATACTGGTTTGTTGCTGTGATTCACACAAGACATGCCATCACCTGGCACTAAATTTGAACTGGCTGAATTCCACATTTGGAATGTTCTCCCTCCTCATCTCTCCCTCCAGGCTTCAAGTCCCAGTTAACATGAAACCTTTAATAGGAAACCTATCTCAATCCTTCTTAATTCTGATACCCTTCCCTTGCTACCTCCTATTTCTCTAGTTTATATTTGGTTGCATATAATTGTTTATATATTGCCTGTTCTATTAGTGTCTGCAGTTCTTTTTCTTAAATTTATTTTATTTAAAAAAATTAATAAAAATAATAGAAAAGAATTACAAAACAAAGGAGAATATTGTCATGTGGCCATAAGAATACCATCAGGGAGAATTCAAAATATATTTTTAAAAAAATTGCCAGTTCAAGAAAGTGTGTGTGTGTGTGTGTGTGTGTGTGTATTAGTAGAAGAAATTATATTCATGAGTGTCCATTTTTACTTCCTTCTTTACTTCCTTGGAAATTGTTCTTTTGTTCTCTGCTGTATATCCTTTTTACTTTGTTCTTTTTTGTCCCCTTTCATTCCCTCCTCCTCCTTAAGCAGGCTATAGTGAAGAAAGGATATATTTATGTATACATATTTAGATATATACAAACACATGCATACACATACTCACACCCTGTCCTCCTCCACATACACATATCTTTCTTCTACCTGCTGACTTTTTGCTTTAATTCTGCTCCTTAATTTGCTTTGCTATTATTTAACCTTCTCCCATCCATGGATCTCTCCCTTGCCTTCTTTCCCTAGCCTTTTCTCCCCTCTCTGTCCATCCCTCCCCCTTATTTCTTTTTAGATTTTGGAGGGTGCTATGCCATTCATGAGATAGCTATATGTAATGCTACTTATTGAACCCATTCCCATTGTAAGTAGGTTTTCAGAACTAGCCTACGTGTAATGCCTTTGTGTCTATTTTTTCTCTGTACCTCATTTGTATAACATAATTACTATTTTTACCTTAACTCTGTCCCAATATTTCTTTTGAGCTACCCTGTTGTTTTCAGTATTAAACATATGTTATACGTTTCCCATGTAAAAAACAAACAATTTGTCATGTTGAGTTCCTTGAAATTGCTCTTTGATATTGGCTTTTATATATTAAATTTTCTATTAACTTTGGGTTTGGTTGATCAAAGTCCTAAAAATCTGCAAGTTTGTGGAATGACCATTTTTTCTCTTTCAATGTTTTAGATAATTTTGCTGGATATGATATTTTTGGGGCACAGGCTTAGTTCTTTTGATTGTTGGTAGATATGATTTCAAGACCTGCAATTTTTTTTATTGTTGTGATTGATAAGTCCTGTACAATTCTAATTGTAGCACCAGCATATTTGAATAGTTTTTTCCTTGTTTCTTGCAAAATTTATTCTTTCATTTGAGAGTTTCAAAATTTGACAATAATAGTCCTTCGTGTTTCCCACAAAGGATCTTGTTGAGGTGGTGATTGGAGGATTTTTTGTATTTCTACTTTCCCCTCATGTTTGAATTACTTTGTCAAAGTTCTTTTTTTGGTCACAACTTTCAGGGAGTCCAACTAGGCTTATATTTTTTCTTCTTGATCTGTTGTCCAGAACTGTCATTTTTCTTAAAAGATGTTTCACATTCTGATCTATTTTTTCATTCTTTATGTTTTATTATTTTTTGATCTCATCACTTCACTAGCTTTCCTTTGCTAATCCCCCAATTCTAGTTTTCAAAGACATTTTCATTTTTAAGATTGTATCTTCTTTTCTAATTGGTTAGCTTCCTTCTCTTATTCTTCTTTGATGGTTTTTATCTTTTTTTTTTTTTGTTTGTTTGTTTGTTTTTGTTTTTCCTCATTGTCTCTCAATTAATTTTTAAATTCTTTTTTGAGTTCTTGAATAAATTCTTTCCAGGCAGGGAGTCATTTCACATTGCTCTTAGGAGGTAGAAGAAGCCTTTTTTATTTCATTGTCTTCCTCTAAAGATGGATCCCAGACTTCCCTGTTCCCATAATAAGTTTCAATCATGGTTCTTTCTTCTTTGACCATTCATTTTTTTCGAAAGGTATTAGTGAAGCACCTCTAATCATGAGGTGCGGGGGGATAGTGTCTCTAGCTTCATTTCAGTTCTCCCCTCTGATCTGAAACCACATATCAAGAGTTACCTCCTCCAGCAAGTGCCCATAGCCAGCAGCATCCCTGCTCCACTGCCTCTGCACTCAGAGGTTTCTGGTTCCTTCTCATCCAGAGCTGTGTTCTCCAGCATAGCTGGGCCTGGCTTTCCTAATCAGCCAAGGTTCACTCAGTCTTCCCTGACTCTGACCCAAATGAAATTTTCTGTGGTTTCTGCTAAGGCTCCAGCTAGCCCCAGGGCTCCCCACTTGACATTTCTGCTAGCTATCCAAGAGATATTTGCTCTTCACAAGGAATTAATCCCAGGCTCCCCATCTTTCTTCAGAATCTCTCAGGTTATTCCTGGAGTACCCCCATGCTGTATTGTCTTCTTGATTTTTCACCAGTCTTTGTTAGTCCTGAGGCGCAAATTAGTTTCATTTGTAAGGGAAATCTGGAAAGCTTGAAATTTACCATTCTTCCCAGAATCCTCCCCTGTGTCTGCAGTTCTTGACAGCAGGAACTTTCACCCCTATTTTTTTTTTCGGTATTCTAAGAGTTTAACACAGTTTCTGGCACATAGTTGATGTTTAATAAATTTTTTTTGACTGACTGAAAAATGATAAATAATGGCCAAGAGATGTTAAATCCAAAATCGCCTTTGACAAAGCTCAGGCTAGAAAGCAAGTACTTTGAATATCAGCATTATTTCTACCATCTTGATGCCTCCAAGTGAGAGATAAGTATGGAAATACGCACTCTAAGAAGGCTTCATGAGGCAATTGGCAGCTGCCAATTATGAGGATTATGAGGATTTGCCCAGATAGAATAGAAGGTGAGAGCATTCTAGTTAAGAGGAATGACCGCCCCATTCAAGTTTCATGGGAGCTGAGATCCTTGGGTGCTGGGCCATTGGAATGACATTGGAGTCTTCATGACCTTCTCTCCACTGACTATGACAAATAGGTTTATGTCAGGAAAAGAGGGCTGCCTATACACATGAGAGACAGGAGGATTCTATTGTTTACTCCCATTGCAGAGTTAGTGCAATTGAGGTAAGGCAATCCATGTCTCTTTGATGGCTCAGTATTTCCATGGAGAAAAGAGTAACATTGACCCCTACAGAGAAGTGGGTAGGAAGGGAATAAAAGAAAAGATGAAATATGGAAATGTTACCCAGGATAATTCACTTGCTTCTTTGGATTTTTTCTCCAGTGGATGATTAGGCCCAACTCTAAGTCATTCTAATTCAATTTTATTTTTTTAATGTTCTGAACTGTTTCTCTTCCATATCCTCTTACCTTGTCATTAAGAAGAAAAGGAAAATAAAATCTACTTGCCTCTACTGGATCTGTAAATAGAAAAAAAAGGACCCACATGTGCAAAAATGTTTGTGGCAGCTCTTTTTGTAGTGGCAAGAAACTGGAAATTGAGTGGGTGCCCATGGAGAATGGCTGAATAAATTGTTATATGAATGTTATGGAGTATTTTTGTTCTATAAGAAATGATGAACAGGTTGATTTCAGAAAAACCTGGAAAAATGTACACAAACTGATATTAAATGAGGTGAATAGAAACAAGAGAACATTGTACGTGGTATCAATATGATTATGTGATGATCAACTGTATAGACTTTGCTCTTTTCAACAATGAGGTGATTCAAGGCAATTCCAACAGACTTGGCATGGAAGGTGCCATCCACATCCAGAAAGAGAACTCTGGAGATTGAATTGTGGATCAAACCATAGTGTTTCCATAGTTTCATTGTTGCTATTTGTTTGAGATTTTTTCCCTTATTCATGTTTTTTTTTCCCTTTTGATTTGATTTTTTTTTTTTTTGCACAGCATGATGAATATGGAAATTGTTTAGAAGAATTGCATGTTTAACTTATATCAGATTGTTTGCTATCTTGGGAGTATGGGGATGGGGGAAGAGAGAAAAATTTGGAGCACAAGGTTTTGCAAAGGTGAATGTTGAAAACTATCATTGCATGTATTTGGAAAAATAAAATGTTATTAAATTAAAATAAATAAAACATGTTATACAACATACATATACATTTATATGTTTAAACAAAAACAGATTCCCATTTTAGTTGTTTTCAAAAATTAAAAAAGAAAAGAAGAAATGATGTTGAAAGGTATGAAAGAAGGGATGAAGAGAAGAAAGAAATGGAGGTAAAGGTGAAAAAAGGAAGGAGGGATGGAAGCAAGGAAAGAAGGAAGAAAAGAGAGATGAAAATATGCTTCAATCCACTGAGTACAGTTTCCAACTACTAAAATGTTGCTTGAATGTTTATTTCCCTAGTAATCAGCAATGGCTCTTTGGTGGATAGATGTAAGAGAAGCAATAAGATTGTGAGCAGGCCTAGAAGATTTGCATGAAGAGAGCAATTTGTACTTTAAGATTGAATAAATATGTATGGAATTCAGGTCAGGAAGGACATCTAGAGCATGTTTTAAAAGATTTTTGTTTTTGTTTTTCTTTTTAATTTGTCCCTACAAGAAGCAGTTAATAAATAAAAATTTATTAAGAAGTATGTGCCAAGTTCAGAGTTAAGTAATGGAGATTAAAAAAAAAAAAAAAAAAAAAGGCAAAAAATCCAGTTTGTGTCATTGAAGAGTTCACAGTATACTAAGAGAAACATGCAAACAAAAAGTCCAAACAAGCTGCATGCAGCATATGTAGAAAATAATCAACATAAGAAAAGCCAATAGAATTAAGAAAAGTTGGGCAAGACTTCCTGTAGTATACAGGATTTTAGATGCGTCTTGAAGTAAGGAAAATCAAAATATCAAGATAAGGAAGGAAAACATTCCAGACATGAGAGACAGCTAGAGAAAATTCCTAGATCTGAAAGATGGAGTGTCTTGTTTGGGGAAACAGCCAAGAGGCCAGTGTTACTAGATCAAAGAGTATATTATGGAGGGAGGTTGTGTGTGAAAAAAATATAAGAAGAATTGGAAAGATTAGTTGCAGGGCACTAGGTAATGAAGGGATCTGAACATCAAAGAGGTTTTGTATATTTATATGATAGGTAGCTACTAGAGTTTATTAAGTAGAGAAAATAGTATAGTTGGATTTGAGCACTTTGATGACTTAATGGAGGACAATCTGGATTGTGAAGAGATTTGTGGCAGGCAGACCAGTCATAATACTATTCCGATAGTCCCTATGTGAGGAGATAAATCCCTGCATCAGAGTGGTGGAAGTGTCAGAGCAGAAAAGGTGGCTTATTTGGGAGATATCGTAAAAATGAAATTGATAGGCTATAGCAACTATTTAGATATAGGAGATGAGAGGAAGAACTCAAGGATGACACCTAAGATGGGATATTAGGATGATGGTGGTACCCTCAATTACAATAGAAAAATTTGTAAGTGGGAAGGGTTTGGAGGAAATATATATGTAATATGGTATAAATGGTATGCTTTTAGCTCCATCAGTTCTTTCTCCAGTGGTAGATAGTATTTTTCATTATAGTCTTTCAGGATTGTCTTGGATCTTTTGTATTGCTGAGTATAGCTAAACTAATCACAATGGTTCATTACATATTATTATTTTTATTGTGTATAATGTGTTCTTAGTTCTGCTCACTTCATTCAGCATCAGGTGATGTAAGTTTTTCTTGTTTGTTTGTTTGTTTTTTGAAAACATCTATTTCTTATAGCACAATAGTATTCTATCTATATCTATCTATTCTATCACATTCATACACTACAACTTATTCAGCCAGTCTCCAATTAAGGACATCCCTTAAATTTCCAATTTTTGCCATAACAAAAAGAGTTGCCATAAATATTTTTGTATATATAAATGCTCTTTTCTTTTTTCAAAAAAAATCTCTTTGGGATATAGACCTAATAGTACTCTTGCTGAGGCAAGGAGTTTTTTTTTTGTTTTGTTTTGTTTTGTTTTGTTTTGTTGAAGCAATTGGGATTAAGTGAGTTGCCCAGGAGCACACAGCTAGAAAGTGTTAAGTGTCTAAGGCCATGTTTGAAGTCAAGTTCTCCTGATTTCAGGACTGGTGTTCCATCCACGATGCTACCTAGCTGCCCCACAGATACAATATTATAGCCCTTGGGATACAGTTCTAAAATGCTTTCCAAAATGACTAGAAAAGTTTACAACTCCATTGTCCCAATTTCCCCACATCCCCTTCAACTTTTGTCATTTTCCTTTTATGTCATATTAGCCAATCTAATAGGAGTGGGGTGGTATCATATGAGCATAGATATTTTTGATTTTGTTATCTGAAAATTGCCTCTTTATATTATTTGACCATTTTTCAATTAGAAAAAAACTTGTCCTTTTATGAAGTTGATTCAGTTTTCTATATAGTTGAAAAACAAGGTCTTTATCAGAAAAACTTGCTGTAGAAAAAATTTTCTGGTTTTCTTCTTTCCTTCTAATCATGGCTGCATTGGTTTTATTTGTGTGAAATAATTTTAACATAATGTAATCGAAATCATACATTGTACATATTGTAATAATTTCTATTTCTTGTTTGGTCACAAATTCTTCTCTTATCTAAGGTCTGACAAGTAAATTTCTGATTTGCAGCATCATAACATCAATCATATCTAATCCAATTCTCTCTTTACAAGAAAGAAAATTGAGACTTAGAGAGATCAAATACTTTTTAATTTTTCCCGAAGAGAAAACAGAGGAACAGGGAAGTGGTTACTTCTACCCTAAGAGGTTGTGACTGCTAGGAAATTTAATTTCAGCTTTGGTGAACAGTTTAGGGGCTAAAATGAGGTCCTGGTGGTCAAGTTTATGTTTATTACTGGTTTCACATTTTTGGTTGGTTTCTGCCAGAAAAAGATTTCTCAGAGACTGTTTACAGAAGGCTTCCTTGGAGATACATAGATACTTGCCATCACTAGCAGCTGGTGGTGTATGTGAACAAGATCCAGAGGATAGAGGCACAAAAAGCGAAACCTGGATGAAAGGGTAAGGAAGAGAAAGAGAGGAAGAATACAAGGGATAGGGAGGAATTTAGATAATAGCTGTGGGAAAGGAGAGCCAATCTCTGGATGTCAGGCAAGGGTGGAAGACAGTCATATTACCAAAGGAATGGCAAGAATGCTCTACTGACTAGAGGTTTGGGTAACTTTTTGAAGGGTTTTTCAAGCATGTTGTACATCTTCATGGTGGTGAAGTTCCCCTCCTAGTACAAAAAACTACCCAGTTTTTCGATTTAGGACATCTTAGCAACAAAGGACTTATGAAAAGAAATATAATGGAAGATAATTTAATTTCCTTATGTCAAGAATAGGCTAAGAGATGGTCACTTACCAGGATACACAATCAAGGAAGACCAGGCTAGATTTGAACTCAGGAAGATGAATCTTCTTGACTCCAGGAATACCATTCTACCCATTGGGCAATCTAGTTGTCTTTATTCATTCTTGAATGTCTTCCCTAAGTCCATTCAGCTGTTGAATTTGCTATTTTTTCTTGGTCTTGACCTGTGTTTTCCAATGAAATGTAGGGAACTCTTAGTGTCAAACCTCCCTTCAGCAATACAGATGGACAACAGCTCTCTAAACTTATGGTTTAAGAAAATTATCTAAAGAAACTAAGTTAAATGACTTATTCACTATTACACATGGGTACATTATAAACCAAAAGTAGGCCTTAAACCCAAATCTTCCTAAATCCAAGACTGTTCCTTTATCTATTATATCATCTATCTTTTCCTTAGCTTTCTGTAATATTTTATTACAATGAATCTATATTTTATTAATGTGGGTTTTCCTCCTTTAGAATAGATTAACACCTTCTCATGATTTCTTTTCTTTATAAATCTTCATTGTCTGTCTTGTGTTCATGCCTTAATGCACTAGCTTGAAGGGTCTACCTTCTTAATTCCATATTCTAGTCTGGATGATGGACATTCTTTATATACTGATCTATATATTGGCAGCATTTTCAGTGCTCTCATACTATTCCCTGAAACAAAGCTCCATCTTTCTTAACATGAGTATTTTTTCCAATGATATGTCAGTGAATAAAAAATTGTTACAATATCAAAAAAATAAAATTTTGCAGTTACTTAAAATGGTGATAGAAAGATATGTAGTATGTTATTTTTCCTTGACTAGATTATTAGTTTCATCTCTTAGGAGAGGCAAGTTTTATTTAGGAGCCTCTGTGGTTCCTGATGTTTGAAACAACCAGTTCAATGACAGCTGCAAATAGCAGCATCTATAGATTCTCACCATCTCCTAGAATCTCTTTCAATTTAGATTACACAGAACATTCTTCATGGCAGTGAGAAACTTTCCTGTTTTGTGTCTTGCTTAGTCCTAATATTGGAGGTTATTGTACTTCCCGAAGAACATTGTATCATGAATTGATGCTGAGTGAAGTGAGCAGACCCAGGAGAACTTTGTACACAGAACAGCAAGATTGTGTGATGATCAATTATGATAGACTTAGGTCTTCTCAGCAGTACGTGATCCACAACAATTCCAATAAACTTGTGGTAGAAAATGCCATCCACATGGAGAGAAAGAACTATGGAGACTGAATGCAGATCGAAGCATACTATTTTCACTTTTTTTCCCTCCTTTCTTTGTTTCCTGATTCACAATATGACTAATCTGGAAATATGTTTAACATGGTTGTACATATAGAATCTATTTCAGATTGCTTGCTCTCTAGTAAAGTTGGGAAGAAGGGCGGAAGAAAAATATTTGAAACTCAAAATCTTACAAAAATGAATGTTGAAAACTATCTTTACATGTAATGAAAAAATGCTATTAAATTAAAAAAGAATTTCTTATAAGTGTTAGACTTGCAGTCAATAAAACTTGAATTTAATTTGAATTCTGCTAAAGAAAATTATTTGTTATGTACTCCTAGACAAGACCCTTTAAACTTTCTCAGCCTGTGTAAAATGAGGACAATAATGGCATCTAGTTTAGGGTTGTTGTGATGATCAAATGAGATATGATGCCTGAAGTACTCTTGAAACCTGAAAGTGTTATATGAATGTTAATTATTGCTATTGATTGCAAGCTTCTCAAGTGTTCCTTTTCACAGATCTCTTCATATTAATTTCATTGAGCCTCAAGGGACTTCAAAATCCTCTTCAGTGAAATTCACATTAATCTAAAGGGAGCATTTTAACCATCTGGATCATAAAAACAGATAAAAAATTACATATTGTCAAATTATAACATGCAGCTAAATCATCTGTCCATTGAAGACTCTTTCTAGTTTGACTTCATACAGAATATTTTCTATATTAATGAATTTCTTTGTTGAACATAAAATATCAATGCATTAACATAGACATTCACTGATCCAGCCAATTTTTTCCCCCAGAGGAACGGGATGAAGCTCTGATAGACCTAACCAAGCTGGTGATTTTTTTTTTTTTTGATTGTAGTCGCAATGTGGAAATGAATGTCCAAAAACACAGATCAACTAAACTCAGAGAACTTAATTCTCAAATTGGCAGAAGGCTAAGGAAATTTTTCAGTTAGAGAAATTTTCAAATACCATCTATTCCATTGAAAGAATAATTGAATAGATTAATGAAATTTGTTAAGTTCCTAAGTGTTGTTTGTGCTACAAATATTTTAAAAAGAGATATTCCCGCCTCCCCCTCTTCCCCTCAAGTAGTTTACCTTCTAATAGGAGAGATATTTTATTCTGGGTGAGGTAGGAAAGTTGTGAAATGACCTGGGGTAGATGTATGGATTGGATGTGAAACTGAAACATGATCTAGTGTCTAGGTCCAGTCAGTAGGTCCAGTAAGCTAAGTAGGCTTGTGCACCCCCTTCCAGTCAATTGTTTTGGGCCTCATGATAAAAGCCCCAAAGATTAATGTCTGAGGCTTGAGTGCTAGAAGAGCCAGGTATAGAGGTATGGATTTCAGTTTCAATGTAAAGGGTACTGGGCCAATGGAAAAGAAAGGAGAACCTCTGCTCTGTTCCTCCACAGCTGCACTTCTTTAGACTTCATCATAGCCACCTCTCTTTATAGATTCTTTTTATGTGTTGTCTTTTCCCATTAGATTGTGAGCTCTTTGAGCACAGAAGCTGTCATTTGACTTTCTTTGTATTCCTAGTGTTTAGAGCAACACCCAGTAGATGTTCAAAGATGCTCTTTTGTTCAGTTGTGTCTGACTTTTCATGACCCCTTTTGGGAGTTTCTTGGCAAAGATACTGGACTGGTTTGCCATTTCCTTTCCAGCTCATTGATAGATAAGGAAACTGAGCCAAGTACCATTAAGTGATTTACCTAGGGTCACAGCTAGTAAGCATCTGAAAGTAGATATGAATTTAGGTCTTCTTGATTCCAGACCCAGCATTATCCACTCTGCATTGCCTTCTGGTACTTAGTACAACTTTAAAAAATTGTTTATTTACTGACCAAGAGGTAGATACTTGATAAATCAAGTGTGATAGGAAATAGAGAGTCTATGATTATGGGTGAAGCAATAACTTAGCAAGTTTATTTTGTTTTCTTTAAGGTTCCTTGACTCTTTAATCCTAAAATCTCCTGGATCTCCTTTTCCATTCAGGACCAAGTAGGGGCCAAATTGTTAAATCACTGATGTTTTGTCTTAGGCATTCTCCCTCTCTAAGCTTTTGTACATTTCCACATCACCTCTCTCCATGCAGCCCAATTGCCTCTTCCCTCATTTGCTAGCAGTAGCTACCTTTTACTAAAGCCAGAAATCAGATTCTAACCAGAGCCCTACATTCTCTTGGCTTGCATACTTTATTCCAATTATAGTCTGCTCCTCCTCAGCCTAAAGATCTGGGAATGAGTTAACACATGTTTTTCCTTCCAGACTCTAGCAGGAAAGGGAAAGATGGCTTGGTGGACAAAGGAAACAGGGATAGGTGGTTTTGATTGAATTCCCCTAATCATATCAATGGACATTATCCCACAACTTGCTAAGTGAATAGTATGTTCTGAGACCCTTCACCTCCTCTTAATGCTCCTTACTTTGTAGGGCTGTAATGCTCTCCCTCTAGTCCCAAGGACAGAGAGAATAGACAGAGTAATGAATGTTCACTGTGAAGGACACATCTGTACTGGCTCCTCTATAGCACCAGGTAATGCATAACCCCAAGGCAGCTTTTTAAAGGGCACATATCCTTTGAGTAGAGAAATAAGATAGCTTCTCCTGCTCTGACTGCTTGCAATTCAGAGGGAAAGGGGGCATAAAGTAGTTTCAGAGAGGTTGAGTTCCTGAGAAACTGCTTTGTCCTCAGCAGTTCAGGGCCTTACCCTCCATTGGCAATGGATAAGCTGCTGCTCCTTGACTTCTCCCAGCTCTTTGGGATGGTGAGTGATGGAATGGACGAAGGCTATTAGGCACCTTTACTTTATACTGGACCAAGTATTGGAAGTCCTTGCTGGTGAAGAAGACAGAGGTATTAAAGAGGAAACTACACTGTCCCTATTGCCTTAATTTTCAGCAGCTTCAGAAGAAAGTGGACTAGAGGAACTGCACTAATTTACAAAATAAGAAAGAAATGAGGAAAGGGGAAATGGGAAAAATAAAATAAAATACATAGATATGACTATTGTCCAAAATACCAGCCATCTACTGTAATCAAAAATCTTGGCATACCTAATGAAAGACACATTACTTATGGACACCAAAGCAACAATAAAAGTGCGATGGTAGTAGAACAGCAGGATAGGCAGTACTATGAGGATGGCATTATTTCAAATGCCAAATGCTGCCAGGATCAAGACAGCTGCATGGAGCCCCAGTTCCTCTGCTATGTCCTGCCTAATTTCTAAACCTGAACTCTGTAATTCCCTACAAATACATCCCCCAATTTCCAATTCTCAGGCCATGCCCTAGGTTGAAGGTGATCTTGCATTCCAAGGCTCATGGGTTTCATTTTTGTATATAGAGGGACTTTCCATCCTTTACTGAGTCCTGGCAGACTCAAGATTTGGGTTCATTGTCTTTCTTCTCCCTATCTCTGCTATCTATTTTCATTCTTTTCCTTTCCTTTCTTTTCCTTTCCTGTTCTTTTTTTCTTCTTTTCCTTTCTTTTCTTTGCATTGTCTCTTTATTCAGTTATTGAGATACAATCCCATAATTGTAAGACTCTAAGAACTGACACACGCAATGGCTAACAACTTATTATTATGTCTGAATCACATATTCTTTACAGTCAACTATGATCAGTTACATATCCTGTGATTCTTTAAACTTTATTTCACAAGGAGTTTAAATTGCCCCTACATTATGACACGTCTTCTCTGAGGGGACTTTTAGAGAACAAAAGAAAATAAGATTGCTTGATTTTATATATTTATTCAGAAAGTGGTAAGCCTTTGATAAAAATTAGAAGTGAGTGCTTTCAGGCAAAAATTTTTCATGTATAATTCTATCTTTTTAAAAGCACAAAGCCCAAATTCATGAATCCACAAATTAACTGGATAAAATAATAACATAAGAAGATATAGACAGCTATAAAAATTTTAATGGGTTCAGAGAGACACAAGAATCCAAGCTAGAAGCAGAGAATAGCATTGTAATTTCAGCAATTTCCAATTTCAAATGAAAAAAATAAGAATTAAATGGAAATGAAGCAATAGATAAAAATATGAAATTTTTAAAAATTGAAGAACAGAACTGGAAGGGAAACAAATAGTTTAGAAGGGAAAATGATAAACTTATCCAAGAAATGGATTCCTTGAAAACTCAAAATAGTAGTAGTTTATAATCAATGATTCCATAAGAAGGTAGAAAGTATTTGGATAAGAATAATAAAATAGAACCCCCCCCCCAAAAAAAAATAATGATTTGCTACTAAAAATAGCAGGTTTAGAAAACAGATCAAGGAGAGAGAATTTAAAAATCTTTGGACTCCCTGAGAACCACAATTTAAAAAAATCTCTAGATATTATTTCAGGAAATCGTAAATTAAAACTGCCCAGATCTATAAAAATTAGAGAGAATGCTGAAGATAGAATAGAATCCACTGATTGCCAACTGAAAGAAACTCAAAATGAAAAGTTTTAAGAAAGCACAGTCAAAATTCAGAATTAAACTCATCAAAGAAAAAAAATATATATTACAAGGATTCAGAAAGAAAATATTCAGTTACTAAGGAATTTCAGTGGAGATCAGATAATAGTTGGCAATTTTTACTATAAATGAGAGACCAGAGAGAGATATTATTGTGTATTATTGTCTTAAGGAATTTATTGACTACCTTGCCTTGAGAAGAGGTTTAGTTCTTTTTATGTGCAAAACTTGGTTTGGACTTTAATTTGGCCTTTGGGAAATTTTCCAATTCCTGACACTCTACCCTCAACTCCACCTTTTGTGGGGCGGGGGAGCAGGAGGAGGAATTGGAAGGACAATAAAGTCATCAGCACTGCCTGTTAACCAATTCAAAACCCCTAGGTCTTCATTTCAAAAGGCAGGAATAGGCTTTATGGCCCGAGGCAAAAGAGACTTGTGGAGTCTTGAGGACAATAATTGCCATAGTATCAGAAAGTCTTTAAAAACACAGCTCAGTTAGTTTCTAAGCAACCTTATGAGGGTAAGACATTGCAGTTAGAGAGAATGGAGTTTTACATCTATAGAACTGCAAGGATAGTCTCTGGAGAGTTGGAACTCTCCTTTGTTCACCTCATGGATTTTTCACTTCCACTGGTTCGTTTGATTGCCCAACCCCCTACCAGTATTTATAAAACAGTGTTTATTTATGGAATGATTTGGGAAACTGCTACAGTCTCAATCACTAGTATAGATAGTGTGTGATCTGTGACCCAGGAGCAGTAACATCAGATTTGTTGATTCACACTCCTGAAATACAATTTAGTGTTAGTAATTCAAACATTGACTTTAGGCAAAAGAATTTAGGGATATTATGGACCGAAGCTTATCAGCTGAGCGTCCTTTGCTCAGTATCTGTATGAATGGCAGACCACTGAAAAGGTTGGTAGACACAGATGTAGGTAGTACAACTATTAGAGCTGCCACCTGTTCTGGTAATTGGTTAAAGACCACAGCAAATATCTATATGTCTGGCATAAAAGGACCTTAATAGCTAAAATTAGTGCCACCTCTTGGAAATGGGAATTTAGATATCAGACAGAAAAATTTATTTTCCTTTACAGTTGAAAAGTCCCCCATTGAGCAGTGGGTAAGAGATTTCTTATAAAATGGAAAAATTCAGATTTCATTAGGCTTAAAACAGAAAAAAACTTAACCAAGGACATTTATTTACAAGTTTCTCTTAGTCCTTGGAATTCCCCTAAATTTGTTATAAAAAGGAAATTTGGGGAATGGAGAATGTTTATTGATCCAAGAAAAGTAAATGGGCACATGGAAACAATGGAAGCTCTACAGCTTAGACTTCCATCTCCTTAATTGCCTAAAGACTGGTCTTTTAGGATTAAGAATTGTATCCCTCTAGATAAGGAGGATATGAAGGAATTTTTTTTTTCAATGTCCAGCATTAATTCAGCTGAGCCCTTTAAAAGATTTGAATGGACAACCTTGCCACATGGCATAAAGAACAGCTCTACTTTATGTCAAAGGCGTGTGGCTGCTGATCTAGCTCCTGAGAGAAAAGTATCTCCAAGAGTTAAGGTGGTATTACCTTTAAGAGGAAACAGTGCTTTAGACTCACAATGCCAGTTTACAAAAGAAGCTCTAGAAGCTCTGAGAGATTAAATTAGCTTTATCTAATATGGCTGAAAAAATAACTAAAAAAGTATTGGAAATATCAAATTTTGTTTAATAAAAGGCATCCACAGCAATTCTTCATCAAGGAGATAGTATGAAGTATGTGAACCTCCCAGAACAATCAGATAAAAAAATTAAATTTTACTTAGTGCTTGTGGTTAGAATTTCAATAAAAGCCATCGAGAAAGTAGTAAAATTATCTGGGACAAGACCTGGTAAAATATATATCTTTCATACCAATGTGCAAATTGATGTGTTGTGAAACCATCCTAGAGTGGAAAAATTTATTGGCTACAGCTCCAAGCCTTGAATAAGGGTATGTAAAAGTAAATTTTGATTTGTCTTATTCAGTAGATGTGATACAAAGAATTGCCACAACTCAAATAAAATTTGTAGTTTTTAATATATATTATCAGCTCTTTAAAGAACTTCAAGAGTGAGTGAGAGAGCACTCAGGTAAATATTATATCCTACATGTCCATTTTCATAGTGGACTTTCAAATCATATTTTTTATAATCAGGTTGATAGAGCCTTATATTTGCAAATTGTGATAGCTAAAGAGGAAGCTAGGAGCACAGCAAAAGGCTGTACAGCTTGCCTTTCTTTTCTCTCTCCTATGCTCCCTCTAGGACAAAACTTTTATGGTTGAAATTTAATGCTTTAAGACCAATGGACATTACTCACTTTAAGAGTCAGAGCATCCATGTAGCTGTGGATATACATTCTCAGTTCTTTATGGCTTCATTCCAATCAGGAGCAGCAGTCAGGCACATGCCTGGCACATGACCATCTTTCCATTGTAGGAATCTCACATGCACTTAAGACAGGTAATGGATTGACTTATACATCTTCTGCCTGTAGGTTCTTTTGCATTGGATTTGACTTTACCCATTCCATTGGCATTTCTTATAACCCTACTAGCCAAATGATTACTAGATAGACTATTTATATCCCCAAGATGTTCCCATTTAAACAAGAGAAGGGAATTTTGGGATATGCACAAGATGTGGCAATATATACATGTGATTGCTTGCAATTTTAAAATTATCTTGATTTTACATTTTTAAATTCTTTGGATTTTACCTTAGCAATGTGCTTCTGGCACACACAGAAAGTGCAACTTACAGACTGATTGACAAAGATAAGAACTTTCTTTCCACAGTGATGTAGAAAGGCCCAAATTGGGTCAGGGTTTGGGACCCTGGGTACATTCTTTTCATTCTAGATGCAAATCCAACAGCAGAGGAATGGATCCCCACCAGAGACATTCATGACCTGGGGATTCAAGAAGAGAAGGACCAGACAACAGCCCAGAGGGCAACCAGATGTCAGCACCCTTCAGACACTGATGGCAGCCGTGTCCCTCCTGACTGTGACACCAGAGACAGCAGATGCAGCTCCAGTGTAGCAGCTGACATGGACTATCTTGGGTGATGTGCAATATAAACAGACTAAATGGACAATGGGCCTTTGTACTTCTCCCATGGCTACTCTCCATAAGGTGGGCTGGGGACAGGCTTTGCCCTGTGTTTTCTATTTAAGGACTATGCCTCTAAATTAGTGGGTGTCAACATACCCACCTGCCAAAGTTACTGAGGCAATGTTACAGGACATGACTGCTTGTGTGTACCTTTCTCTGTGTTTTGCACTTTTCTCTGGGTTTTCTTTCAAAAGATATATACAAGTGCAATAGAATTGTGGCAAACTAGAATTGTGACAAGTGTAACTAGAACTGTGACCCCCTACCTCATTGATATTTTACCTTGTTGACATCCTACCTCATTGATATCCTACCTCATTAGCATCCAACCTCTTTGGCATGTTACCTCCTTGAGTATGACTTTATTGAATGAATTGAACACTTGGCCACTGTTGAGTCTAGTTCTCATTGTCATACTTCTAATTATTGACCTGCTGCTTCTTACCTCCTTGGGCATAATACTCTGTCATCTCATGGATCAAGTGGACTATAGCTGATGCTAAAAGTTTAGCTTGATGAGATGAGCGGTTTCCACATTACAAGAGGAGGAAATTGTAAGAGTCCTTTAAATGAGCTGGCACAGTGCAACAGGAGGTTTGAGTGGCCTGGAAGTAATTTTCTATGGCTAGGAACTGCCCCGTGGGCAGGACTCTTGCTATATCAAGATAGCTTCCTATCGGGAGACAGCTCCCTCTTTGATTGGCTGTGTGTGACCTCACAGATCCTTTTTAAGCCCACTGCCAGCAGGAGGTCTCTCTCTTTATCCTGGGGTAGCTGAGCCAAGTGGATGGAGAGCCAAGAGAGGTAAGGAACTTGATAGTGAACACGTGGGTCTCTGGCAGACCAGGTGTTCACTCGGGAGTTAACAAGTCAGGGCATTATGTGAGCATGTATAATAAAGACTTCATAAGTTTGCACATGGCTGTTCTTGAGCATGCTATCAGTTATTAAACTATGATTCAAGAAATCATAGCCAGAGATCAGAGGCTAAATTTGAACTCAGGTCTTCTGACTTCAGGCCCAGCACTCTATCCACTGTGCTACCTAGCTGCAGGTTGTAAAAATTGAGTTCCTACAGAATACTTGGTAAAACAAGTAGTGTCTAGAGTTTAAATGAGAAGATCATGATCTTTTGATAGTAAAACCTTGGACTTCCAACAGAGTTGGGAATAAACAGTCATAATGTCAGACAAAGCAAAAACAAAAACAGATCTAATTAAAAGAGATAAGCAAGGAAACTACATCTTGCTAAAAGATAACACAGACAATGAAGTAATATAAATCTTAAACATCAATACACCAGATAGTATAGCATCTAAATTGTTAAGGGAAATGTTAAATGAATTACAGGTGTAAATAAAAGGTAAAACTGTACTAGTAAAAGTTTCCCCTCTCAGAACTAGATAAACAAGATAAAAAACCAACCAACTAACAAACCAAAAATAGGAATAAATTTTAGAAAAGTTAATATGGTATAAAAGGGAAAAAATGAATGGAAATAGAAAAGAAGATCAATTTTTCCTGTTCAATACAAGGTACCTGCACAAAAACTGACCATATATTATGGCACAAAACCTCACAATAAAATGGAGAAAAGAAGAAATGTTAAATGCATCATTTTAAATCAAAATGAAATAAAATTATATTTAATGAAGGACATTGGACACACAGATTAAAAATTAAATGAAAACTAAATATCCAAATCCTAAAGAATGAGTGGGTCAAAGAACAAATCAAGGAAACAATAAATTCATTAAAAAGTATAACAACAATGAAACACATAACAAAAATTTATGGGTTGTAGCCAAAGCTGTGCTTAAGGGGAAATGTATATCTCTAAAGGCTTACCTTAATAAAATAAAGAGCAGAGAAATTAATTGGGCATGTAACTAAAACAAGGGGAAAGAACAAATTATAAATCTCCAATTAAAAAGAAATCTTGAAAATTAAAGGAGAGATTTAAAAACTGAAAGTATGAAAAACATTGAGCTAATAAGTTAAACTAGAGGATATTTTTAGGAAAAAATTAATGAAATGGATAACGCACTGTTTAATTTGATTTATAAAAAAAAGAAGAAAATCAAATTATCTGTAAGAAGAATGAAAAGAATGTTCTCACCACTATGAAGGCAAAATTAAAGCCATAATTAGGGACTATTTTGTTCAATTACACACATACACACACATATTAATCTGATAATCTAAGTAAAATTGATGAATATTGACAAAAATATAAATTACTCAGATCAACAAAAGAGGAAAAACAATGACAACCTGCATGAAACAATGATGAGGGAAATGAGGACAATGAAGAGACCATTATATAGCAAAAAGCAATTGCTATGTAAATATGATATTGCTATGATATAGCAATATTGCTCTAAGAGCAACTTTGAGCAAATAAGAAATTTGAACTATTATAAACACATACATTTATTACAAAAGATCTTTGAAGGAAGACATTATCTGCATCTAGAAAAAGAGCCAATAAAAGCATGTATAAATTGATCTTACATATATTTACTCTAGGATGGAGTATGGAATGGGAAGAAATAAAGGGAAAAAAGAAATTTATATGATAATTTTCTTGTATAATTAAGAAGAAAATAAGTTGTTCACAGTAGATTTGCAGTTTCGTGTAAAATCATTTTTTAAAAATCTATTGATATGGAAATTCTTTTTTTATTTCATAAATTAAAAAGAAAAGACAAAGAAATTGAGCAAGCCTACAATGAGCTTTGTAAGAAAAAATATCCTGAGGACCAGATGGCTTTTCAAGTGAATTCTAACAAAAATTTAAAAAAATAATTACTTCCAATACTATATAAACTATTTGAAACAAAGAAGGAATACTACCAACTTTCTTTTATGACAAATATGGTACTGGGAAGAACCAAAGCAGAGTAGGAAAACTATATACCAATTTTTCTAATGAATATTGCTTCCAAAAAGTTTAAATAAAATTCTAGCAAATAGATTAAAGCAATATGTCACAAAAATGGTATACTAGAATGAGGTGGGATTTATACCAGATATTCAGGGTTGGTTCAATATTAAAAAAAAAAAAAAAACAAAGTAAAAAAAAAAAAACTATCAGTATATAATTGACCATATCAATAACAAAACCAACAAAACCAACAAAAATCATATGATTATGTCAACAAATCAGAAAAAGACTTTTTGACAAAATACAATGCGAATTCCTTTTTTTTAAATTAAAAAGCAAAGAAATGAATGTAGTTTTACCTACAATATTAAATAGCATATCCTTAAAACCAATGGCAAACATGATCTGTGATGAAGATAAGCTAGTAACCTTTCCAATAAGATCAGGAGTGAAGCATAAATGCTCATTATAACCATTGCTACTCAATATTGTACTATAAATACTAGCTATAGAAATAAGAAAAGAAAAAAGTTGTCGGAATTAGAATTGGTAATGAGTAAACAAAACTGTCACTCACTGAAGATCATATGATATACTTAGAGGATTCTGGAGAATCAACTAAAAATGTAGTTGGAATAATTAACAACTTTGGCATAGTTTCAGAGCATATAACAAACTCTTATAAATCATTAGCATTTCTATATAATATCAACAAAGTCTAACAACAAGAAGATGGAGAAATTCTACTTAAAGTAACTGTGTACAATATATCAAATATTTGGGATTTTCTCTACTAATACAAACTAAGAATTATATGAACACAATTACAAAACACTTTTTATCTAAATAAAATAAGATATAAACAATTGGAAAAATATTGTTTGATAATGGGTAAGCTGAGCCAATATACTAAAAATGATAATTCTACCTAAATTCATTTACTTATGTAATGCCATACCAACCAAACTACCAAAAATATTTTACTGAGCCAGGAAAAATAATAACAAAATTCATCTCAAAGAACAAAAGGTCAAGAACATCAAGTGAATTTATGAAAAAAAGGGGAGAAATTGGTCTAGTAGTCCTAGACCTTAAAATATATTACTAAGTAGTAATCATCAAAACAATCTGAAATTATCCACAAAGAACTACAAAATTGTACATTCCTTTTAACCCAGTGATACCATGATTAGGTCTATATTACAAAAAGAATAATGAAGGAGGAAAAGTACATGTATGTACATATATTTATATATATTTATAGCAGCTCCTTTTTTTTTTTTTTTTTTTTTTTTTGCTGGCAAAGAATTAGACATTGAGGGAGTACCCATCAATTGGAGAATGTCTGAACAAGTTATGGTAAATGAAAATGATAGAATATTGTTGTGCTATAAAAAAACAATGAAAGGGATGTTTTTAGGGAAAACCTGATTTATATGAAATAATGCAAAAGGAAGTGAGCAAAACCAGAAGAATTCCAATAATAACAACAGTATTGTAAAGACAAAACAACTTTGAAAGATTTGGTAACTAATCAACACAATGACCACTCACAATTTCAGAGATCTCATGATGAAACATGCTATCTATGTTTAGAGAGGAAAGTGAACTGAGTGAATTTAAGCATATTTTCTTCTCTCCTTTTTTCTTTTATTCTTTCCTTCCTTTCTTCACTTCTTCCTCTTTTTCTTCTCTCACTTCTTTCTTTCCTCCCTTTTACTCTTCTTCCTTTCTTCCTTTAAAAAAATAGCTAATGTGGGAATATGCTTTTGTTTATATACACATACATACACATATATATATACATATATACATTCACATGTATAAATGTATGTATATATGTGTAATTAACAGATTATGTTTTTTAATTTAATAGTATTTTATTTTTCCAAATACATGCAAAGATAGTTTTCAACATTTCCCTTTGCAAAACTTTGTATTCCAATTTTTTCTCTTTTTCCTAGTCCAACAGCTCTTACCCAGCAAGCAATCCAATATAGTTTAAACATAGGCAATTTTTTTAAACAATTTCCATATTTCTCATGTTGCACAAAAAAAAAAATTAAATCAAAAGGAAAAAACAAGGAAAAAGAAAATAAGGAAACAAACAACAACAATGAAAATAAAGATGGAAATACTACAGTTTGATCCACATTCAGTCACCATAATTCTCTCTCTGGATGTAGATGGCTCTTTATATCCCAAGTCTATTGGAATTGCCTTTAATCACCTCATTGTTGAAAGGAACAAAGTCTATCACAATTATCATCACATAATCTTGTGGTTACCATATATTCTCTTGATTCTGCTCACTTCACTTAGCATACATTCATATAAGTCTTACCAGACATTTCTAAAATCAGCTTGCTCATAATTTTTTATAAAACAATAATATGCCATTATATTCATATAATATGATTTATTCAGGCATTCCCACACTGATGGGCATCACTCAATTTCAGTTCCTTGGCACTCTAAAAAAGGGCTGCTAAAAACATTTTTGCTCTCTGGGTCCTTTCCCCTCTTTTTTCATCTCTTTGGAATATAGACCCAGTAGAGACAAATAGGTTTTATTTTTCTTGCCTCATTAATGGTGGGGTAAGAGGATATGAGAGGGAAAGAGTTCAGAATTTAAAATAAAATGAAATTGGATTAGAATCGCTTAGAGTTGGGCCTAATCATCCATTAGGGAATATTCCAAGAAGTAAATGAATTGTCCTGGATAACATTCCCATATTTCATCTCCTCTTTTGTTCCTGCTAACTTTTTGCAGAAGTCCCTGCTACCCTTTTTTTCATGGAAATACTGAGCCATGAGACAGACAGGGATTTCCTTATTTGGATTGTACTAACTCTGCAATGGGAGTCAGCCAATGAATACTGGAGACCTCATTCCTATTTCTCAACTGTATAGGCAACTTTCTCTTCCTGATATAAACATATCTGTCATAGTCAATGAAGAGAAGGTCACTAAGCCTCCAATATTATTTCAATGGCCCAGCACCCAAGGACCACAGCTCCCATGAAACTTGAATGGGGAGGTCATTCCTCTTAACTGAGATGCCCTCACTTCCTACTCTACCTGTGCATATCCTCATAATCCTTCAAGTTCAAGCCCAACTATCAACTGCCTCATGAAGCCTTCTTATACAGCTTGTTCCCACACTGATCTTTCACTTGGAGGCATTGAGGTGGTGGAAATAACACTGGCATTCAGAACACTTGCTTTCTAGCCTGAGCTGTGCCAAGGGTGACTTTGGATTTAACATTTCTTGGCTATTGTAGATATAAAATATGTAGATATAGATATACGATATAAATAATATGTATATATAAATATATATGTATATATGCATTTTAGAAATAGTTCAAATGGTAGAAGTTTCTGATTTCATGTACTTTTTATTTATGTGTTTGAATGTGTTAATAGTTGCTATATTTATTACTGTAACCCATGTCCCATGAACAGAAAGCAGGTTCAATCTTGGGGAAACTGTTGCTCAGAATCCTATCTCTTTGAGCTCATCATAAGCCCACATTCAGAGTTTCTTCTAATTAGCTAAGAATCTCCATAGATGAATAAAAGGGTCACCTTTTTTTCACTACCTGGATAGAGCACAGCAAACACAAAGAACTTCTAGTGCACTACAAAAAGCGGATTCTCTACTTTTTACAATTCCTCTAAGGAATCTATAGTTTTCCAGACTCATAGCACCATCTTGTGGTATGGATTCTTCTCCCGAAAAAAGAAATGTTATTATTGGATATGAACTGATGCAAAGTGTAGTAAGCAGAACTTGGAAAATAACATATTTAAAGACTACAATGATATATATGGGGGAGAAATCAACATCAAAAATATGAAACTGAATGCATAATTCAAATGATCGAGCCTTTTCTTTTTTCTTTGTAGAAGGAGACTTTGAGTATACAGTATCATATCTACTGTGAGGTAGTTGATATGTTAATGTTGCTGATCTGCCTTTTTTCCCCTCTTTCTTTTTTATTCTTTTTACGAGGAATATCTCTCTGGAAAAGGTAAATAGATATATTAAAATGGACACATCAGAAAAACAAAATATATCATGAAAAAAAATTGAAAAGCGCCAGAAAGGGATGATTAGTGGACAAGTCAAAGAAAGAGCACAAGAATAGTAAATTATTATAGAAGTTTTGCAGCTCTAGAGGATGAGGAGCTAGGATCTCAATATTCATACAAAGCAATGGTTAGCCAATCATTTAGGAATTTTGATCTTTATAGAAATTTTGAAGACACAACATGATGTAGCAACCTCAAAACTGGTAAAACCAGAGTTAAAGTGCAGCTTCTGACTTATATTGATTATGTAACTGGGCAATCTACTTAACTACTTAGTGCTCTAGTCAATTCTCTAAATTTGTAAGTTGCACAGAAGATGCTGACCTCAATTTCCTCAGCTGGGAGTTTCCCATATTAAAAGTCCAGTCCTCATGTCTATTCCTTATGTCTTTTGTGTGCATGCAGGAGAGAAAAAGAGGAAGAGAGAAAGAGAGGGAGGGAGGGACAGAGACAGAGAAAGAGAGAGAGAGAGAGAGAGAGAGAGAGAGAGAGAGAGAGAGAGAGAGAGAATTGTGTTGCACATGTAGGTTATGTGTGTCCAATCTAGATGTGGATTTAAGGGAGGCAAGAAATGATATCTGATATCTCTTCCTCCCAGCCTTCTCTAAGGGAGATTGATTCCTGACAGGAGGAGAAGCAGGAGTTTGGCCCCATAAGTTGTCAGTTCTGCTTGCCTGAGAGAGCACCAGACTAGACTTATTTTTCCATTCCCTTAAATATTGTTAGTTTAGAGGAAATCATTTTTAGGTTCAAACTATACAACTGATTGCTATTCCTTAATGGGAGTGTCTCCAAGCTATACATCTAAGATTTGACTTCATTCCCACTGAATGCCAGTTCCATGCTTGAACACAAATAGCAAACAGGAAATAAATCTATTTATTCAAGTCAATAGCAAAACAGAAATTGGAGAAAGTACACATGTAAGAATATTTGCAAGAAAATATAGATTAAATAAATTTTTTCTTTGAGAGTGAGATAACTAAGTTCAGCTAAGAGAGAATCTCAGCTCACACCCAAAGAAAAATTCCCAAAGTGTCTAATGTAGTATACTAGAGATAGGCATTATAAAGATTTGAAGCTTCTCTACAATCTCTATTGCTTCCCAAAGTCTTTCTCTCTCAAAACTGAAAGCTCAAGAGGCCAGATCTTTCTTCTCTCCAGCTCTCATCCACTTCACCTGTCCCCCATTCAAGAGCGAATACTCTGATGGAAGTGGATTTCTTTAACAAAGAGACCTAACTCAGTTTCAATTGATAAATGATGGACAGAAGCAGCTACACCCAAAGAAAGAACACTGGGAAACTAATGTGAACTATTTGCATTTTTGTTTTTCTTCCCGGGTTATTTTTACCTTCTGAATCCAATTCTCCCTATGCAACAAGAGAACTGTTCTGTTCTGCACACATATATTGTATCTAGGATATACTGTGACATATTTAACATATATAGGACTGCTTGCCATCTAGGGGAGGGGGTGGAGGGAGGGAGAGGAAAAATCGGAACAGAAGCGAGTGCAAGGGATAATGTTGTAAAAAAATTACCCTGGCATGGATTCTGTCAATATAAAGTTATTATAAAATAAAAATTAAAAAAAAGAGTGAATACTAAGTTATTTAATATCCACTAGTGAGGAGAGAGTCTCAGATCCTTAATCCTTTGAGCCGAGGATTATGCTTAGTGTGATAGTAGTTATAGACGTTGGGGAGTAAAGGTTTCAAAGGTTACAAAAAAGTAGCAGATTGCCAATTTTAGGAGGTTTAATATGTTACCTTTTATTTAATTCCTTTCCATAAATGTATTATAAAGGCTTTAAAGGAAGAAAAAGACTTTGTGAAGAAGTTGATTGTAGATATATTTTTAAACTTGTGAATTATTGTTGATAGTCTTCACACTTTCTACTCCAGACTAAACATGTTTTCTAAGGCACTAAGAAACTGGAAAATAAGGAGAATCCAGGTCAGTTTGTTACCATTTGCACCAAAATCATATTTTTGCTAGTAATGTAGGTTTGGAGTATCACTTGCTGGAACATGCAGAAGTTGTAAGTAGAATAATTATTCTATCTCCAGTAATGGTAAGCATATAAGGCATTATCCATCCAACAACTTTTGAGATTTTAGTGCCCAGGTAAGGTAGATACTACCAATGTATAGGAGAAAGTTCTATGCCTTATATGGGAACTGTCAGAGACAGTGTATGTTTAGGCCTGAAACTGAAAAAAAAAAAAAACTAGCTTGATGGGAACTATGATGACAACATCAAAAATGAGAAAATTAATTTTTAGGCACAAGGGAAGCCTACAATTCCTATAGAGAAACTGTATACCTAGTCAAAATAGAATTAATTCATAGACATATTCCTATATATGTACAAATATACTATACACACACAAAAACACATATGCAGGTATGTTTGTGAGTAGGGGTGTGTGTGTATTTGATTGTCTGAATGTATTTGGATGGCTTCACTCCTTTAACCTTTAAATTAACTGGAGCCTGACAAATACTGCTGGACTCCAGATTGACTTCACACATAAAAACAAACACCACGGACGTTTTCCTTCTACCCCATCACCTGCCTTTTCAAAAGAATTCAGTGGCTCCCTGTTATAGAATGAAGTATAAAGCCTTTGCTTGGCATTCAAGGGACTCTATGATATAACCTCAACTCATTTTTCCTCTCTGAAACCCAACTATCACCCATAAGTCATCTTCCACTCTAGTCAAATTGGCTTTTTCCATGATTTCTCCAGTGTATAATGCTCAATGCCAATTCCATACCTTTGAAAATGCTATTTTCTTTGCTTATAATGCTTCTTTTCCACTTTTCATTTACATCCTGCCCTTCTTTCAAGGTATAGCTTACTTGCCAACTTTTCCATGAATCCACCTTTGAGCTCCTCAAGGCTTGGTAAACTTTTCTTTATTTGAAATTGTAACATTTATTAATTAATGGTATTGGGTGTTTCTTAGTGCTGTTACTTAGATATGTCTTGTAACCCAAACTAAATTTTTATTTTAAAAGCAGGTACTGTGTTTATCTCTCTCTTATATCCCTAACACCTAACACAGTGTTGCATTGGGCTCAATAAGAATTTTAAGAGTGTGAAGATGCTATAGAGGCAGACAGGTTCTAAATAACAAAACACAATTATAGAGCTCAAACTTGACCTACTTAGGAGATGTCTTAGTTGGAATTTTTCTTAAGGAATCCCAATATGCAGTTCTGTGAGCTCAGTCCTTTCCAGACCAGATCTTTCCAAGTCTGACTCAACAAGAAGTCTGATTTCTCTTCCCAAATCTACCCTGCATAGAGCCCCTATCCTACTAGAACCATTTTAAAAATTTTACCTGAATGCTATCAGAGCAGGTAGTTCTTCCCTCTGATTCTCTAATTCCCTGGCAAATTCAAAAATGAAACATTCTATTCATCCTCTCTATCTGGGCAACGCCATCCCTAGAATATAAAATATAAAAACTGGAAGGGATCTCGGAGATAGAATGGTCTAATTGCCTCATTTTATAAATGAGGAAATTGAGACCCAGAGAAGGTCAAGTGGCTAATCCAAATTATTAGCAGAGCCAGAACTAGAACCTCCTAACATCCATTCTAGTATATTTTACACTGTACCATGCTGATATAATAGCATCTTTAGTGAAGGACCATGGGTATACATGCACACCATGTACTATTATACAAAGCTCCTTATAGATCTTCCGCATCTGCTTATCCACATGGCCTAGGACCCTAATGTCCCTGTCTTCTCTCACCTTCCATGTCCATGTGCTAAAAACTGGCCATGGTAAATATTCAAAATCTTAATATGAGACTTTTGTTGAGAAAGACACTAGCCAAACACTCTGTAAAACAAGAGAATATTTGTCTCTAGGTTTCCTAAAATTAAAGGGTTTCATGCATATGTTTTGTAAATAAAAAGCTATTTAAAAAAAAAAGAAATACCACACTGAAAAAAAAAATTAAAGGGCTTATTTGAAGTGGTGAATCTCTAGCTTCTTCATAAACCTTCATAAAACATTGGGTGCTCCCAGAAATTCCTCAGTTCTTGTGCTCAGGCTTTTAGAATCCTACTAGATGAGTAAAGGTCTCTTTTTTCTTAGTTTCCTCTATTGATGGGGATCTTACAACAACATGGCATGAATCCAACCAGTCTGCCTAATAGATAATCCAGGACATACATAGAAACTTATGGTAGAGTATACTGATCCATCTTTGTTCTCTTAAAAATTTATATAAATTTGGACCTTACTAATTTTTGTTTTGTTTTGGGATTTTGTTATTATTGTTGTTGGTTTTTATGTCATCTTAATGATGTTGACTAAAAATTCCTTCAGATGATGCTTGAGATCATATAGGGTAATTTTTCATGATCACTCTTGAAAAAGGCTTCAATTTATTTAGGTGGATTTTACAAGTCACCCCTTGATAGCTCAGAAATATATATCCCACTTATGCCATAAAAACATTATCTCTCATTCAATTTCTTATTCAAAAGACACTTTTTAAATATTGGGAGAATTACCATATTTGAATTTCTCTGAATCCATCACTTAAGTAGAATCTTCAGTGTTTCTACAATACACTTAGTGTATAGCCACATATATAGACACATTAGTGTCTACATTCTTATAAGCCTCTACAGAGGAAACATAAACTTTAAGGGGCTCATGATACTAAGCCCAAATGTTTTGTCTGCAACACTATTAGTACTTTGAATGGCTTAGAATTGGTCCAAAGCAAGAAAAATTCCATGTGGAAGTTTGCTGGATCTGAATTTCTAAGGTTGTGATGTTTACTTTCTTTCTGATATAACCCTGGGTTCAAGCCTAGAACATTTGCATAAGACTCTTCTCATTGGTAGAGAAAATGACTCCATACCCTCGTCTATGAGGAGCAGAGTTGACACCAGAAATTAGAAGAGAAGAATCATTCTTCTACTTTCTTGCTTTGACAAATAATACACTTAGTTCTCTATGTCATTGAGTTTCATCTTTAAAAAGGTTTGAGCAATAAGTATTCTCTTTTATTTCTTTTTGAAAAGAAAAAAAAAGAATTCTCCTCAGTTTTTGCATTAATTCTGCCCCTCACAAGGGCAAAGAACATCATTATTTTCTCCATAAATGATGAAAGTCTTTTTTTTATTAATTAAAGTTTTTAAATTAAAAGAAATCTCTTTTCTCTCTTATCAATCCCATTGGAAAACAACAACAAATTCCTTATAACAAATATACATAGTCAAGCAAAACAAATTCCTTCATTTACTATGTTCAAAAATATATGTCTCATTCCAAATCCTGATTCAACCAATTCTATGACAAGTGGTTTGGTAGTATACTTCACCCTGAAAACTTCATTGTGATCTGCTGAAATAATGAATGGTCATTGCATTAACCAGAGTTATAACAGCATTCAAAATAGTTTGTTTTTGCAGGGTTATTATTATTAAAAATGTTATCCTTATTTTATCCTTACTCAGTTTATACAAGTCTGAAACTTTTACAAATACTCCAAGGCCTGACACCAAGATCACAGTGCTATCCATCACCTTCTCCATGAACTCCCATTTTATTCTGTTCTGAATCCAAAATAGGCAGTCTTATTGCATTCACACAATCCTAAACATTGAATGATATGTACAAGTACATGCTATGTTCGTAAAATAACTGAAATTCAAGTTTGACAGCAGTCTGTGTCTTTAATATTTGTTGTTTCTGCTTTTTACTTTAATTTAGTCATGTAAATTATTTGACTTCAGTCAGCAGATGTAACTGATAAGTGAAATTCTTCCTGAGATCTCCAGGATGCCAGACTGAAAAGTTCCCCAACAGTGCTATGCCTGAAACAGGATACTTAATTCTGTTGTCTTTTTCTCTTCTGGGAGAAGAGACTATACACACTGTCCCATCTTCTAAATGACTTGTCGCTAAGCTTCCTCAGTGGGATTTAGTTGAAATAAGTGAGTCTCTTAACATTTTTAAACATTTATTTTTTAAAAATTTGAATACAAAATTATCTCCTTCCCTCCAGCCCTTTACCCTCATTGAGAAGGTAAACAATATATATGCAAAACATTAGCCATATTACCAGAAAAAAAGAAAAAAAAAAGGTTAAATATATGCTTCAGTCTGTACTCAGTTCATCAGGGGTCCTCAAACTTTTTAAATAGGGGGCCAGTTCACTGTCTGTCAGACTGTTAGAGGGCCAGATTATAGTAAAACAAAAACTTTGTTTTGTGGGCCTTTAAATAAAGAAACTTTGTAGCCCTGGGTGAGGGGGATAAACATCCTCAGATGCTACATCTGGCCCGCAGGCAGTAGTTTGAGGATCCCTGAGTCATTGTCAGCATTTTTCATCAAGATTCTCTGGAATTGTAGCAAAACATTACATTGAGCAGAATAGCTATTTCAGTTTTTATTATTTATTATGTAGCCTACAACTTTTCTATTAATTGTCTTAATTAGTATATGTTGATTTCCTGGCTTAAATAAGATACTACCAGGGGAGAGAGCTCTATCTCCTCCTTACCTAGTTTTGCTCTTTTAATTCCTTTTTCTTATTGCTATTCTTACCATTTCCAGAATTATGCCAAATAATTATTTTATAAAAGATTCTAGTTTATCCCTTATTACATAATCTGCTTGCTTTTTGATTTAGATAATTGCTTTTTATGATAAAAAAATCCCTCTATGCCTATACTTTATGGAATTTTTGGCATTAAACAGTGTTTTATTTTGTCAAAGGTTTATTCTGCATCTTTTGAGGTGATCACTTAGTTTTGGATGTTTTAAAATGATTATGTTAATTGTTTTCCTAATGTTGAACCATACTTTGTATAAACTTCATCTGATCACAGTGAATGACTTCTTGGATAAATTGCTATAATTTATTTTTGTATTTATTAAATTTTTATATTTATATAAAATATTTATATTTAATAAAATTAAACAATTTTGAATCAACATTCATGAATGATAGTGATCCATATAGTTTTCTTTTTTTGTTGTTCTTTTATCTTTCTTTGGTTTCGATATTAGGAATATATTTATCTCATAGAAGAATTCTTGGTAGGGTGTTTTGTTTTCAATTTTCGAGAATAATTTATGAAATATAGGTATTAATTGTCATTTGAAAGTTTGATACAATTTTCCTATGAGTCCATCAGACCCAGAAGTTATATTCTTTGTTAGCTACTCTAGCACTGTATCCATTTTTTTTTTTGAAATCAGTTTATTTAAGATTTCTGTCTGATCTTCTAATAGTTAAGGTACTTTTTATTTTTAAGGTATTTCTCTATTTCTGTGTGCTTAGTTTTATGAATATATAATGATACATAATAGGTTCTGATTATTCTTTTTATTTCTTCTGTTTTGTTTTAAGATTTTACCTTGGCCATTTGCTATTTTATACATTTGTTTTACTGCTCTCTTCCTTTTAACCAGATTAGCTAAAAATTATCAATTTTATTAGTCTTCACAGAGAACCAGTTTTAGTTTAATTTATCATTTCTAGGGGTTTTGGTTCCAATTTATTTATGCTCTCTCTGATGTTTTGTATCTTTTGTTTTATGCTTTATTTTGTTTATTTTCTATTTTTAAAAATGCCTATTCAGTTCATTAATCACCTTTTAATTTTTTTAATATATGGTTGTAAGAATATAATTTTCTCTTTGAGAACTGCTTTAGCTGTATCTCATAAATTCTGATATGTTGTTTTCATTATTATTATTTTATTTTATAAGTTATTATTTCTAATTTGTTATTTGGTCCATTTATTAATGAATATTTCACTGTTAAATGTATATTATGGTTTATATCTGTTGTTTGTGGTCCATGAACCAATTTCTATTCTTATTATATTATGATTTGTAAAGGATATATTAACTACTTTTGCCTTTTTACATTTGTTTGCAATATTACTTTGCCCAGGTACATGGCTAATTTTTGTAAAAGTTCCATATGTTCCAGAGAAATGTACATATTCTTTTGCTGTGCCATTTTTAAGGCATCACATCTTTAAATTCTAGTTTTTCCATCAGTTTATTCAGTTTCATATTTTCCTTTCTCTTTACCTATTTATTGACATCCAAAATTAGTCAAGAGATTTGAAGTTTCCTTTCACCATTGTGTTACTTTCTATATCTTCTTGTCATGCCGATAATTATTTTTATTATAAATTTGGATATTAGGCTGTTTGGAGCTTATATATTTATTACCAATATTAGTTTGCTATCTATAGTTCTTTTCAGAATACTATAGATTCCTTGTTTAATCCCCCTTTTTTTGAATTTTTTTGATAGCATGATGACAACTCCTGCTTTTTTTTTTTTTGTATCACTTGATGCATAGAAAACATTGTTTTATCCTTTCAGATTCATTTTGTGTATGTCTTTATTTTATAAAGGTATTCTTTTTTCCTCCCTGAGGCAATGGAAGTGACTTGTCCAGGGTCACACAGCTAGGAAGTGTTAAATGTCTGAGACCAAATTTGAACTCAAGTCCTCCTGATTTCAGAGCTGGTGCCTTATCCACTGCACCACCTAGCTGTCCTTAAAGGTGTCATAAATCAGAGAATGAGAGTCTAGAATAAATAGGAGGAGAAAATAGATATGAAGAGAGTGAGAAAAATATTTTTGGAAATAGGATCAAAAATGAAATTTAAAAGTGATAGGACTAACTGAAGGAAGGAGAAAAGAGGGAATCTATTGGACTTGGAAGGGGAAAAGATGGAAGAAATAGATAAGTAGTTAAAAAAAATACATTGAGAAGAACTAATAAACAAAGCCCTAAAGGAGCAAATGAAAAGATGGAATCAAAGATTAGAGGAATTGGTCTTTCTCTTTTCACTGTGCTTTAGGTACAATCAAAGCTTCCAAAGCATTTGTTCTCTACTCTGGCCTTTAGATACTTTCTGCCACTGACTTGTAGTTCTTTTCCCATTTATTTCCCTATTCCATTGTGCTTTACCCTCAAAACAGTGACAACTATTGCAGGATATTAAAAAGAACTCAGCTCTATGATAAGGCACTTCTCCACCCTCACCCCCCACAGTTGTATACCCTCTCTTGTTGACCTTTTCTTTTTCAATATTTACCTAAAAGCCTCATGCTTGTGTCCATTTTATTATAATCCTTTTTTTGCTTTTTAATTTAAAAACATTTAGTTTTAATTTTTTTAGGTTATGGATGTACATTCATTTTTTTTTACATAGTTTACATATGTTGTGAGAGAAAAATCAGAACAAAAGAAAAAAACCAAGACAAAGAAAAAAAAGTTAAAATAGTATGGATTATTTCACATTCAGTTTCCATCGGTCTCTCTCTGGATGTGAATGGCATTTTCTAGCCAAAGTTTATTGGGATTGCCTTGGATTACTGAATTGCAAGAAAAATCAAGTCTGTCATAGTTGATCATCACACAATGTTGTTGCTGCTGTATACAATGCTGTCTTGGTTCTGCTTGCTTGACTGAGCATCAATTCATGTAAATCTTTCCAGATTTTCTAAAATCAATCTGTTCATCATTTTTATAAGACAATAATATTCCATTACTGTCATATACCTTAAATTATTCCTCAATTAATGGGCATCTACTATTTTCCAAATCTTTGCCATCACAAAAAAAGCTGTTACATTTTTGCATGTGTCCATCCTTTCCCTTTTATTATGATCTCTTTGGGATACAGACTCAACAGCTAGATCAAAGGGTATGCACAATTTTATATCCTTTGGTCATAATTCCAGATTGCTATCCAGAATGGTTGGATCATTTCACAACTCCACCAATAATGCATTAGTGTTCCAGTTTTTTCACAACCCCTTCAACATTGATTGTCTTTTCCTGTCACCGAGGCTTCCTGAACTGAGACTAGAGGCTGCCACATTAATCTGCTATGCTACTGTTCCACTGAGTCATGACAGAAGGTCTCAGTTGTTGATCCACTGTGACTAAAACCTTCTCACTGACTTTTCTAGACACTGTCTGAGCTCGGATGTACATCTTTTTCACTCCAGTGAGACAGAACTTTCTGCTTTCAGTTCTATCTTGAGCTAAAAAACTGTTTCATTCTGTCTCTTTGTAGGCTCTGTTGTTCCAAACTTTAGTTCATTTTTGGTAGAGCTACCAGTCAATAAAACCATTTCAGGAAAAAATTGAAGTTATGCAAAATATGTAACTAAGATGTTTATATTTTTAGACCCAGAGATGCCCCTACTTAGCTTATGAACTAAGAAGGTCATTGATAAGAAGAACATATGCATATACATTTTTTTAATTCAGAATTTTTATGATAGTAATGAATTAGAGGGAAAGGGAGATGCCCATAAATTGAAGAATGGCTAAGCAGGTTGTATTATATAAGTGCAATGCAATATTATTGCATTGTAAGAAATGATGAATATGATGCATATGGAGAAATATGGACAAATCTGTATGGTATGATTCAAAGTAAAGTAAGAATAGCCAAGAAAACATCATACATAGTGACTACAGCAATGTAAACAGAAAAATCTACAAAAACTAATGATCAAAAATGAGTGTGAAAAAATTACAAAGAATATACATGGTTACAAAATAGAGACATGAGAAAGCAATGCTATTCTTTTGCAGAGGTGGGAGGTCCATTATTGTATTATACAGCATATTTTTTCAGACTTTTTCAATGTGTTGATCAGTTTTGCTGATTTGATTCCTTTCTTTTTTTCCCTTTTTGCCTTCAAAATATTTTGTTATCTGAGAAGAGGGAAGAAAAATATATTGTAGAAAATTTTGATGATGTAAAAAAAGACAAATAAAAAATAATATTTAAAAAAGAAAATACAAAATATCTCATTTAAAAAACTAACTTGGCAAACAGATCAATATTAAAATATTTAAGAAACATTAGTGTATCTAAAAAACCGTTACCACAAAAGAACCTGGACATCATATTTCAAGAAATCTAAAAGAAAACCCACATTACAACCAAAGAACAATGTGAAAATAAAGAGACTCCCTTGGTCACCTTCTGAAAGAAACTCCAAAATGAAAAATGCCTAGGAATGGGAGCAGAAATACAGTGCTTCTAAGCATGAAGAAAAAATATATAAAGCATTCAGAAATAAAGAGTTCAAGTACAAAAGAATCACAGTTGCTACCATACAAGATTTATCAACTATTACTAAAAAGAAACAAAATCCATGGAATTTCAAAAGTACACACACACACACACACACACACACACACAAACACACACACACACCCCTCCCCCCAATAATTTATCCAGGAAAATAAAACTTAATACAGGGGAAATGTAAATGATAAAGATATGGACATGGGAATCATTGGGCCATCACTTTCATCTGAAATGTTTGGAGGAAGATACAAAACATACACAAAGGTACATATATATGTGCATATTCATATATATAGAAAAGTGTTACATGGAAAGAAAGAAAAGGTAAAAATCTATAATTGGGGTTTGGGTGAAGGGAAAAGAAGAGGGACAGGAATGTATAAGATAATTATATCAAGTACAGAGCACAGGTATGGAGCACACTTTAATGATATAAGATGAAAAATGTTTTACCTGAATAATACCAATGCAATTAATAATAAAGAGGGAAACAGGCAACTGGGAAAAAAAATTTGCAGCAAATTAGTTCTGATAAGGGCTTCATTTCCAAAATATATAAGACTCTGATTCACATTTATAACAATAAAAGCCATTCCATGACAAATAAATGGTCAAAGTACATGAAAAGACAAATTTTTTAAAAGAAAAAAAGAACTCCAAACCAAGGGAAAAATTCAAAATCAATACTAATTAAATAAATGCAAGTTAAAGCAACTTTTTGGTTTAACCCCACATCTAGTAAATTGACAAAGGTGACAAAAAAACAAAAGTTATGAATATTGAAAAGACTAGAGGAAAACGAACACATTCACTGTAGTTGTAGCAATGAATTGGTTCAATTATTCTGGAAAGGAAATTGGAACATTTTTCAAAAGTAGGTAAACTATATTTCTTTTGACTTGTCATATTTCTACTAGATCTGTATTCCAAAGAGATCAAAGAGGGGAAAAGACTATCTATTTATCGTTACATATGTATGCATGTCCATATATGTGCACAAAAATTTAGCAGCTTTTTTTCTTAGTCTCAAAGAACTGGATGCTTAAGGGATGCCTATGAATAGCTCAACAAATTATAATATACAAATGTATTATATTACCCTAGTGTCATAAGAAATCATAAAAGAGACAGTTTCTATGAAACTTCAGAAGAATGGATGCACTTGGAGATCAATTTATACATCACTAAAGCAAACTGAAAGTCTGACTAATGTTATGGCTAATCATGATTTCAAAGTATTTATGCTGAAACATACTACCTACCTCCTAACAGAAAAGTGATGGATGAATGAGATACATAAATTAGAAAATGACATTGTAGGGATTAGTTTTCTGTTAGTATTCATATTTATTAAGTTGTTATCTTTTTCTCTTCTTTTCCAGTGATAGGTATGAGACAGAAAAATTATTTTTGTTTATTGGAAAAAAATAAACTTAATTTAAAAAAATCTATGACTATGATCAGCAGTAGATTTAGTAACTACTTGTCAAAGAACCCCATCTTTTTGAGGATGTTGGAAAGTATAATTGTTTCTAGGTTACCTCTTTTTCAGACTCAAATTCCTTAGCTATACTTTCCCCCAAAATATCTACAGAATGATATAGAACCCTACATTATCATTATAAGCAAAAGTCCTACCTACCCCTAATCTCCTGTTGCCATTTCTTTAAACTGATTATCTCACATTCCTCTTTCTCCTCACCTCTGTCTCTCAGGATCTCTTGTAGCCAATTCAAGTGCCATTTTATATATGAGTTCTTCTAATTCCCCTACTAGTGTCTTCCCTCCAATGTCACTATGAATACATACATTTATACACATTCACAGATATAAATACATATATATTCTATCCACTAATGCTTTTCCTCCAATATCACCATATATCTATAAACACCCACATATACACACGTGTATATATGATATACATTTATATGTGTACATATTTTCCTCAGCTAGCCTGTTAACTTCTTGTTAACTATTTTTGCTTTTGTCTTTGTATTCTTATTGTTCAGCACAGTACTTATAACACCTCTTTTAAAAAAAAAAAAAAGCTTTTTATTTTCAAAACATATACAAAGATAGTTTTCAATATTCACCATTGCAAAATGTTGTGTTCCACATTTTTCTCCCTTAGATAGCAAGCAATTCACTATATATATATATATAAAATTTCCTCTTAATAAATGCTTATTGATTGAAGATGAATTATATGATTTAGAACTGAAATGCTTACAAATCTTGTAATCCAAGTGTTCTTAAACTCAACTCTTCCCTCCCCCACCTTTTTTTTTTTTTTTTGGTTATAGACTCCTTCTCAGAGTGAGATTTATAGTTTGCATTCATAATTGAAGGGATTGCTAAATTTCAGTTAGAGGATAAAGATAATGAAGGTATTTTTCCCTCCTAAGTTCACAGACTCCTAGAAATCTATTCAGACCCCTTAATGGAGAAATCCATAGACCCCTTCTAATCACCTCTTATCTAATTAATTTTCCTTATATTACAGAAGAAGAGACAGGGGACTTGAAATGTTAAGTGACTTTCCGGAAGTTATATAATGATTAAGAAAGAGAAAACCCACGTTCTCTCATTCTAAATCCATTGTTTTCACAGCAACATGAGAAGTTTGTTCTTCTCTGAGGTCTTATGCATCTTGGTATATCTATTTGTCCATAGACATATTCACAAGCAGATCTCAGGAGAATTAATGGATTTAAAGACCTAGTTGAGAATCTTAGATCTCATTTGTTTGTTACAAAGCATGGGTTATCCATACTTTCATAAACTACCTTATGCTTATTTATTATAATGCACTATCTCTGATTCAGCAACATAAATATTCTACATTTCAAATTAATTTGTTGTATTATACCTTCTTAGTCCAAGGAATTTGTGAAGGAACAAAGAATTACATATTTTTTTTCTGCCTCCTGTGGAGAGAAAAAGCCTTTAAAATATTTTGGTTGTCATGGTCCTATAAGGTTTGTTTTTCCCTTAGGGAGCTTCAGACCCTTGGAGGTTATTGATTTTATCTCTGGGTTTGATCAGATGGATGGGCTAGGAGAAAATCCCTCCAGAATTTGTCATAATCTCATTTCTTTCTCCAAAATATAGCTTCTAGAGATCCTTTCCTGAGGGCCTGAAGGAAAGAAATATTCAAATTCAGCAGAAAGAATTGTTCTTTCCAGGCAGAGATAGTATCATACACAAGGTACAGGACATGATGGTCAGAACCAACCAGTCAATTTCCTTCATGTGGGGGAAAACACAGACATTGAAGGAGTAATGAATGATTAAAAAAAAAGATAAGCAGACTTCTGTCAAGATTGCTTAGATTCTCTGAGCATAGTTGACCCTAAGCCCAGTTATTTTGTATCAGTTCCAAAAACCAATAACTATGCTAAATAAGCAAAATAAAACCAATTTTAAAAGTGCAGGAAAGAAAGAAATATTCCTCACAAAAGACCCTAATTACCTTTCTCATTTTCCCCCCTTGTGATCTCATTATAACTATGCAGCATGATAATTGTGGAAATATGTATAGAAGAATAACACATGTTTAACATATATTGGATTATTTGCCATCTAGGGGAGGAGGTGACAGGAAGGAGGGGAAAAAATTTAGAACATAAAGTTTTGCAAGGATGAATGTTGAAAATTATTTATGCATATGTTTTGAAAATAAAAATATTTGATTAAAAAAAGAACCTAACCAAAAAAAAATTTCATAAGACTCAGAAGAAGAAATGAAACAAAAAGGGAACATATAAATAGATGCTATAGGGCAAAAACAGAAGTAAGATAAGTAACTAGAAAGAAGATAATATTTCATTAATAAGGGTCATAGATAATGGAATAACCTCAAAAATTTCCAGATATTTGGTCATTCAGTAAGAAGAAATACCAGAGTAAAATTAAAAGATAACAAAACTGGGAGAAGATTTAGAATTTCTACACACTGTAAAATTTGACATGAAAGATGAAATTCAACAAGAAGACATAAAAATTATTGATTTGCCAGAAAATCATGATTAAACTAAAATTTGAATGCCTTGATGTATAGAATCACGTAGAAAAAAATTTCTTGGAAATTTTGGAAACAAGAGGCAAAGTGTAGACTGATAAAATTCATAGTGCACAAGCAAAAGAGAATCCCAACTTTAATTATTTCTAATAAATAATTTCTAAATTTCAGAGTTCAAATATTGAACTTTCTAAGCCCCCAGGAGAGATGATTTCAGGATTATTCATTGTGGAAAGATAAAAGGACACAGTGCATTGTGTTACACAAAAAGCAATGGAAGTCAATATCCACAATAATAACAACCTGAACATATTAGTATTTTCCCTCATGAGTGATAGAAAAATAGTCATTCAGCCATTCCACCTTGCCAAATAATCAACAAAAAATTTTTTTACTGAGCCTTTGCTATATTAATGTACTATATTACTTAAGTTACTATGCTAACTTAAAGATAGAAAGAAAGTTGGGGCAGCTAGGTGGCACAGTGGCTAGAGCACCACCCCTAAAGGCAGGGAGGACCTGAGTTCAAATCTGGTCTCAGATACTTAATATTCTATAACTGTGTAACTCTGGGCAAGTCACTTAAACTAACCCCAATTGCCTCAGGGAAAAAAAAGATATAGGAAAAAATCAATTTAGCATACATTAATAATCCTTACATGATATGAAAGAATAAATTATTATTATATCTTAATATTTTCAATTTCTCTTAGGGTCATTGAGAAATTTAAGTTTAAGAATCTGAAAAACTAATACCACATTTGTGATTAAAAAAAACATGGTAAAAGGTAAATGAAAGGGAAAGAAGTAAATTATTATTTCTTACAATTTGGACCCTACAGTTAAAGGTAATTCAAGCAAGGAAATGGATAGAGATACTAACAACAGAAGCCTTCTCACCTCAACTCACTTGTTTCTAAGCAAATCTGTTTTTCCACTTGTAATCTCACTATTTACTCTATTTAGTCCTGTCACCACAATTCTTCAAATTTTAGTTCATCCAATTTTCTCCATGAAATTTTACTAAACCACTAGAATTCATAGTAATTTCCCCCTTAGAAATACAAAGTGAAATAAATAGCAATGCATTTCAAAACATCTGGTTTCTAGTCTTATTTTTGTCACTTACAAAATATATGATTTTTGCCAAATTACAAAAAAAAGTTCTCAGTCTCAGTTTCCTTTTGTAAAATAATGGAATTGGACACAGTGATTTCTAAGATCCTTCCAGATGCAACATTTTAGAATTTTGTGATTATACATTTTATGAATTTCTTCTGTTTTTTTTTTCTTTTGTAACTGTTGAGTAGCCGGCTAGATTGTAACCTCCTTAGGAATTTGAACTATGTCTTACACAGTCAGTTCTCTAATCTGTTTTATTTCTTGATCTCTCATAGCTTCACAAGCTTCCCCTTGCCCAATTCTAATTTTTTAAATATCATTTTACTTTTTCCAATGACATGCATAATGTTGAACATTTATTTATAATCAAATTTTTAGCTCCAAGTTTCAACCTCCCCCCATTCCCCACTCCTTCCCTAAGACAATAAGCAATTTGATATAGATTTTACACATATAGATATGCAATCATGTAAATCCCATTTTGATATTAGGTACATTGTAAAAAAAAAAAAGAAAGAAAGAAAGTTTACCAAAAAATTACAGTTTGCAAAAGGAAAAAACCACAAAAAAAATTTTTTTAATGAAAATAATAAGCTTTTCTCTGCATAAAGGCTCCATCAGTTCTCTGGATGTAGCCATTTTCCATGGAGTTGCTTGTAATTGTCAGGGATCATAGTACTGCTGGACTGTTGAAGGCTTAGAGAGACTTACATGAACTGATGCTAAGTGAAAAGAGCAGAACCAGGAGATCATTAAGCACTTTAAAAACAATACTATATGAGGATCAATTCTGATGGAAGTGGCTGTCTTCGACAATGAGAGGATACAAATCAGTTCTGATTGATCAGTGATGAACAGAACCAGCTACACCCACTGGGAAATGAGTGTGGACCACAACATAGCATTTACATTCTTTCTGTTATTGTTTGCTTGCATTTTTGTTTTTCTTCCCAGGTTATTTTTACCTTTCTAAATCCAATTTTTCTTGTGCAAGAAGAAAACTGTATAAATATGTATGCATATATTGTATTTAACATGTACTTTAACATGTTTAACAGTATGGTACTGTCTGCCATCTAGGGGAGGAAGTGGAGGAAAGGAGGGGAAAAGTTGGAACAGAAGTGTTTGCAAGAGTCAGTGTTGAAAAATTACCCATGCATATGTTTTATCAATAAAAAGCCATAATAATAATAATTAAAAACTAGGACATTTTGGTTTATTGTATATTAGATTACTATAGTCTTTTACTGTAATGTAATATTTATGTGGTATCCTATCCTGCCAGATGATCTTCAGAATCTTCCTAAGACAATTCAAATGGAAGGCATCACATTTCCTGGCATGGCACTGGTATAATGTCCAGGTTTCATAGGTATACAACAATGAGGTCAGTACAATGGCCTTGCAGACTTTCAGTTTAGTCTAATATCTCTCCTCTCTCACGGTTTTGATTGGAGCCTCCCAAACACTGAGCTAGTTCTTGTAATGCATGTTATTTTCAATATCAATGTGGACATCCCTGGAAAATATACTGCTTATGCACAGTATTCAAAACTTCACCAATTATTGTAACTGATGGTTCCATATAGGGATGGTGTGATGCTGGCTAATGAAGGACCTGTGTTTTCTTGGTCTTAATTGTTAGGCCAAAATTAGCATAAGCAGCAGAGAATTGATCCATACTTTGTTGCATTTCAGGTTTGGAGGGGGTGTTTAGTGCACAATATTTGCAAACAAAAAAAATCATGCACCAACACCCCTTCCACTTAAATTTTGACTTGCAGCCTTTTCAAGTTGAAGAAATGACCATCAGTATGATAGCTGACTTTAATTCCATGTTTGTTCTTATTGAAGGCATTTGACAACATCCATTTGAATTTTCTTAGGAAGGTTCTGAAGATTATCTGGCAGGATGAGATACTATTTACTGAGGTCTTTTCTCAAACTAAAGTGCCAGACATCCCAACTATATTGCAGAGAGCACAACTCTGTTGGACTGGTCAGACTGTTCAAATGTCAAATGTACATTTGCCACAAAAAATCAGTTTGTGGAGAATTCACCAAGGCAAGTGATTAGAGAAAAATACTGTACAAGAACACTCTCAAGATATCTTTTAAGATCTTTAGAATCAATTATATGATATGGGAGACACTGGCACAGGACCACTCAGCATGGCATGCCCTTATCAGAAAAGGTACTGTGCTCCCACGAGCAAAGTAGAATTGAATTAGCTCAAATGAAATGCTAAATGTGAAAAATCAGAGAAGCTACCCCAAATGTTCATATGAATTATTTGTGTCTGACCTATAGCAGAGCACTCCAAGCTTGTATTGGTATGATCAGCCACAGTCAGACACAGTCAGCAACTTGATTCTAACATAGTGATGTCATTTTGGCCCTCTTTAAGAATGAAGGACAATAACCAACCAACCAACTGACCAACCAATTAATACCCAGTCTATACCACCAATCCATCAGTCTATTTCCTAGCCAATAGAAGAATGATTTGATGATTACCACTTTATAATACAGTTTGATATATGATATGGCTAGACTATCTTGTTTTGCATTTTTTTCCACTGACTCCCTTGATATCCTTGAGATTTTGTTCTTCAGATGAATTTTGTTATTTTCCCTAGATCTATAAGATAATTTTTGATAGTTTTATTGGTATGACACTGGTAAATAGAATAATTTAGGTAGAATGTCCCTTTTATTATATTGACTCAGCCATTAATATTTTTCTTATTGTTTAAATCACATTTCATTTGTGTGAAAAGTGTCTTATAATTGTGCTTATATAGTTCCTTAGTTTGTTGTGGCAGGTAGACTCTCAAGTATTTTGTAGTCTGCAATTATTTTAAATAGAATTTCTATCTCTTGCTGCTGGACTGGGTTGGAAATATAAGAAAAATCCTCTAATTTTTTCTTTTATTGCTATAACTAACTTTTCTAGTATTATACTAAATAATAGAGGTTATAATTGGACATCTTTGTCTCTTGGTATTCTGCCTACCCAATATATGAATACTCTTTTTAAATATCCCTTTTTGGATCTTTATATAGTTCATGCCTGCTAATCATGGGTATTTCATCCTATTCTACATCAGTTGATCTGCCTACCAATGAATCTCTCCCCATTCCAATATATTATCTATTCAGTTACCAAAGTGATCTTCCTAAAGTACAAATCTGATTATGTTATCTTCCAACTCAAAACTGAGTGACTAAAGGATCAAATATAAAATTCTCTGTTTGGCATTTAAAGTCTTTCATTACTTGCCTATAACTTTCCATTCTTCTTACACCTTTCCTCCTCCTCCCACCATAACATATTCTTTGGGCCTTCTTGCTGTTTCTTGACTATTCTGTTTCCTGACTTGAGGTATTTTACTTGAATTCTCTCTCTTTTTATCTTTAGCTCCTCATCTATTAAACTTTGTTCAAGTCAACAATAACAACAACAATAATAATTATTATTATTATAATTGACTTTTACATAACACCTGACTGTGCTATGTGCTTTATTATTTCATTTGATATTCACAGCAATAATGAGAGGTAGGTGCTATTATTACCCCAATTTTAATGTTGAGGAAACTAAAGTTAAGTGACATGCCCAAATTCACATAGCTGATAATGTCTGAGACCATATTTGAATTCAGGTCTTTCTGATTCTAGGTCCAGGACTCCATTCATCGCACCATCTAGTTGTCACTAAACCCACTTCTACAGGAAGCCTTTTCTTTTAATGCTATTATTTTCCTTCTGTTGATTATTTTCAATTTATCCTGCATATAGTTTGTACATAGTTATTTGCATGTTGTCATCCCAATTAGATTATGAACTTTTTGAGAGCATGGCCTACCTTTATTTGTATCCTCAGTACTTAACACTGCTCTTGGTACATAAGTAGGCACTTAATAAATGTTTATATATTGATTAACTTATTGAAAGAGAGGAATTCTCAATAAAGTCTAGAAGTGAAGTGGGTACATGAGTGAATGTACAGAGAAGAGTTTAGAGAGTTTAGAGAGAACTTATTTTGTTTCTCCTTCCTCTCTCTGAACCAAATGATTGCACCCACAATTTAAAATATTACAAATTGGAGTTTCTGTTATAAATGTCTGTACCAGCCAATAATCCAGTGTCTACCCCAACCCAAGTGCTCTCTGACCAATGTATCATTGTTTTTCATTAATTTTTCTTCCAGAAACTAGCCAAGTGATAAAATGGACAAATTGTTCTTATTAGATCTATCACTGCTCTGTCTTTTGGATAGTGAGTCCTAGAATGGAATGTTGGTGATCAGTGCATGAATTTTTTATTTATTGCTAGGCACATCATGCACCTGAGTTTTCTTTCCCAGATCTGATAACGTCAATATTTTTACAGAAGATTGAACTCAACAACAAAGTGTGCTAAAGACAGGAGTGAAAAATCAGGAAAAAATGCAACACATTTGTGTTTCCTCCAAAATGGCTCTCAATCTCAATAGAGTTTAAAGGGTGCTATTCATTTTCGGTAGAAAAAAGAAAATTTTGCTGAACCCAGGCATTCTATATTATCTCTGGTAAGGGTAAGGATACAGCACTTAACATAACTAGCTCAGACCAAGAATAGAAGAAAAATAGATAGCTAAGGAACAATTTTTATATCAAGGATCTCTAATAAAGGGTCTCAAATATATAAAGAACTGAATCAATTTTATAAGAATAGATGTCATTATCTAATTGGCAAATGTTCAAAAGTAATGAACTGGCAATTTTCTTTCTTTTTTTTAATTAAAGCTTTTTACATATTAAACATATGTGTGGGTAATTTTTCAACATTGACCTTTGCAAAACTTTCTGTTCCAAATTTTCCCCTCCTTCCCCCCACCCCTTTCCCTAGATAGCAGGTAGTCCAATACATGTTAAATATATTAAAATATATGTTGAATCTAATATATGTATACATAGTTATATAGCTATCTTGCTGCACAAGAAAGATCAGATGGAGGAAAAAAAAAACAACCTGAAAAAGAAAACAAAATGCAACAACAGAAAGAATGAAAATGCTATATTTTGGTCTACACTCAGTTCCTACACTCTCTGGGTATAGATGGCTCTCTTCATCACTGAATAACTGGAACTCGTTTGAATCATCTCATTGTTGAAGAGAGCCAATCCATCACAGTTGATCATCATATAGTCTTCTTGTAAACTAGCAATTTTCAAATGAAGAAATCAAATCTATGCCTAGCCATTTTAAGTGTTCTAAATCACTTTTGATTAGAGAAATGCAAACTAAAACAACTCTGAAGTACCACCTCTCACCAATCAGATTGACTAATGGGATAAAAAAAAGGAAAATGATAAATATCAGAGAGGATGTGAGGAAATTAGGAAATTAAAGCATTGTCAATGGAGTTGTGAACTTATCCAATCATTCTGGAGAGCTATTTAGAACTATGCTCAAAGGGCAATGAAACTCTGCCTATATTTTGATACAGCAATTCACTACTAAATCTGCATTGCAAAGAGATCATTTAAAAGGGGGGAAAAGGAAAATATTTATAGCAGCCCTTTTTGTGATGGCAAAATATTAGAAACTGAAGGGATGCTCATGGAATACTATTGTGCAATCAAAAATTATGAGCAGACAGATATCAGAAAAACCTGGAAAGCCATGTATGAACATACAAAATGAAATGAGCAGAATGAAGAAAATAGTGTGTGTAATATTAGCAATGTTGTATGAAGATCAACAATGAATGATATTAATTGTCCAATAATAAGGCTGAGTCAATATAATAAAAGTGAGTTAATTTAATCAGTGCTGTTCCAATCAAACCACCAAAATCATTTTATAGAGCTAGAAAAAAATAATTAGAAAATTCATTTGAAGGAAAATATCAAGAATATCAGATGAATTGGAGCAGCTAGATGGGGTAGTGGGTAGGACCAGTGGTCCTGGAGTTAGGAGTAGTCTAAGCTCAAATCTGGCCTCAGACATGGGACACAATAACTATGTGACCCTCAACAATCACTTAATCCTGATTGCTTCAACAGAAAGAAAGAAAGAAAAAAAGAAAGAAAGAAATCATATGAATCAAAAATTTTAAAATATGAAAAAGGCAGGCTATTAGTACCAGATTTCAAATTATTTTTATAAATCAGCATATTATAAATAATCAAAAACAATATAGTCTCAGTTGAGGAATAGAATGGTAGACTGGCATATTAGATTAGGTACACAATACATAGTAATGAATGCTTATTAATGATTTAATGTTTGATAAACCCAACAATTCAAGCTTTGGGGACAAAAACTCACTATCTGGTTAAAAATTTCTAGGAAAACTGGAAAGCAATTTGGCAGAAATCAAGCATATTTCAAGCATAAATGAACATCTCACACAGTGTTACCAAGATAAGCTCAAAATGAGTACATGATTTAGTCCAAAAAAAGTGATATAGGTAAATTAGAAGAGAATAGGAAAAAAAAATGCCTATCAGATCCATGAATAAAGGAAGAGTTTGTGACCAAACAAGAAATAGAGAGGATCACAAGAAGTTAAATGGATAATTTTGATTACATAAAATTAAAAAGGTTTTGCACAAACCATATCAATGGCACCAAATTTAAAAGGAAAGCAGAAAGTTGGGGGTGGGAGGGTGGGGAAGAGGGGGAAATTTTACAGAATGTTACTTTGCTAAAGGCCTCATTTCTCATGATTCATTGTGAGTCAGTAGCATGACATTATAAAAAGTTAAGGTTATCTTGAGCTGCATTATGATGTTATGCCATAGTTTCCTTTAATTGTTCTGCCTCAATTTCCCTGGATTGTTCTGCCTCAGTTTCCTTGAATTGTTCTGCTTCAGTTTGCCTGAATTATTCTGCCTCAGTCTCCCTAGTGGCAACCCCCCTTTTTGGCCATTAGGACTGAGATAATTAGGACTGGGAACCCTGACCATTAGCATTCCAAAGAGTCATAAACTGCAGATGGTTTATCTCAAGATAGGTGGGCATATCTTCTACCTCAGACTTAGTGGCTCATAGCTTCCCAACTTATCAGAATTTATGATGATTCCTTACCCCCAATATATTAGAATTAAATTTATCTTCTGTTTCTGGAAGTTTCCACTCACTAGAGCGCTAACCCCACCCTGCCTTTGTTTCCTTGATTGCTGTATCCTTGTAAGAATCCCTGGAATCCCTCACTCCCTACTGGATACTTTGAGACTAGAGTCCAATCTAGCAGACTGGGGTCAACATGGATCCTGTTTTGCCCCCAGTCAAGCTCTCCGTTAATAAAATATTAAAAACTCTTTAATCTCTATCTTGCCTCAGTTTCACTGGCATTACAATGAGATGAATATCTTCCAGTATTAAGAAGGTGATAATTCCTTTTTACTCAGCAGTGTTAAGATCAGATATGAAATATTATGTTCCATTCTGAGCCACACAGTTTGACATCATTGGATCATATCTAGAGGAAAGCAACCAAAATAGTCTTTGTCATTTAGGAATTGGTTGAAATAATTAGGGATATTTAGACTAGAGAAAAGATAAGACTTTTTGATACAATGGTAATGGAAAAGTTTCCATGAAACTAAGACCAAAAAAAACAAAACAAAAATCAACTTGGATACTATTCAAGAATTCATAAAAGAACTCTGCCCAAAGATATTAGAACCAGAACACAAGTCAAAATAGAAAGAATCCATAGACCACTATGTAAAGGAAACTTCTATCAATTCATCTAAAAAAGTTAGAGCCAATATTTGGTGCTCCTAGTTAAAGGAAAAAATGTTACAAGAAATCTGAAAGAAAAAAGATCAAGTACCAAGGAACTGCATTCAGAACTGTACAAGACTATGCAGTAATTAATTATAAAGGAAGGAGGTAAAAGTTTGGAATAGAAGGTATTATTACTCCTACACGTTAACAATTGTATAGTGCTTACCATATGCCAGACCCTGTGCTGGGTCAACAACCTGTGAGATAAATTCTATTGTTATACTCATTTTACAGATGAGGAAACTGAAGCTGAAGGAAGCTAAGTGACTTGCTCAGTTACTAAGTATCTCAAGCTATGTTTGAACTCATGTTTTCTTGATTCTAGGCTCAGTGTTCTATCTACTACACCATTGTAAGAAACAAAATATCTTACCAAGAACTCCACTGACTCATTGATTCATGCAGAAAAGATCTATTTTATATTCATTCTTAGGTTAGTAAACACACCTTAGAAACTCCAAAGGCATTATTTTATTTCCTATCCTGAAGCACAACTTCCTCTCCTAATTGTCATTAATTGGATATTACAGAATTGCAAGAAGAAAATTTCCTACTCCTCATTATATAACCAGTCCTTGACCTCAAGGAGCTTAGATTCTAGAAGGGTGAAGATAACAGTAAGAGCTGGGAACAAAGAATAAAAGATTCTTTTCACATCTCAGGCCAGGGGGAAGTCAATCTACACCTTTGATTACTTTTTGATGTCCTTATGTACAGAGAGCTAAAACTCCAAAAAGGTATGCTTGAATCAGACAACCTAGCATTTAAGGCTAATTACCTATTCAATGTAAGATAATGGCTTTATATACATATTTAGTTGAAATGGTGATGTGATAGCTTTCCTCACCATTGATGCTTGCTGAATGTTTGGTGTTGAGATAAACGTAGGCAAGGATTGGAGGGCTAGGGGAGAGAGAAGTCGGAGTCACTTGGTTGCAGGATGCGGAGGACAGAGGCTGGAGACTCTGGATTCCAGAATCTAGGTTACATCTTTGGCAAGCCACATGGCAGCTTGCCTGTCTCCTTCACTTCTTCCCCTAAAGACCAAAGATTTTGATTTTTCCTGACTCTGGCTGATCCTGAGACCCTCCAGGGAGCTAGTCCATACTTTATACTTATGGGTTTCAATTTTCTAATTTAAAGTTTCATTTTCTCAATTTAATTTATCTAATTGTGGAAATCAAATAAATGCCCATCCATTTTTCATACTACCTAGCTTCCTCCATCAATTACACCCAAAATGAGTGTCTGTTAATTAGGAAATGGATGAAAAGAATTGTTGTATATGAATGTACTGCAATATTATTTCATCATAAAAAATTATGGACATAAACATGAGACTGAACTCTATGAACTGGAGCTAAGTGAAGGAAAAATAGGAAAATAGTTTATCATTGACTACTCTAATGTAAAGGAAAACAACTTGGAAAACGTTAAGAACTCTGATGAAAATGTTGACTAATTATAACTTCAAAAACTACTCCTAAATCATGCTTATTGCTTCTTTGCAGAGAGTTCATAGACTAAAGGTGCAGTGTAATGCCAGAGAAACTGAGGCAGGATAGAGATTAGAGAACAATTTAATAATTTATTAAATGGGAGAGATTTACTGGGACCAAATGGATACATGGTTTGGTCCCAGGGCTGAATGACACTATCATCTCCAAGAATCCAGCAAACAATGAGAGTTCTCAATGACATATATACACATGGCTCAGACTCAGGAAGTAGACTGAGGCGGGAGCAGAGTCAGGATGCTGAGAGAGGGAACAGGACTCTGACAATCCTATTCTAACAGGGTGAGGGGAGACATGGGGGAGGAACCCTGGAGATAGGGAGAAGCATCTTGATATCTGACATTCTGGTAGCTCGGGATGGGGAGAGGCATTCTGATATTCTAAAACATAAGATTTTTTTATCCTTACCAAATATTCTGATTAAGAGGGAGGGTAGGTTTTGCAGGACTGAGCTTTGAGAAGCAGGGAAACTGAGTCAGGACTGGGTCAGGATAATTATGGAAACTGAGAACTATGGCATAACAGCAGAAGGAAATATATATTTCCAGAAATAATCAATGCATTAATTTATTTTGCTTAACTATACTTATTTCTCTAAAGGGAGGGTTTCAATGGATGAGGCATTGGAGAAAGTTGCTTAATGAATAGTGATAGTGATACAAAAGTGAAGATGACAAGAAAAGAAAATGCTAATCGAACATTAAAATAAGTTCACTGAAAAATGTAAAAGGAAGTAGAGAAGAGGAAAAGCACAAAGATTTTGTTTTTTATTGTGTTGAATTTAAAATATCTTTCTTTTACAAAAGCAAATTACATAATAGAACTTCATAATTTTCTACACAGTCCTCTTTTCTTCTCTTTGTATATTGAAATGTTCATCTGTTGATATTTATTGTTTGAAGAAAAGTGTATTTAAATTTGAATAGAAAAAAACAAAATCTCTGACAAAGAAAGTAAAGAAATAAAAAACGAACAATAACTTAAAGTATAGCTAATATTTATAGTTAGAAAACAATAGTGTGATGTTTATACTTCAACAACATGCTGAATTTATGGGATCCCCAAAACAGTCAGCATTCCCTTTCCCTCTGTGAGAAACGGATGGGCATTTGGTTTCCACAGTTGTGAAATTGAAGAAATGGGACTTGAATTGGAAGGTTGAAACCCAAAGGGACATTGGTGAATGGTCAGAGTGGAGGTTATCTTGCCTTACAAAGAATGTAAGAATGTAAGCTCCTTAGGGGCAGGAACTGGGTTTTGTGCCTAAGATTAGAAAAAAAATCTTTTATTATTTGTCTCTAGTTTTCCACTGCTGAAGCTCCTTCAGTGCATTCACATTCTTGCACCACACCTTCCTTGCGATTCAGAATGGGAGAAGGGCAAGACTATAAAATTCTCTGTTGAGTAAATATCTTTGTTTCAAGCTCTTTTGTTGCTGAGGAAAGTTCTTAAGTAAGCTGACAAGTTGGGGGAGGAAGACGAGTAGGGATTCTGCTTTAGCATCTATATAAACTTTTTGAAAGCTGCTTACCTTTGTTCTCCCTTGCTGGCACCAATTTGGTTGATATTGGGTATGTCCTTTCTCATGAGAAAGCAATAAATTCTTTTTTGCCTCTCCTAAAACAAATCTCTGATTGATTAATTGAAAGAGGGGGCATATTGCTTCCGATTATTAATTCTAATTAAGGATTTATCACACAGTCCCTTTCCTACCTTCTCTTCAGAGACATGTAGTCTTCCAGATCATATAGTACTACTCTAAGTGTTTGGATTCTTCCTTAAAAACACACACACTTTGGAGAAAGCATCTTTTCACCTTCCAGTGAGCCTCTCAAGTTCCCTGGTGGTCTATATAGTGTTTCATATTTATAATTTACCCTATCTGAGGATTTGGACTTTCCCAAAAAGGAATTTTGCTAGCAAGGGACCCTTCCTTTCTCTTTGAACTTGTGCTATTTAAATGACTTCACATAGCAAATAAGTGGAATAGAGCAATAAGGTAAGAACTTACAGAAATATGTGAATTTATGGCATAAGCATATAGTAGAACATTATAGTGTCTGATGGAGTAAGGAAAGAGACATTTTCAGAGAATTCTTGGAAAACCTGCAAAAAACATTACACAGGGAGAAGAAAGCAGAACCAGGAATACATGTATGTATATGATAAAAACTACCTTATAAAGAATGAACAATTTTATAAGGCCTAAGAACTCTGATCGAAGGAGTAATAAATCATGACTCTAGAGAACCAATTTTTGAAATATGCTACTCATCTCCTAATGGATTGGTGATAGATTCAAGGTGCAAAGAAGGACAGATTTTTGGCCACTGTGGAGATTTGTTTTACTTGACTATATTCATTTGTTATAATTTTTTAAATTGAAAGTGTTTTTCAGGAACTAGAGGGAGGCTAACAATATGATTTCAAAAGAAAAGAAAAGTGAAGTATGAAAATAGTTTTTAAAAAAGGTACAGAAGAAAACAGAAGGGAGTTCAGAAGGAAGCAAAAACAAATGAGATAGTTTTGAAAACAATGGGTCAAAGTTATCATACTTAAAAAAAAATAGATGGACAGAGATTCATAAATTCATATACAGTCTTCTTTTATATCCCTAATTTGTATTTGTAAATGTTTCTTTGTTTATGATTATCACATTTAGAATCTGTATTTTATTTATATATAAAGTCATAAATATGTGCAAAAGTATTCTCCTATATGTTTCATGTATGTATGTGTATGCATACACATGCATATTAGTCCATTTCTGGAGTAAGTTTTCAGATAAGATACATGGATTGCCTGAGATATTTGATGGGAAAAATCAAATTCAATTCTAAAGTTTTCCTACACTGACGAATTAATTTTCCTAGGACCTTCATTACCATTTCCTCAAGTAATCATCTATTCTACCACTCTCTCCCCATATACATACCATCTGATTTCTTATTTCTGGCCTCTCTCAATTCTCCTAATTCAATCCACTCCTTAATATCTGTTTTATAAGCAAGAAATCTGCCTTTATCTTTTATCTTTTCTTCTTTTATTGCTTCTAACTTCTGGCAATCACCAAAACTTAGTTCCTTTTTGATGATCCTACTTCCCGTCCATCCTTTCTAATCCTAACTGCAATTTCAATCCTTCTCCTTTGTCTACCAGGTAAAATGAAGGAGTTGAAATATTCCTTGCTCTCTATTGCAACTTCCAGGTTCTTCCCCTACCACTTTCATTCCTTAATTTATTCTCTTAGATGCCTGTGCAACTTAGATCTTTCTTGTAATCAAAATTCTGGTATATATAGTCTACAGATTTGTGAGATTTCCTTCTTTCCTAATTAAATTCAGTACCTGGCTAACAATCCTTCTTACTTCCCTAACTCCTGCCTTCATATTAGGAGACTCTTTTTCAAGCCTTCTAATCTACTCACATCTTCAACCCATTCACTTCTCATGATTTATCTCTTCACCCCATCTCAGCCACACACAAAGATTGTCAAACCCTTTATCTTGCCATTACTCACAATGTTCAATGTCATTACCACTCTGTTCAAGAACTCTGAAATTCCCTTAACTGATCAGTTTATTGACTTTTTACTGCTCTCTCTGCCTTCTCATAGCAAAGCCTGTCTTTTATTCACATCATGACAATTTTCTACATTGCTAAAAGATACCACCTAAAGAGAAAAACTCCACAAACTATAAGTTTATAATAAAAAGAAGTTTTATTCCTTTAATTTTAACTCAATGGTAACCATCCATGAGTAATGTCCCTTACCATATTACCAATTAGTATTTATTGGCTTTTACAAAAGTTGTATTTATTTCAAAGATATCAAAAACAGAACTAAAAACTGTCTCTATTCCAAATGTGGTGGTACATTCTCCTCTATCTCACCTCAGTTTCTGGGGAGAGTTGGTTTCTAATTAATTCACTTTCTACATAGTATTTGCCTCAACCAAGTTCAATTTCAAGTGTGGCACAAGTACAAGTCCAAATACCCTGGATTTGATTACAAAGAAAATGTCTTTATGTATCAGTGCTAAACTGCTACTGTATTTAGTACAAACTCCACTCTTGTTGAATCCATGTGTTTTACTTTTATGACCTTCCAGTGTTCACAAGATTACAGCTGTCTCCAATTTTCTTTATCTAAAAGAAGTAAAAATAAGCTCAACAGAGAAAGAAGTGAAACCTGATTTCATTCCAGCTTTGTGTGAAAGAAAATATAAATATGGTCTCATTCTCCTCTAATTCTAGCAAGCAAAAATAATGATTAAAAAGAGCTAGTATTTTCTAGCACCTTCTATATGTTTTTTTTTTACAAATGTTACCTTATTCAATCCTTATAACACCCCTGTGAAGTAGGTGCTCTTAAATTTAAAGAGGCAGCCATGAAATTAAAGACCTATTGAAGACCTTAGTTTAAAACAGACCAAGGTCTCCCATTGCATCCAGGGCCATCTCCAGTTGTCTTGATCTATATCTTGCTACTGGACCCATATGGCTCTGGAGGGGAAAGTAGGGTGGGTGATCTTGCACAGCCCTTTCTCACTTAAATCCAATTCATTTGCATGTCATGGCATCACTTTCCTGATGTCATGGACTTCTTCAAAATGAAGGATAAACAACAACAATAAGGATCATATAGTGAACAGACTAGAACCAGTTACAGAAACCCTACATATGCAATAAATCTCAATAAAATATTTGCTTTTTTTTTACCCATCATTATGACTTCCAGAAGCTGGTTGTCAACCTTAAAGTTTTGGAGTCTCTGAATATGGAAATATTCTAGGCACCAAAATACTACATCAGATCCTCTCAGCTAAAATAAGTTTATCACCTAGCTTCAGCTTCATTTTGAAATAGTCCCTGAATCTTTCCTGAGCTCATTGTGAAGCTCAGAAATTTTGATGTTCATGGGATACACAAGTTAGGGAACTTGATAGAAAACTACTCTATACTAAGAAATGGAGATATTGATCAATTTATCTATTTAAGAACTAATCCCAGAGACTAAAGGGGATGCAAAGATGACTCACTGCAACAATTTATTGTAATAAATAAGTTTTTAGATTCCCAGATGAACAAGTTGAGACTGATAGGTATTCACTTCAACATCCATTCAGATGGATAGCAGTTCTTTTGGTTTTGGTCTAATGATTTCAAATCATTCTGACTTTCTGTACCATATTTCTAAATCTTAATGGACCATGATTCTGAGTTGCACTGTAAGCTCTCCATAGTATTTTTGTCTTTTTCTTAGGATCGTATTTAATCCTTCAAACCCAAGCACTGACACAGATTTTTTTCTCCTCAAAAGTTTCTTGTCAGCTCCAGCAGTAAGAAAACAACTTATTGGAAGACTTGGGTAGAAAGGAACTCATAAAAACATTAGAGCTTCAGTCAATGAAGGAAAACCTTTTGATGTGTGTGAATAGTACTTCTGTTCATCAACCTCTGTGACTTTGATTAAACTGCAAATGGCATTCCACTAGTAAATATCTAAAAATCATACAAGTCATACAAATGACAAAAAGACAGTCTATTAACAAGTGATAAAGGTGAAATACAATCATGCTGAAACCAGCATTGATTTATAGGTGAAGCATAAATATTGTTGTTCAGTCATTTTTTCAGTCATGTCTAACTTTTTGTGACCCTATTTGGGATTTTCTTGGCAAACATACTAGAGTAATTTTCTATTTCTTTGTCCATCACATTTTACACATGAAGAATAGAGAAACAGTATTAAGTGATTTGTCCAGGGTCACTCAGCTAGTAAATGTGTGCAGCTAGATTTGAACTCAGGAAGATGAGTCTTTTTGACTGCATGTTTGTACTCTATCCATGTTGCCACCTACCTGCCTCAGCTGACATTAGCTGATGCTCAAGAAAGAGTGTACAAAAAGGTATGCATAGATTGTCAACATCAGAGTAAAAAACATGTTGACATTGAGATTAAAGCACAAGTACAGTGATTAAAAAGAACAATTAAATAGACATGTCATGCCAATGAAACTGTAAAGAATTATTTCCTAGACTTAGAAAAAACAATAACAAAAATACATCTGGAAGAATGAAAAGTCAAGAATATAAAGGGAATAAATAGAAAAAATGTGAAGGAAGCAGGCCTAGAAGTAGCATGTTTCAAAGTATATTACAAAGCAGTAATCTTCAAAACAATATTGTACTGGTTAAGAAATAGAGTATGGATCAGTAGATTTAGATCACATACAGAATACACAGCATTAAATTACCATAGCAATCTAATGGTTGATAAACCCAAAGGCTCAAGCTTTGGGGTTAAGAACAAAAATTACTAGGAAAACATGAAAGTAGATTGGAAGAAACTAGGTATAGGACAACATTTTACAGCATAGACAAAGTTCAAAATGGAACAAAAAGGGTGATAACATAAATAAATTAGGAGAGCATGGGAAAATGTACCTATTGAATCTATGAATAAAGGAAAACTTTATAACTAAATAGGAGATAGAATCACAGAAAGTAAAATGAATTTTGCCTACTTCACTAGGCAATCCCCTAAGAAAATAAAACAAAACAACAAACTAAAACCATTTTCAATTGGCCTAAAAGACAGCACTTGTTTTCTAGTTATAAATTCCATAGGAAAGCTGTAATGTTTACACTATACCTAAGACAGTATACAGTCTCATTTCTCTCTATAAGAAAGTGATGTTAAGAAGTTTAAAGTAATAACTATGGCTCAGAGTCATTCAAGTCCATCAATTGCCTTCTAGGTAAGTAGGTTATAGGGAAAAGATGTGAAAAGTTAACAGATTGGTAAAGTTTATGCAGTCACGACTGCCAGATTCCTATGGAAGAGAAAAATAAGACTGCTTTCATTCAGCCATATAATTTGAACATATGCCTCAGGGTGTCTTAGGTGTAACTGCCACTTTCCAAAGACTGATAGAAAAAGTAGCTGAAGATATGGATTTATCTGCATGTGAAGAGCTGAACATAATTGAAAAATGATTCAATAAGGACAACAACATTGGTATACTTTGATGGCCTTCATTTTGAGAAGATAATGTCTTTCAGATCTGTAAGAACATGAGGAAAAACTGTTGAAAACACTGATTTAGCTGGAGGGAAATGACTTGAAGCTTTCAATTGACAAGTGCCAGTTTTTCAGAGCTTCTGTCAAGCATGCAAGTGTATGGGTTATAGGGCATCTCAAAAGGATATGAAAACCAAACCAAAGAACATTCAAATACTCCTACCTTGGCCACATCCACCATCCCTTTGAATCAAAGGACTTTGTTAAGAATTAGGTATTATTATAACAAATTTGTTAATAATGATGATGCCATTGCTAAATTAAATGACTACAACTCATATATAAATGACTAAAGAGACAGAAGCAGAAGGACAAGAAATCTAGTATTGCCCTAAAACCAACAAAGCCTTCTCAAGATCAACTGAGGGATAAATTTAAACACACAGTTTCAAAATTTGGTCATCCATCTCCCATGTGCATCAGTATTGGCTTGTGCAGATTTAAATATTTTTTTATTCTACTCAAATATTCTATTCAAATGCCAGCCTATAGCATTTGAGCATGGTCCAATACCCAAAGTGATAATCATCAAAAACCAGTTGCATTTGTTAGTAGAGGCCTGAGCAGCAACAATTCTCACTGATCTAATTGTGATTGCATTGGTTTTGTATGTACAAAACCTTTTAAATTTGAATAATAAAAATTATTCATTACATCCCACAATACTTTCTATCTCTTCTTTGGCAAAAAGCTTTTTCCTTATCCATTGATCTGACAGGTAAACTTTTACATGAACCCCTAATTTATTTATGATACTATCCTTTATGTCTAACTTATGTACCTATTTTGACCTTATGTTGGTATATGGCATGAGACTAGTATATGGTTGATCTATGTCTATTTTCTCCTAAACTGCATTTCAATTTTCCAAATCTTTGCAATTTTTGCCAAATGGGGAGTTCTCCTTCAAAAGTTTACTTCCTTGAGTTTATCAAATATTATTGTTATTTACTACTGTGTATTGTGTACCTAATTTGTATCCACCATTTTATTTCTTAGCTAGCAACAAGTTGTTTTGTAATTACCACTTTGAAATATAATTTGAAGTCTGCTTTCCTTTAAATTGTTTCACTGATTCTTTTGATATTCTTGACCTTTTGTTCTTTCATATGAATTTTGTAATTATTTCCCCCAACTTTGTAAAATAATTCTTTGATAATATGATTTGTATGATGCTGAATAAGTAAATTAATTTATGTAGAATTGGCATTTGTATTCCATTGACTCAGTCTCTCAATGATCAATATTTCTCCAATTGTTCAGTCTCTTTTCATTTGTCTGAAAAATGTTTTGTAATTGTGTTCATATCATCCCCGAGTTTGTCTTGGTACATAGATCCCCAAGTATTTTATATTGCTTGCAGTTATATTTTAAATAGGATTTCTCTATTTCTTCCTGCTCAGTTTGAATATGAAGAAATACTTGTGATTTATGTAGTTTATTTTATATACTGCAACTTTGTAAAGTTTTTAAATTGTTTAAATGTTTAAAAGTTTTTTTTAGTAGAATATATACAATTCTCTAAGTGTACCATTGTCTCATCTGCAGTGATAATTTAATTGCTTCAATTTCTTTTTTTTCTCATTGTTATAGCTAGCATTTGTAACACAATATTGAATAATAGTGGTGATAATGGACATCCTTGCTTCATCCTTAAGATTATTGAGAAGGCTTCTAGCTAATCTTCATTATAGATAATGCTTGCTCTTGGCTGTAAATAGGTACTACTTATTTTAAGAAAGGTTCCATTTATTCCTGTGCATTCTAGTATTTTTAATAGGAATGGATATTGTATCTTGTCAAGAGGTTTTTTTGCATCTATTTAGATAAATAAATGATTTTTATTATTTTTCTTATTGATTTGGTCAATTACGCTAGTAATTTAATGTTTGATAGACACAGACCCACTCTTTTTGGGACAAAAAATATTTGATACTATTTGACAAAAATTTCTAGGAAAACTTGGTAATAGTTTCAAAGACTACACTCTATGCCAAGATATAGACCTCAAAGTCTATAGCAAGATAAGGATTTATGATGTAAATGCTATCCATCTCTTGAAAAAAAACTAATGGTGGGCTGAGCCAAGATAGTGGAGAGTAGACAGGTCTTTATCTGACCTCTTCCTGACCCTGCTCAGATCGACACCAGATCAAGTCTCTGAGTTAGTTTGTAGTGACAGGAACCACAAGTGTAATAAATTTTCAGCAAAAGATATTTTGGAAGAACTTCAGAAAAGGTTTGTTTCAATAGGGAATGGGGGAGGAGGTGGCTGAGTGCAGGTTTACCTCAGAGACTCAGGGTAATGTGGCATTCCCATGTTGGGGAATTTACTGGGCAGCTCTTAGCCAACATACAGCAGTGTTGGCTGCTTTGTCTTGATTCAGAAGCCAATAAATCAGCAGATTAGCTGTGAGACATCCAACACAAATACAAAAGGCAAATATGAACCCTCTGAACCCCAGAATAACACAGGACTTGGCCATATCCACCCAGCATCAGAAGGAAGCAGCACCAGCCCAGGGCAGCGTAAAGCCACATTGCTTGTAGAAGAAGTTTGGGACTATCTCCCCTTTGCCCAAGAACAAACCTCAACCTTTAAAAATGAGCAAAAAAGCAAAAAGAACTGTAACGACAGCTTTTATGGACACAGAGAAAAACAGACCTCAAACCCCAAGGACACTAAAGGCAAATAATCTCCAAATGAAACCCCAAAGGATGATATGAGTTGTTCCCCCTCTCACAAGCATCTCTTGGAAGAATTTAAAAAGAATCTTAAAAGAGAATTAGGAGAAAAATGGGGAAAGGAAATGAAAACTTTTCAAGAGACTTTGGAAAAGGAAACAGAAATTATCTGAAGGAAACTCCTTAAAATAGGTTTAGTGAAATGAAAAAATCATATAACTTTTACAAAGTAGATTTGACAAAATGGGAAAAGTATATTATTCCTTATAAAATAGAGTTGAAAAAGAAAGCAACTCATTGAAAAACAAAATTTGTGAAATGGGAAAAAATTCCAAAGGAAAAAATAACTCATTTAAAAGTACCATTGGCCAAATGCAAAAGAAGCTAAAAAAGAAAGCTAATTGAAGAAAACAATTAACTAAAAATTAGAATTGAACAAATGGAATAATTAATGAAACACCAAGAATCAGTCAAATAAAACAAACAAAAAAAAAGAAAAATAGAAGAAAATGTAAAATACTCACTGGAAAAAACAATTGACCTGGGAAATAGATCCAGGAGAGACAATCTAAGAAATATTGGATTACCTGAAAACCATGATGAAAAAAAGACCCTAGATATCATCTTTCAGGAAATCATCAAGGAAAACTGCTGTAATATCCTAGTGGTAAAATGGCCATTGAAAGAACTCACTGATCACCTCCTGAAAGAGACCTCAAAATGAAAACTCCAAGGAATATCATAGTCAAATTTCAGAATTATCAGATCAAGGAGAAAATATGTCAAGCAGCCAGAAAGAAATAATTTAAATACTAAGGAGCCACAATCGAGATAAGCCAGGATCCAGCAGCTTCCACTTTAAAAGATCCAAGGGCCTGGAATCTGATATTCAGAAAGTCAAAGGAACTTGGATTGCAGCCAAGAATCAACTATCCAGTAAAATTAATTAAGCATTATCTTTCAGAGAAAAGATAGACATTCAATGAAACAGGTGAATTTCATTTATTACTGATGAAAAGACCAGTGCTGAACAGAAAATTTTATCTTCAAATACAAAACTCAAGAGAAGCATAAAAAGATAAAAAGGAAAAAAAGTTTTCTTTTAAAAGTTAAAAAGTTTACATGCCTATATGGGAAGATGATAGATTTAACTCTTGAGAATTGTATCTCTATGATGGATATGGTTAGAGGGTACAGGCATAATTTGATTTTATTGTGATAATATAAAAAAGAAAGTGGTGGAAGGTGGAAATGGTATTTAGTGGAAAAAGAGGAAAATAGAAATAAAATAGGGTAAATTATATCTTATGGAGAGGCAAAAAAAAAAATCTATTGCAACTTAGGGAAAGTAGGAAGAAGGATGAGCATTGTGTGAATCTTACTCAATTCAGATTTGACTCAAAGAGAGAATATCAGACATATTTAGCTTCATAGAGAAACTTTTCTCATCCTGCAGGGGAAAGGAAAAAGGGGAGACTAATACAAGGGAGAACAGAAATGGAAGGAGAAAGGGATAAGAAAGAGGAAGGGTCTGTAAAAGGTGAGGGCTGCCCTAGGGAGGTGGTGGTCAGAAGCAAAATACTTGGGAGGAGGGAAAGGGGGAAAGAAATGAAAAAAGTATAATTTGGGGAAAATAAGATGGCAGGAAATACAGAATTAGTCATTTTAACTGTGAATATGAATGGGATAAACTCCCCCATAAAACAGAAATGGGTAGCAGACTAATATAGTAGATTCTGCTCCAGCCTTTTTACCTTTACTCTGAATGGATCATTCTGTTTTAAACATGTTTCTTGTAAATAACATATTATAGGATTCTGGCTTTTAATCTAGTCTCCTATATACTATGTATATATTAGGGTAGCAATTCTGATTCCAGATCAAGCAAAAGCAATTAAAAGAGACAAAGCAGGAAACTACATATTGCTAAAAGGTACTATAGATAATGAAGTAATATTAGTACTAAACATATATGCACCAAGCAGTATAACATCCAAATTACTAGAGAAGTTAATAGAGCTACAAGAAGAATTAAACAGCAAAACTATATAAGTGGGAAATCTCAACCTTTCTCTCTCAGAACTAGATAAGTCAAACTACAAAGTAAATAAGAAAGAAGTTAAGGAGATGAATAAAATTTTAGAAAAGTTAGGTATTATAGACTTTTAGAGAAAATTGAATGGAGACAGAACAGAATATGCTTTTTTCTCAGCAGCATGGAACACAAAAATTGACCATATATTAGAGCATAAAAATCGAAAAATCAAATGCAGAAAGGCAGAAGTAGTGAATGCATTTTTTTCAGATCATCATGCAATAAAAATTGTATGAAATAAAAGACCATGGGAAAATAGACCAAAAATCAAATGGAAAATAAATAATCTAATCCTAAAGACTGAGTGGGTGAAACAACAAATCATAGACACAATTGATAATTTCATCCAAGAGAATGACAATAATGAGATAGCATGTCAAAATTTATGGAATGCAGCCAAACCAGTTCTTAGGGGAAGTTTCATATCTCTCTGTTTACCTGCATAAAATAGAGCAAAAGAAGATAAATGAATTGGGTATGCAACTAAAAAAATCTAGAAAAAGAACAAATTTAAAACCCTTATTAAATGCCAAAGTAAGAAAACTATTGAATTAATAAACAAAACTAAAATTTGTTTTTTTAGAAAAAAACAACAAAACAGATAAACCTTTAGTTAAATTTATTAGAAAAAAGAGAGAAGAAAATAAAATTGTTAGAATCAAAAAGGAAAAGGAAGAACTTTCCACCAATGATGAGGAGATTAGGACAATAACTAGGACCTATTTTACCCAGCTCTATGTCAATAAATTTGATAATCTAAGTGAAATGAATGAATTCTTACAAAAATATAGATTGCTCAGATTAACAGAAGAGGAAATAAATTATTTAAATAGTCCCATTTTAGAAAAAAGAAATTGAATAAGCTATTAATCAATGCCCTAAGAAAAAATTTCCAGGTCCAGATGGATTTACATGTGATTCCACCAAACATTTAAAGAATAATTAGTTCTAATACTATGCAAACTATTTGGAAAAATAGGAAAAGAAGGAGTATTATCAAAAAAATTTTATGACACAGATATTATGCTGATACCTAAACCAAGTAGGGTCAAATTATATTTTCCTAATGAATATTGATGAAAAAAATCTTAAATAAAATATTAGCAAATAAATTACAGAAAATCATTCCCAGGATAATACACCAAGGAGGATTTGTACCAGGAATGCAGGCGTGGTTCAATATTAGAAAACCATTAGCATAATTGACTATATCAACAAGCAAACAAACAAAAATCATATGATTATCTCAATAGAGGCAGAAAATGTATTTGACAAGATCCAACCCATTCCTTGTAAAAAAACATTAGAGAATATAGGAATAAATGGAGTGTTCCTTAAAATGATCAATAGCATCTATCTAAAACCATCAGCAAGGAACATATGTAATGGGGATAAACTAGAACAATTCCCAATAAGATTAGGAGTGAAACAAGGTTGCCCACTATCACCATTACTATTCAGTGTTGTATTGGAAATATTATCATTGGCAATAAGAATAGGAAAAGAAATTAAATGAATTAGAATAGGCAATGAGGAAGCCAAATTATCTGTCTTGGCAGATGATGGGATGTTATAGTTAGAGAATCCTAAAAATCAACTAAAAAATTATTTGAAACAATTCACAACTTTAGCAAAGTTGCAGGATACAAAATAAATCCACATAAATCATCAGCATTTTTATATATTACCAACAAAGTCCAGCAGCAAAATATACAAAAAGAAATTCCATTTAAAATAACTGTAGGTAATATAATATAAAATATTTGGTGTCTACCTGCCAAGGCAAAGTCAGGAACTATGTGAACACAATTACAAAATACTTTCCACACAAATAGTCAAATCTAATCAATTGGAAAAATATCAGCTGCTCATAGATAGGCTGAACTAATAAAATAAAAATGACAATACTACCTAAATTAATCTACTTATTTAGTGTCATACTAATCAAATCCCCCCAAAATTATTTTACTGATCTATATGTGCAAAAATGTTTGTGGCAGCCTTTTTGTAGTGGCAAGAAAGTGGAAACTGAATGGATGCCCATCAAATGAAAAATGGCTGAATAAGTTATGGTATATGAATATTATAGAATATTATTGTTCTATAAGAAATGATCAGCAAGATGATTTCAGAAAGACCTGGAAATACATATATGAACTGTGAGTAGAACCAAGAGATCATTATACATGGCAATAGCAAGATTATATGATGATCAATTCTGATGGACATGGCTCTCTTTAACAATGAGATGATTCAGGCTAATTCCAATGGTTTTGTGATAAAGAGAGTCATCTATGTTCAGAGAGAGGACTGTGGGGACTGAGTGGAATCAAAATATAGTATTTTCACCTTTTTGTTGTCATTTGCTTGTGTTTTGTTTTTTGTCACATTCCTTTTTATCTGATTTTTCTTGTGCAACATGATAATTGTGGAAATATGTATGGCAAAACTGCATGTTTGACATATTTTGGATTTCTTGCCATGTAGGAGTAAGGGGGAGGGGAAGGGAGGGAAAAATTTTGGAACACAAGATTTTACAAGGGTGAATGTTGAAAATTATCTATCATATGTTTTGAAAATAAAAAACTTTAATAATAAAAAAAGAAAAGAAAGAAAAAGAACTAATGGACCCTAAGTGCTGATCAAAGCATGCTTTTTACTTTAATTTTCTTCTGATGGCAGCCACTGGGCCTTGGTTTGTTCAGCATAAGATGACATGCACAACAGAGCAGTGGGTTTAGAAGGAGGAGTCATGGGCCTTAGATAGTGACCTTTTCCTGCTTTTATTTGTATTACCTACTTATTTTTCTCATGCCTTTCCATTCCTATTACCTTGGTAAGATATATTTCTATACTCAACTGAGTGTGTATATATTCTTCCCTCTTTGAAGGTATTATATGAGAGTATTGTTTACATGTTGTCCCCCAACCCCGACCATTTTCCTCTCCAATGGAAAAAAAGTTTTTACTGTATGTCTCTTTTTATGTGATTTATTCCCCCCCACCCCATTTTTCTTTTCCCTTTCCCCCATCCTATGACATTTCCCTTTCTTTCCCATCCATTTTTCTTGATCATCACAATATAATCAATTTCTACTGTGCCTTCTGTCTATGTAGAATACTTCTAACTGCCCTAATGATGATAAAATTCTTAGGAGTTAAATGTATCACCTTTCCATATAGAATATTGTGAAGACTGAGTTAACACCCTGGATACTTTAGAATCAGGTAGAGTCAGGATAAGCAAAAGTGCTTGGTCTTTATTCTTGGTTGAAATGAGAGGAATGGACACCAGAATCTCCATGACCTCTCCTCTTCGTCTCCTGCCCAGAAGTCACTCTGGCTTGTCTTACTCCACCCTCTAATCCCTCCCCCAATTCTCTGTATACACCAACAGATGGATCCAGTACAGAACTGTGGGGCGGGCCATTTTCCAAGCATATGCTAATGGAGTATTGTCCAATAAGTAATTAGCTTTAAGTGCTTGGTTGTCCAAGTGCATCTGCTCAGAGTTTCAATCCTTTACAGAATATAAAGCTTAATTTTATGGAGTCCTTTATGATTTCTCTTCCATGCTTTATCTTTTAAAGGTCTTTTGAGTCTTATATTTGAAAGTAAAATTTTCTATTCAGCTCTGGTCTTTTTGTCAGAAATGCTTAAAAATCCTTTATTGTATTAAACATTCATTTTTCTCCTGAAGGACAATATTCAGTTTTCCTAAGTAGGTTATTCTTATTTATGGTCCTAGCTTCTTTGTCTTCTTGAATATCAATTTGGCAGCCAGTTTTCTCCCCTATAAAATCATAGGATTAGACAATATGATCTCAAAGGCTACTTCCAGGTTTAGCACTCAAAGATTCAATGAATGTATGATTCCTTGAATTATGATACCTTCTATGTGATAACTATATAGCATATAATGGATTTTTTTGAAGACAAGGCCCATGTCTTATATTTCTATATCTCTCACAGAATTTAGCATAGTGGTAGGCATACAGAAAAGGTTCACTAAACATTTGTTGATAGATTGATTAGCTATATATCTTTTCATTTTCATCCATGCCAAAGTCAGGTGAGTTTGCTGCCCTAGGATTCAAGTATCTGGGTAGGTTAGAGGTCCTTGGAAAAAAAGATGACTGAGCTGAGTATATGGGAAGGGAGCCCAGAGAAGCATCAATAAAGAACACTTAAATTGCCTTTTCTTCTCCTGACCTCCCATCCTTGACCCAAATCATTTCTAGCTAGATTTTAAGATATTACAAATTAGGAGCAAATAGGAGGTAAGTCAGCAGCAGTCACTGTTCTAGTTTCTGACCCCACCTAAATGCCCTCTGGTCACTGTACCATCAAGTTCCTCCACTCAACTGTCTCAAACCAGATTAGACATAAGATGAACAAGCTGTTTCTCCTGAGTTTTTCTCTTCTCTGCCTCTTAAACTGTGAGTCTTAGAGGTGGAAAGGTTTCTCCCATATATGCTTCCTACCTTATTCCATCTTTTCTTTTATACCTTTGCCCTTTTCCTTGGGACCTTTGGGCTTTCTTTCCACTTCTAATCAGATCCATATATCTACTGTGAATTGAGACCAGCAATAAGTAGGGTATAACAAGAATGAATTACCTGAAAGAGATAACATAATGCCTTCTGTGTTGCATTCAAGATGGAGAACCAGAGTTCTTTATGGACAAAGAAGAGAATTTCCTGCTGTGTGCTGTCTGTGAAAGATTTAGAAGAGGCGTCTGTTACGAGGGTAACAATTTCTGTATTTCAAAGAGCGAAAAAGGATGCAGAAGTCAGTCTTACTATAGCTACTCAGAAAATGGTGAGAAAACCTGTCTTTCCTGGCCTCCTTAGCTAAGTCTTTGGGTAGAAGTTTCCATGACTAATTGAGTTTCTGGGGTCACTTCACTACTCTAAAAGTGGGAACAACATTTATTGCTTACTTTTATAAAACACATTAGGTTTTCTTTAAAGTTCTCCAATTTTCAAGTGAGGGTGTTGAGTTTCCAAAAGATTAAGGTAATTGTGCCAAGTTATATGATTACTATATTATAGAGAAAATTGTATGAATCCAAGTGATGTTCCTTAACTCACTGCCTTTTCCATAACACCATAATACCTGACACTTTAAATATTCAGTCTTCCTTCCTTAGAAAAAACAGAATAATATATTGACAGAGAAGAGATTAGAGATGCTGAAACAAGATCTGTCTGCAGTCACTCCTATTCTGTGTCTGCAGGAATCAAAAACAAGGGATCAGATTCTAGGCTTGAGTTCCCATCTTTAGTTTATGACCTGTGGCTGGGGTACCCTCTTAAAAAGGGTGAAATAAAGATGTTTCTCCATTTCTAGGGGGGGAATATACACATTCTGTACTGGACTGTGCTGAAATCTGTGGGAAGTCTATACAGAGATACCCTGGAAAATATGTGTTGAATCGTTGCTGCGGAGAAAACAACTGCAACAAAAAAATTTCACTTGCATGACTATTTAGTAGATGTAACAATACTCTCTACTCTCTTCTACAGCAGTAATAACTGTTGTCCCCTCTTTCCCTCCATATCCCAGCATGCTATTCCCTCACCCATCAGACATTCCTGGCAACATGTAGACTTGCTCTTACTTAGTCCCAGGGCGGTCTTTGTGATCAAGGGTCAGATGTGTGTGTATATGTGTATGTGTGTAAATCTTTAATTAAATGGAAAATCTCTAAAACCTGACCATAATTCATTCATATATCTTGTTTTATATTACATTTTTTCTTTAATTTCCAAGTAAATTTAATTTCTTAAGTCTGCCTTATTCCAGTTGAATGAAAACAAAAAATCATTCTCATTCATGCTTAAGTCAGGAAAGCCAATGTTGATCAGGGTAACTCAGAATTCAGACAGTTACTGATGGTAGAAAAACAGAAGGATCACCAGTTATATTTGTAATGAGATTCTCTTACAAAGGAAAACATGACTTCAGATGGGATTAAATTGAACTATGACTTCCTGTCTTCTTCCTTATGTAATCTACTTCATGACAAGATCCTGATTTCTCATTAACACATGAAGTCAGGAGATTGAGCTCTGAGATGTATTAGAAAACAAAAGAGTTCTGTAATGCGATAGGGACTAGGGGAGGGCTCTTTGCATTATGACTTTTTTCATTGTCATGATTATGCCCAAGTCCTTCTGCCATATTTACTGGGTTGAATGGTGATCATAAAGTCCAACACCACCTACACAAATTGTCATGGATTGTTGTTCAGTTACTTTTTACTCATATCCAATTCTTCATGACCCCATTTGGGATTTTCTGGGCAAAGATCCTGATATGGTTTGCCATCTCCTTCTCCATTTCATTTTACATATTGAAAAACTGAAGCAAATAGGGTTAAGTGATTTGCCCAGTCATATAGATAGTAAATATCTGAGAACAGATTTGAACTCATGAAGATAAGTCTTCTTTACTCCAAGCCTGACACTCTATCCATTGTACCACCTAATTGTCCTAAAAACAATGAATAGGAGGTAGGAAAATTGAGATTAGGAACGGAAAACCAGCAATGTAGGCTATTTTATAGAAGTGCACAAAAGGTGACAATAATAAGCTGCTTTTTTCAAAATTCACAGAATATTAATCAGATCTTAAGAGTTTAGCAGTTAAGATGGCAGTCAATAGATTATGGGGCTGGGATGTTGGCTCAGATATGTTGGTAGCTGGGGAAGCACTGCAAGGCAGTTATTTTCCACAGGGCTGAGGATTATGTACAGGTTTTAGAAGGAGAGATAGAATAGCCATGAAAATGTTGATGTTTCTGAAATTAGTCCATTATAAGGAGAGATAGAAGAGTCATGAAAATGTTGGTGTTTCTGAAATTAGTCTATTATAATTCTGTAGTAGTAGAGAATGAATCCAAGTTTGGAGCATGGGAGAAAAGGCTTTAGCCCAGGTTACCACTGGAGAGTTGGTAGTCTTAGGAGGCAGAGGGAGAAAAAAGAATAATACCTTACCGTAGGAAGAAGGAACAAGAGTTGGTACTTTCTATTTATCCTAATTGGGAACCATGAGGATAATGGAGGGCACACACAAAGAGATTTTGAATAGAAATGCATCAAACTTAACAGAGAAATCATTGGGGATAATTGGATAGCATTAAGAGAATAGATAAAATGGGGATGATTATGGTGGAGAATAGCCAACAGTAAAAGAAACTTCCTTTTTTCAAAGATGAAAGTTAAAAAAAAAAAAAAAAGAAAAGAAAAAGCCTAGAATAAAAGAGGTGCTTTAGATTCTTAGACAATTGAAAAATGGATGGAAAAATTGTAATGCATTAATATAATGGAATATTATTTTGCCACCAGAAACATCAATTTCACAGAATCCTGGTGGTATGAATGGACACAGAGTGAAGTGAGTAGAATATGCAAAATGTTTTATATAGTTTAAAAGAAGCAAATTTTATGAAATGGAGATTCATTTTCATAGATAATTTTATTTTCTGCTTAATACATGAAATGCTCCTTGGTGTTTAAGTTGAGAATTAGAAAATACAATTACACATATGTATATTTGTATATTTTTAAAAATAAACTAAAGGTAAGTGCTTCTGAGATGATTAGTATAAAAAATAGAAGGATGAAGGAAAGGAAAAGTCAAGAAACTTCTCCAACTTAGACTGCCAGAATTTATATAATACTAATATGTCTTCAAGTATGACAATGGTTTGAAACTTTTAACACACCCCACCCCCTAATCAAAGAAGAATATGAACTTTACTTCTTTGACCACATAGACAGCAATATCAGCTTTCTGAGTCCCATACATGAAACTGGAGAGAGAAGATGTCATCACAATAACTGACAGGTCTAAAGTACTTAAGATTTGTTAAGTACTTTGCATACATTTTCTCATTTAATATCTGTTAAAATCCCATGGTGTGTTTTAGGCATTATTATCCCACTTTAGAGATCTGGACACTGACTAACATGAAATGATTTGTCCATACAACAAGTATCTCAGACTAGATCCAGTGTTAAATGGGTTAGGCTCCGTGGTAGGTACAGAGGATACAAAGACATAAAGGAAACACCCCCTGGTATAAACATGGGATTTATATTTTATTGTACTCCATTACTATACCATAATTCCTTTCCATGAACTATGACCCCGACCTCTGAAGCTTAGCTTAGCTTCCTGACAACTTTTTGCATTCCGGGAGAACTGAAGTCAAATCCAGATGCACTTTTCTAACTGTGTAATTGTCACATAAATTACTTTACCTTTGTCTGCCTCAGTTTTCTTAGCTATAAAATGGGGATGACCATAGCATTTACCTCTCAGGGTTGTTGAAATGATATTGTAGAGCACTTAGCATAGTTCCTGGTGCATAATAGGTGCTTAATAAATATTTATTTCCTTCCTTTTTCCCTTCTCAGTAGGAAAATATGTCACTATTTAAGATATGATGGACATGTAGGCTAGAGGAACTCTGATCAAATACCTGAGAACAAGATTTCACTTCAATTTTCCCTAAACTTTTTTCTAATCACTTATTCTGTTTTCCTTTTCTGACCAACACATAGGTGCTCAAGGAAGAAGCAGGAAGCTGTCCATCCAGCACTAGTTTGAGCACTAGGTATATCAATTGATGAATATGTTTGCTTCATGGTATTTTTAAATTCTGGTCCTTCTAGTATAAGTGAATCTGCAAAGAGCTACTGTAGGTTTGTGTTCCTAATTACACCTAACCAGATTTATGGAAGATTCTGCACAATGGAAAAAAAAAAAAAAAAACTACTGCCCAAGAACAAGATGGAGGGAAAAAAGACTTTTTTTTGGCAGTTTAGAATCGGGATTTCTTTTGATGAGCTGCAAACTTGGGATAAATCAGTGCTGTCACACACACATTCACACGTACACACACACATAGAAAAGTGAGATAAATGGAAGCACTGGACATCTTAAATGTTTGCCTGAAAAATTCTATATTAGCATTTAATGGCTTCCCAAATAATGAAATATGTGTAAAATACTTAATACAATGCTTGGCACATAGCAGGTATTTATTACCTGTTTGTTCCTTCCCTTTCCTACCCTCAAAAATAATATAAACACTATCTTAATCCATAAAATTACATCTCTTTTCAAATTCTCATTTTTCCTGCTTTGTGAAAAGCTGATACAGTCAAAGATAAGATTAAAGAATGCAAATAAAGTTTTCTGATGATGAGGTGGTTGGTTTGGGAGGGTGAAACAAATAATAAATAAAAGGGATCATGAAGACTTTGACCACTTGAGTTCCTTTAGGGCTAGAACATAGCAAAAACATTGCAAAGGTCAAGTGAAATTACTGTTTACTTGTCCTGGTCATATTTTATTTGGAAGATGAATTTATAATATCTCTCTCTTTTGACTCTTTCCCTACCAAAGTCTTTCTGTCTCTGTCTCTGTCTCTCCTTTCTGTCTGTATCTCTCTCTCTTTCTCTTTCTCTCTCTCTCTCTCTCTCTCTCTCTCTCTCTCTCTCTCTCTCTCTCTCTCTCACACACACACACACACACACACACACACACACACACACACACCCCTGCAAGCAACCCTTCCCTATATTTACTAGGCTGGAAGTGCTTCTTTCTAGATGCTTATTTAGAAAAATATGGGCATGACTGAGCTAATTGAATAGATATGAGAGAGAGGAGATTCAGATTCTGAAGTTTAAAACTCAGTACTTATGGAAATTAGTTTCTTTCTATCTACTCTTTACAAACAAGGTAGAGGGAATCATGGTGGAAATACTGTGGAATATCAATTCTTAAGAGTCTCTGAACTTCCAAAAGCTCACCAGACACCAAGTTTTGGATTCTTATTAGGAATAAATGCAAAGCTGCATTACCAAGGCTTTGAAGACTGACCTGATAGTGGATTTATGTAAAGAAAATAGGGATGAAGAAGTAGGGCTAAAGGGAGAAGAAGAAGGTCTCAATGGATGAACTTTCCATCAACTGCAGAATGTTCCATAACTTCCTTCATACCTTTTGGTGTTAACCCCACCTGTTCCAGATCAAGAATAACATTTCCTACACCTTTTTTTCCTTCTTTAATTCATATTAATGCTTTGTTTTCATGACTTAGTTCACAGTAAATGACTTTAAATCTGTGAGAAATAAGAAAAAGAAGAGGAAAAACTTAAAATTTTAAAATGATGAACCTTTGGTTATGAAACTTAAACTTAATTGATTGCTATTTATAGCAAAGTTTAGGACTAGGGGAGTAGAGTCCAATTGGAAGAACTTAACTAAGAAGTATAGCTTAATAGGTTATTGTGTATAGAAGCATTTGCTTAAAAGCAAAATATATATTTTTAAATGTGTATTTTAAATGAAATTTCATTAATTTTTTTAAAAAACAGATATTAATATGAATTTAGTTTTGTAAATAAAAATAATTTCTTTTAAAATAATATTCAATATATTCAATCAAAATTTATTTTAAAAATATAGACTAAAGTCAAACTGAGAGGATAGAATAGAAAGTAGAAGAGCATGCTCCACTTTTATATCCTTACCCATACAAAATTCCTCTCGAAAAAACTAGAAAACACACTAGATTGATCCTTGATTGGGAAATCCCAAAATAAAAAATCACAGTAAGTCTAGATGACTCAATGATTAGAGTGGTGGGCTTAGAGTCAGGAAAGCTCCTCTTCCTAAGTTAAAATTCAGCTTCAAACATTGGTTAGCTGTGTGACTAGGAAATCAATTAGCTCTCATTGCCTTGGTTTCCTCATTTGTAAAATGAACTAGAGAAAAAAATGACAAATCAGTGCAGTATCTTTGCCAAGAAAACCCCAAATGGGGAAGTAAAGAGTCAAACATGAATGAAATTACTAAACAGCAACTTTTGTCTAGCTCAAGACAGCCTGAAAGAAATACTTTGTTAATACTGGCAATGGGGTTTAAACAGAAAATGGTCATAATGATGGGGGGAACCCTGAAGCTGTCCTCTGATTTTGGGGGGAACACTTGAGAAATTCTCCTTGAACTCTTGACAAGTTCTCCCCTGCAAAAGACCTGATCCAGGAAATCAAGATAAGACATTTCAGTCTGTTACACCCTCTATTGAGTTGAAGATTAGTCCAGGGACAGTCATTTTATTGGAAATCTTCTATTCAATTGGAAGATTTCGGTCTGATTCCAACTCAAACTGCTCCCAGCCCCCAGCCAAGATAAAATAGGTTTCTGGTCACTCAATTCTTTGCAGAGGCCAAAAGCAGGAACATGCCAGGCCAAGGGACCGCTCCTTGGCATAGCTGCCTGCAAAGACCCCCTGCCCGCTGAGAAGACATCCTTTTCTTAGTGTTAACCCCTCTTTATCTCTCTGCCAGGATTCCTCTGCTAGACTTTTACTTCTCTGTCGGGACTTTGCCACTGAGGAAGTCAGCCTTCTAGCAAAGCCTGACTTCTCAGTGCCAATAAATTTCTTTTTGCCAGTCTAACTTTTTGGGTTCATAAATTCTTCTTTTATGAAGGACCTGTACCAACCAGAAGGGATTTCCACAATTCTCTGTCCTGTGCCAAACCTCATTATTTGGTTCTCATTATTTGACTAGGAATCAAGGGGATCCAAACCTCATCAATAGTGTGGAACATTCTAGTCCTCAGGACTGTGTTCAAAGACAAGATGATGTTTTACACCAATATCAGGGCTTGATCTCATGCAGGGTGTGCCAAAACAGGCCAAGAGGCAACTTTATTCTCCCTACTGAGTTCTGTGGAATAGATCCAGGACACTGAATAATGCACCTATGTCCAAAGATTAGGAAAAGTCACAGGCTATGTAATTAACAAGGAAGAAATACAGAAACAAGAAATAACTAGATGGATCTGACACAAGGAATGAGGAAGGCTCTCAATTCTAGCTTTTAGCTCATTCTAAAGTCTACAGAATAACCAAAGCAGGAATTCTAAATCAAAGTAGAGTCTACAATTTTGTCTTACTGAATGAGCAGCAATTTCTAGCTAGTTGAGATTGGCTTAATCCATGATCTCTCTTCTGTCAGACCAAAATCAGTTCAGGAACTTTCAAAGTTTAGACCATAGACCTTGAGACCTTTTTAGGAGTATTGAAAACTCACAAGTCTCCAAGTCTGTTCCTAAGATCCTGGAGTAACACAATACTCAATTTCCCTAACAAAGCAGTATGATGATCAGCCCAGATCTTCTCTCCTGAAGTGTGTAGTATCTGGTCTTAACATATATTCTAATCAGAAAATAGGCAGCAAGAATAAGAAAACAAAAAGAGCTATTATGATTACAGGGACACTCAGAACATTAATCCAGAAAAATAGAATAACTCAAAAATTAAAAAAAAAACACAAAACTACAAAGCCTCAAAGGAAACTACAACTGGAAACAAATTTAACTGGAATTCCTAGGGGAAAAAATGCAAGAGGTTTTTTTTTTTTTTTTAAGAGTTTCAAATGTTTTAATAAATTAAATTGGAATAGAGAATAAAATTAGAAGAAAATGAGAATTTTAAAGGAAAGAATTGGAAAGGGAATTAATAACTTGGTATAAAAGTCACAAAACTTTGTCAAAGCAACAAATTTCTTGAAAATTAGAACATATCAAATAGAAGCCAATGACTCCATTAGTCAATAAAAAAGATTTCTTAAAAAGTCAAAAGACTGGAAAATAAAATAAAATGTGAGATATAATTTAAAAACACTGACCTAGAAAACATGTTGAAAAAAAAATAAATTAACAAGGAACCACAATCAGGATACAATTTATCTAGTGAAAATGATGGATTCCCACATGGAATAAAAAATGGGGCTTTAGTGAAAGAGAAGATTTCCAAACATTCCTGATAAAAAAGACCAGAACTACAACAAAACTTTGAAGTTCAAAGTAAGTGCAGGAAGTTCAAGAGTAAGACAAACATAAAAAAAAGTAAACTTCTTATATTCTAATGTATTATCATTAGGGATCATAAAGGTAGTCTAATTGGACAAGATCTTGTGGTTTGTTTATATCTTGATAAAAGAATGATAAAGTTACTTATACATGAAAGAATCAGAATGCTTGGAATATCATATTAAATATATATAAATATATATATATAAAGCAAAGCGATTAGGATTACCAAGAATCACATACACAGCAAAACTAATACTTGAAGGGAACTAATAGCTGGGGGGGGGGGGGGGAGGCAGGAAATGGATATTCAACAAGAGAGGACTTTCAAGCACTTCTAATTAAAACACCAGAGTTGAAAAAAGATTATCTTCAAATGCAATACTCCAGGGAAACATAAAAAGGTAAAAAAAAAAAAAAAAAAAAAAGAAAAAAAAGAAAAAAGAAAAGAAACAAAAAGAAATAAAAGAGATTTATTAAGATTAAACTGTTTAATTCCTATATGTCAAGATAATATTTGCAATTCTTAAGAACTTTTAATATAAGGGCAATTTAGAAGGAATACATGTAGACAAAAGTTACAGATGTTAGGTGACTTTAATGTGATGAAACTTCCTACCCCCCCCCCCAAAACAACAACAACAACAACAACAACAAGATAAAGGAATGAGCAAGAAGATTGCACTGGAAAAAGAATGGTGTCGTGCCACAGTTCCCTTTTATTTTCTTGCCTCAGTTTCCCTCATTGCAACACACATCTCCCTCCTGACCATTAGAACTAAGATAACTTAAAGCTGGCTACTCTAAAGTTATAAATTGTAAATGTGTAATCTCAAGATAAGGGGAAGTTCAGACATACTGGCTCTTAAGTCCTCCTAAGTTATCAAGAATTTATGGTCCTATCCCCCAACCTGTCAGAACCATATTGATGGTCCCTTCTCTGAAATTCCCATTCTCAGTATTCTGACTCGGCCCCTTACCTACCCTGACCTTTGGAAACATTCTTTGGAATCACACATTGGCTGCTGAATGCTTTGAGACATCAGTCCTGAGACCAAAATGGACCCTTTGGTCCCAAAAAAATCTCTCCCTCTCAGAAATCCAAATAAAATATTAAAAACTCTCTAATCTCTATCTTGCCTCAATTTCTCCAGCATTACAATAGAATAGGGGAAAGTTATCTCACATAAAAGAGACATGAAAGAGCTAATATTATGAAGTGGGGGTAGGAGTGGTGCATAAATATTGAACCTTGCTCTCTCATCATCATTGGCTCAAAGTGGGAATAACATACACAAGCTGTTGGACATAGAAATCTGTCTTACTATATAAGGAGTAAAAAGGCACAGAGATAAGAAAAATGGGGAGGGAAGTGATAGAAGGGAGGACAAATTAGGGGATTCAATGATTAGAAGTAAAACACTAATGAGGAGGAAAATATTGAAGGTAAGAGAAAGAGAAGGATAAATAAAGGGGAAAATGGCATGCAGGGAAATATACCCATAGTTATCATGATATAAATGTGAATGGGATGAACTCACCCATAAAATGGAAACAGATAGCAGAATGGATTAAAAACCAGAATCCTACAATATGTTGTTTGCAAGAAACATATTTGAAGTAGAGAGATATATAAGGGAAAGGTATGAAGCTGAAGCCAAACAAAAACAAAACAGGAATAGCAATTATGAACAAAAACTAAAGCTAAAATAAACTTGGTTAAAAGAGGAAAAATTCGGAAAACTACATCTTGCTAAAAAAAAAAAAAGGCACCACAGAAAATGAAATCATATCAATATTAAATGTATATGCACTGAGTAGAATAGGCCCTAACTTTTTGAAAGAGAAGTTGAATGAGTTGCAGGAGAATATAGACCACAAAATTATATTATGGGAAAACCTCAGTTTTCTCCTCTCAGAACTAAACAAATCTAACAAAATATAAATAAGAAAGACATTAAGGAAGTTGATAGAATTGTGGAAAAGTTAGATATAATAGACTTCTGGAGAAAATTAAATGGGAATAGGAAAAAAATACCTTTTTCTCAGCAATACATAGTACCTACATAAAAAATGAACATGTATTGAGGCATAAAAACCTCCCAGTCAAATCTAGAAAAAGCAAATATAGGGAATATATTGTTTTCAGATCATAATGTAAGAAAAATTATACTCAGTAATGCAATAGAAAGATAGAGTAAAAATTAATTGGAAACTAAATAATCTAGCCCTAAAAATACATGTCAAAGAACAAATTATATGAACAAAGAACAAATCATGATAATTTAATTAAAGAAAATGACCACAATGAAACAAAATACAAAAATTTATGAGTTGCAGCCAAAACAGATTGAAGGAAAATTTATCTCTAATTACTTACATCAATAAAATAGAGAAAGAACAGATAAATGAATTGGGTATGCAACTAAAATGGACTAAAAAAAAAATTTTAAATCTCCAAGTAAACACCAAGTTGGAAATCCTGAAAATCAAAGGAGAAATTAATAAAATTGGGAGCTTATTGAACTAATAAATAAAACTAGTATCTGTTTTTGGTGTTTTTTTTTTTTTGGAGGAGGGGAATAAACCAACAAAATAGATAAACCTTTGGTTAATTTGATTTAAAAAGGAAAGAAGAAAATGAAATTATCATTATTAAAAATTAAAAGGGTGATTTCAACACCAATGAAGAGGAAATTAAAACAACTATTAGGAGCTATTTTGTCCAATTTTATGCCAATAAATTTGAAATAGATGAATATCTCTAAAATGTTAATTATTCAGTTAAACAGAAGAAGAAATAAATAACAATTTTTTTTGCAAGGCAATTGGGATTAAATAACTTGCCCAGGCTCACACAGCTGGTAAGTATCTAAAATCAACTTTGAACTCCTGTCCTTCTGACTTTAGTGCTCTATCCACTGTGTCACCGGCTGTCCCTATAACCCAATCTTAGAAAAAGAAATTGAATAATCCATCAGTGAACTTTCTAAGAAAATAATCCCCAGAGTCAAGTGGATTCACAAAGTGATCCACACACATGGACTCCTTCCAAACATTTAAAGATCAATCTCAGTAGTATGTAAAATATTTGAGAAAATAGGCAAAGGAATTCTACCAAATTTCTTTTAGAATACAAATGTTGTGCTGATAATTAAACCAAGAAGAATAAAAAATAGAAATAAAGCAGAAAACTCGAGGGATTTTTATAATACCTACCTCTGATAAAGATCTAAATTTTCAAATATATTGATAATTGAATAAAATCTACAAGAATATAAGTAGCTCCTCAATGATAAATAGTCAAAGGATATGAGTAGGCAATTTTCAAAAAATATTAAATTTATAGTCATAAGAAAAAATGCTCTAAATAACTATATAAATCAAAACAATTCTGAGGAACCACTTCATACCTATCAGATTGGCCAATATGAAAATAAGTAAGTCTTTTTAGGTTTTTCTGAAATCAGCCTGCTCATCATTTCTTATAGAATAACAATATTTCATTACATTCATATATGATAACTTATTCAGCATTCCCTAATTGGTGGGCTCACTCAATTACCAGTTTCTTGCCCCTAAAAAAGATCTGCTACAAATATTTTTGTACATGTGAGTCCTTTCCTCTCTTTTATGATCTCTTTGAAATATAGACCCTGGTAGAGACACTGCTAGATCCAAGGGCTTGTACAGTTTTATAACCCTTTGGGCATAATGGAACTAAAATTGAGGGAAAATAAAATATTATTTAAAAACTAATGGAAAAGGAGAAGAAAAGAAATGCATTAATAGGAACAAGAAAAAGGAATGTTAGAAAAATTATCTCACATAATTTGGTTATACAAGTAGATGACTATAGAAACAAGGAAGGGGGAAGTGGCTGACATTTGATCCTCACTATGATCTGAACTACATAAAAGAAAAAGAATATATATATATATATATATTATATATATATATATATATATATAATGTTAGGTACAAAAACATATTTTACTCACCAAAGAAATTAATAGGAAAGAAGGGGAAGGAGGGAATCAGAAGAAGGATAGATTAGGATTTGTCCTAAACAAAACAAATTCTTACTAAGGCTGTATCTCTTTTTGAAATTGTGAAGAACTGGAATCTAAAGACATTCCTTACAATTGGGAAATAACTGAACAAATCATGTTATAGAAATGTCATAAAATATTATTGTTATATAAGAAACGATGAAGAACTAGTTTTGAGATACTTCAGAAAACATGAATGAATTGATACATAATGAAGTGAAAAAAATCAGGGAAACAATTGATAACTGTGACAACAATATGGTAAAGTCAATTTTGAAAGATTTCAGAATTTTAATCAGCATATTAACCAAATATAATTTCAGAGAACTAATAATCAAACATACTAGCTTGAGAGAAGTGAGAGATTCAGTGAAGAATGAAGAAAGGAAACAAGCATTTATTAAGCATTTATTATGGGTTAGGCACTGCACTGAGCACTTTACAAACATCTCACTTGATTTTCTCAAAAATACTAGGAAGCAGGTACTGTTATAATGGGAAATTATTTTCTTCATTTTGAAATTGGAGAAATAAATATAATGGCTTCTTTGAGGTTATATAGCTAAGAAGACTTTGCAGCTAGTTTTGAACTTTCTTCTGTATTCCAGCTCCATCATTCTATCCATGATATCACCTAATTGCCAATTAGATAGCAAGTCCTGTTAAAAGTAGGACCCAAACTTAGTCACAGTACTCAGGATCAAACAGAGACTAGCCATAGCAGCCAGGATTTGTATCACAAAGTCAAAATAACCTATTTTGAGAGAATCCCAAGAGGGGTAAACCCAAAAGAGAATAACTACAACTTTTCTACAAAAAGTCACAGATAAAAGAATATACTAACCACAGGAATATAAGAGGACCTAGAAGAAATGAAATAGAAGAAAAAATGGAATATCTTGCAAAGAAAGAATAGCAAGAAAAATTAATCATTTAGAACAGATAATGTTAAACTTTATATAAAAAAAATTAGAATGGTCCAAACAGAAAATAATTCCATGAAATAAGAAATATTAAAATAAAATAAAAAGATTGAAAAAAAAACAAGAAAATATAAAGATACATTATCAAAAAGAACTCACCTGGGAAACAGGCCAAAGGGTGATAATTTAAGCATTATTGTACTATCTTAAAATCATCCATCTGTTAAAAAAAAACCTTTAAATACCATATTTCAACAAATAATAAATTTAAACTAATTATCTCTTAAAACAAAAAGGCAAAGTTAAAATAAGAATGATCATCTACTTCCTGAATCCCAGAATTTAACACCTGAGAATATCATAGCCCAAATCCAGAGTTTGTAGTCAAAATAATAATAATAATAATAAAATTCAATCATCCTAATAGAAAAACATGAAAAATGAAAGACTTCCCTTGTTACCCTTATAAAAAAGAAGAAACCTTAGGACAAAAAAAAAAAAAAAAAAAGAAAAGATAAAGATTCACTACAAAGAATAAACTATCTAGCAAAATTCAACTACAATACAAGGAGTGGATGAATGAACTTTTAATGAAACGAAGGCTTTCCAAACATTTCTGATACAAAAGACAAAAATGAAAAAGGTATTTCAGGAAAAAAAAAAACAAAAAACATTGATGCATTATGGCTAGAGATATAATTGGTACAGACATTGCAGTAAACAAATTGGGGTTATGCTTTTAGAAAATAGGTGTCAAATTGTGCATGTCCTTTCACCTAATTATACTACTACTTAGAGAACTAAACTGAGGTGGATCTCCATCCAACAAAAAGTTCCAAAGCACAATGATCTACATCTAACTTATATAGTGAGACTTTATGATTTAAATCATATGTTTTTGTCTGTAAAAGAAAATCAAATCAATTGCATTTATTTGAACAGCAAAGGAATAAAATCAATGTGCCAATAAGGTAAGACACTAATTAAAAAGATATTTTCTTGAATATGTTATTCACGTATTTCAATAAAATTTCCTACATAAAGAAAGCCACGTGGCAGTGTATCTAAAGGCAAGATATAGTGTTTTGTTTTGTTTTTTAATTATAACTTTTTATTGACAGAACTCATGCCAGGGTAATTTTTTACAATATTATCCCTTGCACTCATTTCTGTTCCAATTTTTCCCCTCTCTCACTCCATCCCCTCCCCGAGATGACAAGCAATCCTATACATGTTAAATATGTCACAGTATATCCTAGATACTGTGTGCAGAACCGAACAGTTCTGCAAGTTTATAGTGTTTTTTTTTAAATGTACAAACAGATTTTCTAATTCTTACCTTCTAAATAATATTATAGATGTAGAAGTTTAGAATTCCACATTTCTCCCCTTTATGTGTTATCAGTGGAACTCAAGGCCATTCAGTGGCTAATCCATCATATTCAGTTGTCTTTATTGGAGAGTTGCATCTCAAGGAACTTTTCATGAAATTAATAGCCTGGAAGAGTTTAAACATAATGGAAATTCCTACTCCCACTAATAAGTGGGATTGCCATTATTCGTTTACTGGTGAGCTTTATCTCACCAGTAAACGAATAATGGCAATCGTGGGATGAAGATGGCAATATTCAAGTAAATGTTGGAGAATTTGTTGTCAGTTAAGACCTTTGTTATTGTGACAGAGAAGGTGCCCAGCTAAACAAATGAGTAAGAAAGGTGTAGGGACCTTCCAGATATGAAATTCCTATTAATATTCAATTTGCAAGCCTTGGATTCTTTATCTGTATTTTGACATCTTTCTTCAGAGTTGACAAAGTGATCTAAGATAAAAATGGTCAATTTAAAGGTAATGAATAATTCAGAGATATAGATAAAATCTGATGGGAAGAGTATAGCCAAGAAAATTCCTTTCTTATAGGTAATTTTGATTTAGATGGTGACATTCTGTGTTATGAGAGAAGTGGCTACAAGGTTATCTACAGGTCAGAAAAGAATTCTTTCCTTGAGGGTTCTACCAATCCCAAGCCTGGTCCACAAAATCATTTCTTCATGAGTCTATATCATGTGATTTTAAAAGTCCCCAAAAATAAAATAAAACCACTGAGAATGTAAGAGCCAGAATATCCATTTTAGGGATCTCAAATTTAACTGACTCATCTGATTCATTGTCAAAACTCATATGAAATCTGGAAATATCTGTTCCTTCCTCAAGAGTGAACATGTATCATTATTCTCACGAATACTCAGATTCACAAGTCTTCAAAATATAGAACAGTTTCCTTAACTAATAAAGATTCAAAAAGGATTCTTGACCATCTAAAGAGTCAAGAAAGTTTCTGCCTGTTTATTTTGATCCTTTCTCTTTTTTAGGTACAACATTTTCTACTATTCACTTTTTTGACAAAGGTTTAGATTTTTCTCTGCCCTTTCAAATTCTTTTTTTATCCTTGAATTTGTCTTGAACCAACTCCTCCATTCTTTCCAAGAACATGCTATCAAGCTGCTTAATAGATCAACAGAAAAATCACCCTGCATTGTGTGCACATGCAGTCCTAACTTTGAATTTGAAGAGATACATTGCAGTACCCTCTACAAGGAACTGCAACATTCACTTTGCCTTTCCCATTTTTGGAAACTTGAAGATCTCAGTTTTTTGTAGTTTTTATTTTTGTTTGTTTGTTTGTTTGTTTTTTGCTACCTTCTGTGTAAAGTTCAAAGCCACAGAGAGTTTCATCTCCTGAAGAATGACTCTTCATGAATCTTTCCTGCTTTTTCTCCAAGTTACCTCTCTTCTAACTTAATCATAGTTTTGATATACAATCAACAGTTTCCTGCTAATGCCCTGAAGAAAACAATCTTTAGACACAGTATTTTAAAATGTTATTTTAAAAAGAAAGATAACTGCCAGTTATTTCTCATTATATTTTCTCTCTTTTCCTTACAGATGAGACATTAGACAAAATCTATATCTTATCTGTTCATTATCCCATCATTTGTCCTCTTCAACCACAACTATTTAAATATTGTTGGCTATATGATCCCCCTCCCTTAATGGCCAGAATCTCATAGGATTGTGTTATTTTCTCCTCAAATATGGGTAGAAGTAATGTGGCCCTGAATAATGGCTAGGATGGGAGCTCCTTGGCTACATTTACAATAGGGTGTTTACTCAGTGTGATTGATGAGATAATGATTCTCTAGTTTACATATATTTAGTACTTAGTATGGTAATGTAATGGTTCTACAATTGACACATATCAGTGTGCTGTAGTGATGTAATTGTACTAAGGTATATAAGGACAGAGAGGCCTTGAAATAAGCAGACTCAAGAGAGACACAAGTGAGAGTGTACTTGAGCTCCATCTCAGACTGCAGACTCCAGAGAGACCCTTGAGAAAGCTAGTCCAGACATTACATTTTGGCACCCAATATGGGGCACTGAAAAACATTTTGAGGCTCTGGATGTAAAGACCTATACTCAACAGTTTGACTGATGTGATCATAAACTCAGTGGAGAAGTCCCTATGACCCAGAAATAGGGTGAGTACAAAAATAGACAAGCAGGAAACTTTGGTAAGGGCTAAATTAGTCACTTTCATTTTTTTTTTCTTTCAGCTGAAATGAGGCAAATACTAAGAAAAGAGACTTCCCCACCCCAAAGGAAGTATGTAGCATGCATATTAGATAAATAAAGAAGCAAGGTTTGTTGGTAACTTGGAAGCAGATTATTGGACTCTTAAATATATTAGCATGCACATCTCTGTGGCTCTCTAAGGAAGAAAAACTAGAGCTAGATCCGTGGAAACTAGTGAGAAAGCAACTAATTGAATATTACAAAGCTAAAGGTCCTGATTCAATTCCTGAGGAAACATTCTATATATACACAATACAATTAGCTTTAAGGAATCCCGCAAGTTTTAAAATAAGGAAAATTTTTAATGTGGAAAGCCAGACAAGGAAGTGTGAGGAGAAAGAGCAGGAGGGAGATGGTACTGACTAAGCAGCTGAAAAGCATGAAGAATTGGACAAGAAAGGAGTTAAATACAATGCTGATGAACTTAAGGAGTGTGGTGCTTCTCAGCAGGTGCCCTTAGGGCATTCTCCATCTCCTGACTCTCCTCCCTCAATTTTGCCTTCATGGGTGGAAGGAGGAGGAAGAGTGGAAGGGGCAGTGACACAATCAGCACCACCCATATAGCAGCTTCGTCCACCCCCTACAATACTATTACAAAAGGCATTAGTTAAAGCTAAAGAGGAAGGACAGGATACATCTGATTTCAAAATAGAAGCATACCCTGTGATTGAAGAGTTTGACTCTTCAAGTAAGTCAAGAAAGAAGATACACTCCTTTTAATCTGGAAATTATCAAAGATCTGAAAAAGACTTGCACTCTTTATGGGTCTACATTATCTTATGTTAAGATGATATTAGAGAATTTGGCTTATGAAATTTTAACTCTTAGCAATTGAAAATCTATAGTAAAGACATGTTTAGATCCTGGACAAAACTTGTTGTGGCTTTCTGAGTATATTGAACTCTGTAGAATACAACCCCAATGAAATAGGCAACCTGGAGTTAATATACCAGTCATCTTTGATCAACTAGCAGATTTAGGTCCTTATGCAGATACTTTAGCACAGATTAATTACCCTATAGCAGCATATGAGCAAATTGCTTCTGCTGCTTTCAAAGCATGGGGCACCCTCCCAGGAAGACAAGACAGAGGGGAAGCCTTCATGAACTTTTTGTTGATTTTGTGGGATGTCTACAGACAGCTGTCATATGAACTACTGGTGAAAATGCAATAACAGAAATTATGATAAGACAACTTGCTAGAGAAAATGCTAATAAGGTTTGTAGAATAATTATACTAGGACTATACAAGGATGCTCTTTTAGAGGAGATCATAAGATGCTGTGCCATAGTGGGCACAAGTACCTTTTATACCCAGGCTATGATACAGACTTTCAGGATCTGAACATGAGAAGACAGGATCCCTTTTGTCAAGGGACTTCCAGAGAGACTCATCAATGCTTTTAATGTAGTAAAGTAGGGCATCTGAAAGCTCAGTGTTGGCATAAAAAACAGGATGGGAGAACAAGACCCAAAACCCTATATCCAAAATGCAACAAAGGCTTCCATTGGGAATCAGAACATAGATTGACTCAGGAAAATGGGAAGCAAAAAACACTTAGAGCATCATGGCAGTTGATGTTACCCCCAGGGAGTCTTTAGAAGTTCAGTACTTCAACATGATCAATCAGCCAAGAAGCAATCTGATGGGGGAAAGGGAAAGAATAGTGTTATATGCAGCTGGGACTACTAAAATACCCCTGGAGAGATGAAATCTGTCCCTCTCCAGCCTATGGATCCTTTGCCTCCAGGTACAGTAGGCTTGACTATTTTACCTCCTTAGCTGCTAACAAAACAACATCCATCCATACACTGATTTGGGAAATTGGGAAATGTGTAGCTTATATCCCAGTCACTAATACAAGTAGACAATGTGTGACTTAACATTCAGGAGAAGCAGTAGTATCAGATTTACTGATACAGACTCCTAATAGGCAATCTGGTGATATTTACCCAGATTTTGACTTTCAACTATACAATCCAGGAATATTCTGGACTCAGCCGTTACAACTGACTGACTTGTGCTCACTATCTACGTAAATGGCATATCATTGGTAGACACAGGTATAGATCATACAGTTATTAGAGGTGCCAACTGGCCTAGTCACTGGCCAAAGATTAAGGCAGACACCTATATGTCTGGCATAAGAGGACCAATAGTAGCTGAAGTTAGTGCTACCCCTTTGAGATAGACATTTGAAGGTGAAACAGGAGTTTTTACTTCTTTTGTAGTTGAAAAGATTTCCATCAATCTATGGGGAAGAGACATCTTACAACAGGTAGGATTAAAATTAAGTACTTTGGCTTTTTAGTAAGGGCTGCTGTTGAAGGCCTGCCAACAATCTCATCTGTTCCCATTCAATGGAAAACTGATAAACCACTATGAGTAGAACAGTGGTCCTTAACAAGTGAAAAAATTCAGGCCTTATTAGGTATAGTACAAGAGCAACTTGACCAAGGACACCTACAAGGGACTTCCCTAAGTCCTTGGAATTCCCCTATATTTGTTGTAAAAAAAAAAAAAATCTGAAAAATGGACGATGTTTACTGATTTAAGAAAAGTAAATGAACAGATGGAAACTATGGGAACTCTTCAGCCTAGACTTCCATCTCCTACTCAGTTGCCTAGAGAATGACCTCTTTGGGTGATAGATATTAAGAATTTTTCTATTCTGTCCCTCTGGATAAGGAAGATATGAAAAGATTTGCCCTTTCAGTGCCCAGCGTTAACTTAGCTGAGCCTTATAAAAGATATGAATGGACAGTTTTGCCACAGGGAATGAAAAATAGCCTTATTATGGTCAAATGTATGTTGCTGCTGCTCTTACTCCAGTAAGAAAAGCATTTCCAAAAGTTATGTTGTACATTATATGGGTGATATCTTGGGGTGTGCACCTGAGGTGCAAATTTTAGAAGCATGTCTACAAAAGACCACAGAAATACTAAGAAACTACAAGTTACATATAGCTCCAGAAAAAAAATTCAAAGGCATGTTCCTTTTCAATATTTAGGATATGAAGTATATCCTAAGGTGCTTACAGTACAAAAGCTTGCTTTAAGAACAGAGAAGTTGAACACCTTAAATGACTTTCAGAAATTGATAGGAGATAGCCAATGGATGTGTCCAGTGCTAGGCTTAATTACCTATCAATTACAAGCATTATATGACATTTTAAGGGGAGACAGTGCTTTAAACTTACCACGTCAGCTTACAAAAGAAGCTCAAGAGGCTTTGAGAGAAGTTGAATTGGCTTATCCAATGTGGTTGAAAAAGTCACTCAAAAACTCTTGGAAATATCAGTTTTTGCTACAAAAGAAGCACCCAGAACAGAATGTGATAGAGTGGGTGAACCTCCCAGCACAACCAGAACAAAGCCTTACTGCTTACCCAGTGCTTGTGGCTAGAATCTTATTAAAGGCCATTTAGCAAGTAATACAATTATCTGGGATAAGACCAAGACTTTTATACCAATGCACAAATTAATGTATGCTGTGAAACCATCCCAGAGTGGCAAATTTTACTGGCCATGTCTCCAAATTTTACACACAGGTTTCCATTAAAGATAACCCAGCTATTACATAATTGGTGATGGATTCTTGAAGAAAAGGTTTTTAAGGTTCCTCTTAAAGGACCAACTATCTTTACAAATGCATCCAAACATAACATTTTTTTCTAGAAAAATTTTAGCTAGGAAAAAAATTGTCAGGACTTCCTTTCAGTCCACTCAGAAGAATGAATTGTATGCAATTATGCTAGCTCTTACTTATTATCTAGGAGATGTAAATATAATATCTGATTCAGCTTATTCAGTAGGTGTGGTACAAAGAATTGCCACTGCCCAAATAAAATTTGTAGCTTCTAATATATATCAACTCTATAAGGAACTTCAAGAGCAAGTGAGAAAGCATAAAATATTAGCAAAGAGATTACAGAATATCATCCCCTGAATGACCAAGTAGGACTCATACCAGGAATACAGGGCTAGTTCAGTATTAGAAAACTTATTAGCATAATCGCCTATATCAATAACCAAATTAACAATAACCATATGATTATCTCAATAGATGCAGAAAAAACATTTGATAAAATCCAAAACCCATTCCTTTAAAAACACTAAAGAGTACAGGAATAAATGAACTTTTCCTTAAAATAGTCACTAGCATGGCCCGGCCTCATCATCAATTTTTTAAAGGTTTATTTTACCTGGAAAACTTCTATTTTTGAAATATTTGGATCAATTATTTATGAAGCATTCAACAACAATCTTGTATGTTTTGAATACATGTTATATTAAATAAAAGTATATCCATAATTTTTTTAAAGAGACCTGGGAGAAGGGTCTCTTCCCAAAGGGAGGAGGAACATTTGGAAAATGCTAGAATAATGTGGAAAGATGTCAAGAAACAAAAAATATTTCTCTGAGTAATATCCCTTTTTCATTTCATGTCTTTTTCCTCAAGTTTTTCCAGTGGTCATTGGTGCTCTCTTCTCACCAAAGAAAGACATATGGCAAGTGTGGCATGAAAACTATACTTCTGGCCCTGTCAGTAAAGAACAAATCTTCTGAAGCCTCAAGCAAAATCTGTTCATTCTATACAGAATGTCTTTGATCTCTATTCTGCCTATTCACATGTCCTGATAATACTTCAAGTTTCAGATAAAGTCTGGAGCCTTCTTTAAATATGTGTCCCAAAAGTGTTTTCTCCTTTGGCAATGTTATCGTGATGGAAACAGCACTGTGAGTCAGGAAACTGGAATTCTAGTCCCAGTTCTGCTACTAACAAAACATATGACCTCCAATAAGTCATTTAATGTATCTTAGCCACATTGTTCTCTCCTATAAAATCATGAAATTAGTGGTTCAACAGACAATTCTCAGACGAAGAAATTGAAATTATTTATAGACATATGAAAATATACTCCAAATCATTATTAATCAGAGAAATGCAAATTAAGACAACTCTGAGATACCACTACACACCTGTCAGATTGGCTAGAATGACAGGGACAGATAATAGGGAATGTTGGAGGGGATGTGGGAAAACAGGGACACTGATACGTTGTTGGTGGAATTGTGAACACATCCAGCCATTCTGGAGAGCAATTTGGAACTATGCTCAAAAAGTTATCAAACTGTGCATACCCTTTGATCCAGCAGTGTTTCTACTGGGCTTATACCCCAAAGAGATACTAAAGAAGGGAAAGGGACCTGTATGTGCCAAAATGTTTGTGGCAGCCCTGTTTGTAGTGGCTAGAAGCTGGAAAATGAAAGGATGTCCATCAATTGGAGAATGGTTGGGTAAATTGTGGTATATGAATGTTATGGAATATTATTGTTCTGTAAGGAATGACCAGCAGGATGAATACAGAGAGGACTGGCAAGACTTACATGAACTGATGCTAAGTGAAATGAGCAGAACCAGGAGATCATTATATACCTCAACAACGATACTGTTTGAGGATGTATTCTGATGGAAGTGGATCTCTTCGATAAAGAGAGCTTTAATTGATCAAAGATGGACAGAAGCAGTTACACCCAAAGAAAGAACACTGGGAAATGAATATAAACTGCTTGCATTTTTGTTTTTCTTCCTGGGTTATTTATACCTTCTGAATCCAATTCTCCCTGTGCAACAAGAAAACTGTTCGGTTCTGCACACATATATTGTATCTAGGATATCCTGTAACCCATTCAACATGTAAAGGACTGCTTGCCATCTGGGGGAAGGGGTGGAGGGAGGGAGGGGAAAAATCGGAACAGAAGTGAATGCAAGGGATAATGCTGTAAAAAATTACCCTGGCATGTGTTCTATCAATAAAAAGTTATTAAAAGGAAAAAAAAAAAGAAATTAGTGGTTCAATTCAAATGTTCTTTCCAGCTCTAAGACTTAAGGATTCAATGAATGTATGATTCTTTGAATTCCTATAACATTGTATGTTGGATATATGTGTGTTGCGTTTATGTGTATTATGTATACACATGGTGGGAAAGAGAGAAAGAAAAAGACAAAGACAAAGATAGAGACAGAGACAGAGAGAAAGATAGAAAGACAGAGAGATAAAGACATAGAGTCAGAGAAAGATAGAGAAAGACAAGACACAGAGAGAGAAAGACAGAAACAGAGAAAGACACACACACACACACACACACACACACACACACACACACAGAAAGACAGAGTGACAGAGACAGAGACAGAGAGCTAGGACCATGTCTTGTATTTCTTATAACCTCACAAATTTAGCACAGTAACTAGACACAAAGAAGTGTTTATTAAACATATGATGATGAATTGATTAACTGAATATCTTCATTTACATCAGGAGATTTGGCATCAGAAAACTGCTGTTTGTCAGAAGAGAAGCATCTGTAATACTCTCTATCTCTGAGAGTGAGAAATCATACTTAAGACTTTTTTTTCCTTCATACTCTCTTTCTACTGCCCCAATTAGCTTCTGGCCACAGTTCAAAATGTTATAAGGTATCTGCCTCTGGGAGGAAACCTGTCAATAGTCAGTGTTCCAGAATCTGCCCTACCTGTCACTGTATCAGTATGTTCCACTGGCTCTACAGTCAGAAACCAAACAAGGATAATATGGCCAAGCTGTTCTTTCTGGGACTCTGTCTGCTCTGCTTCTTGGGGGGTGAGTTCTAGCATTCTGGGGATGTTGACCTGGGGTCTCTTTTATAACTATTCCAACTACAAGTCTGGAATCTCAGATAAAGAGTGATACAGTAAAAAACATCTGACCTTGAAAGTATTCCAGCCTTAAAAATATGATTCTATGATCCCTTGATAACTATTTTTTCCCTTTGTTCTCTTCCCTTTGAATGAGTTCCCCAAGGCTTTATCCTTGAACTCTGATCGGTATATTCCTGTTTGGATTAAGTCCAGCAAATGAAGGTATGATAAAAATAAGCAAAGTAAAGGACAATTTGAAAAAAATCACACACATTATTCTTTCTGTCTCCAAGGTGCAGTGCCTGGCTATTCTCCTCGAAGTTCACTGAAACCAAGAATAGTTATATGCAATTACTGCAAAATATTTTATTATGGTATCTGTTTGACTGGTTTGAAGACTTGTTCCGTGGACAAGAGAATTGGATGCAGAAGCCAAGTGTATTATAAGAAGGCTGAGGATGATGGTAAGAAAACCAGGGCGCCAGCCTTGCCCCTGACCTGGCCAACTCAGACATTGGGTGGGAGTGGGGAGTCCATGCATGAGTGAATTCTTGAGAAATCTTTTATAATCCCATAATTTCTTACCTTTATATATCAGTTGAGGCTTTCTCTCAACATCCCTGATGTGTAGGTAAGTTCAAGTAATATTATCACCATTTTATATGTGATGAAATTGAAGTTTTAAAAGATTAAGGCACTTGTCCAGGTTAGAAAACTTGAATATTGCAAACAATGGATATGGACTCAAGTGTTTCTACTACAAGTCCACAATTCTTTCCATTATATTCCACTCATGATTATCATATTCTTCCTACCCCAAGAAGGATTGACTAGAAACTAGAGAAGTAGAAGAGAATCTAAGCTATAAAGACATAATGTCTTTAGAGAATAATCTTTTTGACATGTCTTCAAATTTCAAGGAACATAGGATCAGCTACTAGATATAGAACAGTGGAAATAGTATGTGCCAGGCTCTGTGCTAAGCATTTTATAAATATTATCTCAGTTGATCCTCACAACATCCCTATGAAATAGTTGTTATTATTATTCCCATTTTACAGATGAGGAAACTGAAACAAACAGAGATTAAGTAATTTATCCAAATTATAATGCTACTAAGTGTCTGAGGCTTGATTTGAACTCAGTTCTTCCTAATTCCAGCTCTCACTGGACAATGGCCAGATCCCACTTTTTATAATTAAACTGAAAGAGACTAGTGGCCTTGATTACCCCCTTACAATTCTAAATTTATGATCCTATTGATCCTTTTCTTAGGATATGAATATACTCACACTGAGTTGGATTGTTCTAAGGATTGTAAAGAAAAAAAATTCCTGAGTGATAAAAATCCATCATGGACCTTATGCTGTGGAGAAAATCATTGCAATCTACCCTATACATACTTATAAGCTGGTTAGAAATTGGGATGCTCCTAGATTCATCCCTCTATAATAATAGCTGGGGCTTCCCTGATCTTTCATCTCTTTCATTGCCTTCACCTGCCCAGCTCCCGTGACTGAAGAATAGATGCAGATTGGTAAGAAAATGCATAGAAATATCTATCTATTATTGCAAATTTAACCAGACTGCTGTATTCAATTGTATGTTAATTTCCCCCCTTATTCACATGGAAAAGTCTCTCTAACTTGTTTGCAATTTCTACCTTATTCCAGTCAAATAAAGTAAATATGAATTTCATTTATTTCTGGACCATGAGAGCTACAAAGAATCTAAAAATTGTGAGGTCCCTGGAGGGAGAGAATGTCTTTCTTTTCTGTGTATTCTTATCACTTAACATAGCACCTACATACAGTAGGTGTTTAATAAATCTTTGACTTCTAACTAATCTAGATGTCTTAGAAGCCACAAGGTGTGGGGGCACTCATAACAAATGTATGCAAATCCAGGGAGTAAGCCATAGAAAATAAAGTGTACCTCAGCCAGTACTGAATCTGAGGTTTGGGATAAGCATAGAAAAACTTTTTAGTTATTAATTATTTCATTATAGGTTTCTGGACTATCTAAAAGGCAGGACAGTAGATGGGTCTCTGAGAAATACTAGAAAACAAAGAATTCTGGAGTTGCATGGGGAGTAAGGGAAGCTCTTTGTCATTCCCATCTTTGGGAAGGCATTAATATTATGCCTTTTTGCCTGGCTGAATGTCATGTGCTCCCCCCCAATGCCACCCACACTTACTGTGTTAAATCCTACATAAAATCCTGCATAAATAGTGATAGAGAGTGTAGTTAGACTAGATAACCATTTTGTCCTAAAAGACAGTGCCCTTAAGGATATAGCAATGAGTTTCTTCAAAAGTCCTAGAACATTATTCAGATATCAATAGCCCAGAAATCAAGGAAGCAGTCAAAGTAGTATGGGGGTGGTATGCATATTCACAGTGATTGACAGCAGACATATGTGTGTGTGTATATATATATATATGGGTTTTATTAAAGCTGTAAATACAATATGATGCTCCAGATGTCCCCTGTTCCTACTGGTTGTCTTCCCCTCACCCCCACCCTTCTTCTTGTTACCCCTTTTCCTTAAAAGTTTTATTTACCAATTCCTCTCACTTGCTTTTCTCTACCTCTTTTTTCTGCTCCTGTTTTTTTTCTTTTGGCCCCCTTTCCTTTTCTCTACTTTATATACTCTTGTTCATCAGCTTTCAAAATTTTACATTTTGTGCCTGTTTTGAACAAAAATGATTTCTTTCACCCTTTTCCTTATCCATCTTCTTTTTCTGTTTACACACTTATTCTCTGATTCACGATTCTATAATCATTTGATCCCTCTCTTTTCTCTGTATTTTCAACTAATCAAAACTTCTAAAGTATTCATCTTAGGTTCTATCCTCTATGTCCTTTCCATTTCTGCCTTTTAGGGCTTATGCCATGCATTGTTTTAATTCCATTGTGTCTCATTTTTAGAACAATGCCAATTATCACCAGTATCAAAGAAGACACTGTGCCATGATAGAGAACCTCCCCTACTCAATCAATCTGTAAGCTTTCTTTTTGACATTTTTTTCTCCTCCATTTACCTAGAAATCTCCTCTTTATGTCCATGTTCTTCTATTATTCCAAGTGCCAATTGCCCTCAGGAATTCTGATTTTCCCCCTGTACAGGAAAAGTAGCTGTCTCAGCACCAAAATCCTTAGCCCTCATCTAGTGTAAAGTATTTCTTTTCACCTCTAGGAACATTTATAAGTGGAATCCATTATGATGTCCAAAGTCTCTTTCCATTTCTCTTCTTTCAGTCTTTCCCCACTTCTTTTCATATACTCCTTTGCAGACAGAATGGCATGATAGTAATGTCCACAGGTGAGGGGATTAAGGAATGTCAGAGGTCAGAATGACAAAAAACCTTTCCTTACCCTCCTTGCAACTCCAGAACTCTTTGTTTTCTAGTATTTCTCAAAAGCTCACCAATTATCCTTTTGCTTTTTAGACTGGCTAGATATGAACTGGAAAAGAAAATAGTAAGCTACTTGAGTATCTTTTTTTTTTCCCCTGAGGCAATTGGGATTAAGTGACTTGATCAGGATCACACAGCTAGGAAGTATTAAATGTCTGAGGTCAGATTTGAACTCAGGTTCTTCTGACTTCGGGGCTAGCACTCTATCCACTGCATCATCTAGCTGCCTAGCACTCTATCCACTGCATCATCTAGCTGCCCCATTTTAGTTTCTTTACAAAGAAAACCCCAGAGAGGATCACAAAGAGGACCATGTTAAGTAATCAAGAGTATGATGATACTCTCTCCAATAAAGATATTTGGATTTGGCTTTTGAAGCATGGACTGATACAAATTTGATTGATGATCATTCTAGGGAGTTGTTAATAAAACTATATGCAAATATGCTCTGGGTACTAAGGCTCATTCTGATCTGATTATAAAAAGGCAGCCAGGAATATTAGGGGTACAATCTAAACTTCTGAGTATAATGGCCATTTAAAGTAGTTACCAGGATATCCATAAAATGACTTTAGAGTTCCCTTTAAGAAATGGAATTTAGGTCTAATAATAAGAATTTTTTTTTTGTTTGACAATAGAATTTACTGATGTGGAATAAATTTCACTAAAAAGAAAATAAAATTGAAAAAGTAAAGATATTTGATCAAATGGAAGGGATTATGAGGAAAATTGGTTCCATTCTATTCTGGATGATAAAGAAACAAGTGTCCCATAAGAATCTTACTGTCATAAAGAGTCATGCTGTTGTTGGTCAATAGTTAGGGCATTACTGAAATTAATCATTTCTCCATTTTATCTGATTATTTTACCACATATTTCATCATACTCTACCCAACCTGGTTGGTCAGAGCCACCCAAGCCTTTGGATCTAGATTTGAGATCCTCTTGGAATGAGTCATTGGAAGGCAATGGCTGAAGTTCCTCCAGGTTCAGACTACTTTAATTGCAGAAACAAGGGATTCTGGAGGTTATATGACTAAGTAATTATTGCTTGGAGACAGAAATTATACATATATGCATATACATATATCCATATATAAACATACTGATTAGGGTTCCTTATGGTCAGGGAATTAAATGATGAGGTTAGTGGCAGGTTTGGGTTTTCAGGGAACCAAATGAAGAGATTTGGCTCCCCTAAATCCCCTTTAGAATTTGTGCAAAGTAGGAAGTTGTGGGAACCCCCTTCTGGCAGTGCAGAGGTCCTTTGTAAAGGATTTTAGACTGATAAAAAGAAGTTTATTATTGGCATTGGGAAATCAGTCTTTGCTATGCATGAATAGAAAGCCTGAATTCCTTAGTGACAAGCTCTGACAGAGAAGTAAAGTTTCTAGTAGAGAGATCCCAACAGAAAGGTATAAAGTCTCATTAGGGAAATAGATGAGGGAGATAAAGAGAGGGTAACCCTGAAAGAGAATATCATTTCAGCGGGCAGAGTTTGCTACTATGTCAGGAAGAGAGATTCCTTGGCATATTAGGTCCTCTGCGAGAAGTGTGTTTAAAATTGGCTCTTTTTATAATAGAAGTCTTAGCTACAAACTGAAACCTGCTCCTCATGGGGGCTGGTCAGCTTGAGCTGGAATTTGAATGGAGTTGAATGAGTCTTTCTAGGCTTGATCTTTAATTCAATGGGAAGCTTAATCAGTAGTGAGTGTTACCAATGGGGTTGGTATCTATCTCTCAGGAAAACAGAATGAAGCTGTTAGGATATTTCTCTTGGGCAGTGTCCCCTACAGAGGCTCGATTCAAGGAGACTTTCTCCTTGAAGGAGTTTTAGAAAGTTTTGGCGCTCCCTCATCAATATATGCATACATACAATGTACGTATGTGTGGAATGTATGGAAATTTCCTTTGGGGACCTTTCCCCTGATTAACAAGGTAAAACTCAAAACTCAGGACAAAGAGAATATAGAATATAATAAATAATAAATAAAGATATAATTATAAGTATAGCAACAGGTTGACAGACTGATTACTGGGACATCAGCAATTGCCTCAAGGTGAAGAAAAGTTTTACAGGTAAAGTTAAGATAATTCAGATACCTCTACCTTAGCAAATTGGGTTGTGTCCTTGCATCTCAGGTCCTCCCCCAACCCCCCATCCTCAATAGCAAAAATGTGACACTATATAAATAGCATTCCACGGTAAAGAACAAATAATATAAAAAGCTGCAGACTTAGTCTTTCCTTCTCAAACACAACATACCCCTGTGTGGAAAGGTGAAGAACTTACAGATTAAGAACATATTGATCAGAGACTGTTAACTGAAGTAGATCAGGCCTATAGGCCCCAGTCACGTGATTTTAGATGAGACCTGGACTGCATTCCATTGTCCAAAGAAGGAATTAAGTGGCCGAAGCTGTATATTACCTTTTTCACTGCATTCCACTGACCAAATAGGGAGATAAAGATTTATGTAACCAATCACAGCCTGTAAAGGGTGGGATTTTGGGGGTTCTTTGTCTGAAATGTATAAAAGTTGTAAGCATCTTCACGTAAATGACTCTCCTCCTGTGGGTATCTTTGCTGTCCTTTCGGGCCCACAGGCCAGGCCGGTCCGCTTCTCGAGATTCTAATAAATTCTTTCTGTACATCATTTGGAGTGACTCCTGAGTAGTCAGTTTGGGTAGGTGCAATTGCCCCAAACACCCCAACACTGATAAGCAAGGCTGGGAATAGGCCACTGAATTAACATAATTTTCAGCAAAATATACATACACATGTATATGTATGTGTGTGTAAGAAGATATAAATATAATATAGCAGAAGATCATCAATGTGTACATTGGAATACCTCCCAGTTTCATTTAAAAGTTTGGGGGGCAAACCTCTGATGGAAAGTGTATCCTTGTTTGAGTTGAGGTAAAGGTGTAGATCAGGTGCTTAAACTGTGAAACACAAATATATCTGGGATTTTATAACTGAATTAGGAATTGCAAAATTATGATTTATTATCAGTTTGATTTGTATATCTATTTTATATATACTTGTATACTTGGGTTTGCATAAAAATGTGGGCAAAAATGGGTCACGAATGGAAAAAGTTTAAGAAGCCCTGGTGTAAATGATCCTATTCTGGATTTCAGTTGTGATGGAATATGATATATAAAAATATATAAAGATTTACATAAAGAATAACTTACCTGAGGTGCAGCTAAATGGCACTGGCCCTAGAGTCAGGAGAAACTGAGTCAAATCCAGCCTCAGACACTTAATATTTACTAGCGGTGTGACCCTGGGCAAATCACTTAATCCCAATTGCCTAAACAAACAAACAAATGACTAACTTCCGCAGCAAAATAAAGTCCTACAAAAAGTTCAGGAGGGAATGGATCTTTAATGACATACAGGGCCTCCAAGTATTTCTGGGGAAAAGATCAGAATTGAATAGAACATAGGAAAATAAAATGGAAAGAAGTGGAAAAGTGTTGTAAACAAGAAATATAAAGGAAGAATTGGTTGGGTTGTTTTTTTTTGGGGGGGGAGGAGGGAGGTTATTTGTATTTTGTTTTAAGGTGTTAAGGGTGGAATTAAGAGATGAAAGAGAAAATGGCTGATGCCTTCAGGCTTGTTTCATTGAGGAACCCTCCATAATAGCTTCCAGATGCCAAATTTTCTAAGATCAATGTAGCATTATAAGTTATCTAGATAAATTCTAATCTTAAAATAATTACGGTCCAGATATTCAAAGGATAGAGTAAGAACTGGTTATCTAGGAACACAAGCTATACACATATTTTAAGTCAATTGAAGTTTATTGAAGTAGTTCCAATGTAATATAAAACAAATGTATCAAAGACATGGCAGCCACTTCCCGAATTGGTCCAAACTGGATTAAAAGGTGTGATTCTGGGCATCTGTAAAATAAGCTAGAGAAAGAAATAACAAATCATTCCAATATTTTTGCCAAGAAAATCTAAATGGGATTACAGAGTTGGATATAACTGAAAATCAGTTGATTATTGAACAATACAAAATATTTAACAAAAAAGTAAAAAGAAACATAAATAATGTTAATATGTAATTTTCTAAGTCAATATGTAGCCCATATGGATTCTTATATACAAGTTAGTACCTCTTATTTTTATTTAAACTTGATATCACCCTTATAAAATATTTCTACATTTTCATAGGTTCTATTTTTACTACCTTTGCAAGAAATCTGCTTTCTTATTTTTATCAAATACCCTTTTTTTGGTATTTACACTAATTTTTTTCTCGTTTTCAGAAAATCCATGATTATGGAAACTTTTTGGTATTCTTTATTAGAGCAATGGTAAATGGAAAATAATCTAAATATAGCTTGATTTAAGGGGTGACTAGAGAATAGCTGTTAAAATTGTTCACATAATTTAAATTCCTATAGCTTAATTTATTAACTATTATTTAAAAATATTTTTTTTCAAAGTGAAATAAAGATTTAAGTAAATTCACAAAGAAACTGAATATAAAAAGGTAGCCAGGAATGTTAGTACAACTAAACTTCTGACTTTGATTGTCATATAAGCTAGTACTAAGATCATCTGTAAGATGGCTTTAGAGTCTGCACTAAGAAAGAGTATTGAGATAGGTCTAGAAGTGAGCAGATTTCTTTTGTTTGACTTGATAGAATTTCTTGATGTGCAATAAATTTCACTAAAAAGAAAAAGAATATAAAATTTAAAAGGTAAAGATATTTGATCAATTAGAAGGGATTATACAAAGATGAATTGTCTCTATGCATTCCGGATGATGAAAAAACAATATCTCCTAAGAATCTTATTATCATAAAGAATCATGCTGTTATTGATCCATAATTTCAATTGTGTATAATTATGTATGACTCCATTTGGAGTTTTCTTGGCAAAGATACTGGAGTGGTTTGCCAATTCTTTTTCCAGATCTGAGGCAAAGAGTGTTTAAGTGACTTGCCAAGCATCAAACAGCTAACAAGTGTTTAAGGCCAGATTTAAATTCAGAAATATTAGTCTTACTGACTCCAAATCCAGAATTCTCTGCACTCTACCACCTAATTGCTTCTTTACTGACTACAATGCAATAAAATTATTTTTTACTAAAGATTGTTGAAATAAGCATTAGAATTTAATTAGAAACAAAATAATTTAATCTTAGAATTAGTGGATCAAAGAAAAAACCATAGAAAAGATAGATAATTTTATTAAAGACAATGACAGTGAAACAACATACTAAAATTTGTTATATACAACCAAAACAGTCCTTGAGCGGGCGAGGGAAGGGAGGGAGAGGAATATATATAGGTATGTATGTATGTGTATATATATATCTTTAAATTCCTTCATCAACAAAAGAAAGACCAGGTCAATAAATTAGGCATTCAAATTTATAAAAATGAACCTAACACCAAAATAGAAATTCTGAAAAATCAAAGAAGAGATTAATAAAGTCAAAATAAAAAAACCTATTTTACTGACAAAACGAACTAATTTTTGGAGAAAAATGAAAATAGATAAACCATTGGTTAATTTTTTATAAAAATAGGATATCTTAATAATCAATAAAAATTTAAAAGAATAATTTATAAAAAATCAAGAAAAATAAAGGAAATTATAAGAAATAATTTTGCCCAGCTATACGCCAATAAAACTGATAACCTAAAGTTAATAGTTACATAAATTCAGGATACTGAGATTAACAGAACAAGAAATAGGCAATTTAACTCAAACTCAGAAAAAAGAAATTAAATAAACCATAAATTAATTCCCAGGGGGAAAAAACCCTCCAGAATTAAGTGAACTTAAAGTAAATTTTATTAAACTTTTAAAGAACAACTCCTTGTAAGATTATATACACTTTATTCAAAAAAAAAAGAAAACAAAGGATTCTATCCAGTTCCTTGTGTGCTACAAATATTATGTTGATACTTAAACTAGGAAGAGACAGTTCAGTGGGATAACAAACAAATAAGGAAACAAATAAATAAATGAGTAAGCAAGCAAATAATTAATAAGTAAATAAATAAAAATGTAAAAAAACCCCTAATATTTGCAATGAAATATTAAATAAACCTTTTAAAAACAGCTTGCATTAATATAAGTCAAAAAGATTATACATTATGACCAATTTGGATTTATACCAGAACCAATCACGACTGATTCAGTATCATATAAAAAGACATTAATAGAAAAGGAGATGATTAATGAATCCAATATGCTATTTATTGTAATTTGGAAGACACAAATTCAAAGTAAGCACAAAAAAGAATTTGAAAATTAGAGGGAAATGGTTAAATTGAATTTAAAAATTACAGAACAAATTAACAAAACTAAAAGCTAATTATTTGAAAAAGCTAAAAATGTTGGTAAGCCTTTGGTGAACATGATTAAAAATAAAAGCTTAAAAAATCAACAAAATAACAAATGAATAAAGTAAAATCACAACACTATCAGAATAAAAGAATTACCACAAACGATTATATATGGTAACAAAAATGAGAACTCCAAAAGACCCAGTCTAACAGAAAGGAAATAGAAATTTTCAAGAGAGATTTTAAATATTTCAATCAGAAAAATAGAACCATCTATAAAACATCTACCAAAGTGAGGGAAAACATCTCCTGGTCCTTATGAGTTTATAGAATTCTATCAAATGTCAAAGAATAATATCAGATTCTACAGAAATTATTAAAACTTGAAAAATAATCTTACTAAACTCTTTTTAAAGTCAAATATAATCCTAATATCTAGACAAGGGAGTGAAGTATAATATATTAGTGTATATTGATTGAAAATTTTTAAATAAAATTCATACCCAACACATGCTCCCAAACAAAAACCAACAAAAAGATAAGATAGAGGTCCCAAATGATGAGGTTTGGTAGCATACATATGTGAAGAATTTACAAGAATTTTCTTCTTGCCAAAAAGTACATTTATTTATGAGAAGAGATTATAGACAAAATGAGGTAAAATAGGCATCAGGAATGTTAAATATGAAATAGATTTGGGAGAGCATATAGTTAGCAAGGAAAGGATTTTTAACAATTAACAATGGGGAAAAAGTACCCTATGGAACTCATAATTAACCAGGAGATTATAAAAAAAAAGCTCTAAATCATTATTGATTAGAGAAATACAACAAATAGTAAAATAAAAGCAGCTCTTTTTGTGGTGACAAAGAATTGGAAAATGAGTAGATACTCAGTTAGTGAATGGCTGAATAAGAGCCATATGAAAATAATGGAATATTATTGTTCTACAAAAAATGATAAATGAGTTGATTTTAGAAGATTGGATAGATTTGTATGAACTGATGCTGAGCAAAACAAAAAGAACCAGGAATACATTATACACAGTAACAACAATATTATGTGCTGATCAACTATGAAAAAGATTAGTTCTTCTTAGCTGTTCAGTGATCCAAAGCAATCCCAATAAACTTTGGGTAGAAAATGCCATCTGTATCCAGAGAAAGAGCTATGAAGACTGAATATAAATCAACACATGCTATGTTCTTTTTTTTTCTTTTCATTTTTTTTCTCTCATGGCTTTTCTCTTTTGTTCTGATTTTTCTCTCTCAACAAGATTCATAAATATGGATTTAAAAAGTTAATGTACAGGTATAACTAGAAAAAAAAGAAGACATACAACTGAATATAATGTGTAGCATTTATTATAGACTTTCTTGAAATGGAGATTTTTTTACTTTATATTTTGAATTCTCAAGTTCTATTGTATACATGACAATGTTTTTTTTTATTTTGTGTTTACTTTAAAAAAATTTTTAATAACAATAAAATCAATAACCTTAAAAAAAATTAAGCAGGAGAAAGAAGAGATGGGAATACATCATTGACTGGTAGGTTAACTCCATAGAGGAGTTTAGCACCCTAAAAGTTACTTTCATTTTTATGATTCCCTTAAAATGTGGGCTCCCTGGTGACAGGGATTGTTTTTGCTTTTCATTGTACTCTCAGCTCTTAAATTTTCCCTGGAACATAGTAGACACTTAAGAAATGCTTATTTGACTGGTTGACTGACAGACTGTAATAGCAGAGCATGAACCCAAGTGGCTTTATAAATGAAAGATATAGTGAGCAAGGATTGTAAGGGGCTCAACCCTATCTCCATTGTTCCCCAGGACATCCCTCAAAATCTTTCCTAGGCATCTCTGCCCCCCCCCACTCCCTTCAATCTCATCTCTTCTTCATACAAAGTCATCCCACTCAGTAATCTCTGTACCAGTGAAAATGAACACATCAAGATAATAAGAAAATTTTATTGTACTGTCCTAATATATGGTTATAGGGCACTGGAGGGTTTAATGGGGGTTGACTACCAAAAAAAAAAAAAAAACCTGGGCTTAATCAGGTGAATGCATTTCTTTTCTCAACCTTCTGGTTTCCACAACATCTCCTTAGTGCTTTGACACCCATAGTTCCTAACAGATGGGGAAAAATAGATTTATAGTATTGAAGATCAAAATTTAAAGTTTAGTTTAGTCAAAATTTAAAGATTGTCATCTTGGCTCTTATTCTCTGGAAGAAGCCTTGCTCTGTAGTAAGTCAAGCTCTGGAGATAGGTAAGAATTTTTTCAAAGTAGTGAACCTGGGAAAGACTCTTAATTTGTAATTATGGGCTTTGAAGTAGCACATCCTGCCAAAAATAGACCAGGATCAAATTCTATGTCCTCTGCACAGGCTTAAAGTCCACCTGGCACTTAATACTTGTGTCATTCTGAGCAAGTCACTTAATCCTATTTGCCTTAGTTTCTTCATCTGTTAAATGGGTTAGAGAAGGAAATGGCAAGCTACTCCATTATCTCTGCCAAGAAAACTCCAAATGGTTCATGTAATGTTGGACACAATTGAAAAAACAATAAAACAACAACATGGAATTTAGATGGAGAAAAATATACATAGCAGTTATGGAGTCTTGCTTTAACTCACAAAAAAAAAATATAGTTCTGAATTATCTATATCTCTCCAGATCAGCCCTCCTCAAATAAGACTCCACTCTAGCTGAATGGTTTTTCTCCCTAGTTCCACCTATAAATTGGCCAGTTCTAGCACAAATGCTGACACAAATCAGACTGCACCTTTGTTTGCTGAAAGCAAAAAAATCTCCTCCTTCTCCACCTAATTCTACAGGACTTATTTCTATGGACTATGGAATTATGCATATGACAAAGGCGTCTGGGAGAATGGTGACTTAGTTCTGAAGAAACTGAGACCACAGAACCAGTACTGGTAAATAAGGATAGGGCGATGAATGGAACTCTTCCAAAACTGTAAGCTTGATCTCATCACTGATTGCTTATGAATCAATCTCATTTGCATTTATAAAACCTGCATGTAAGTGATTGTGAGGATTGGAAATGTGGAATGCATTGGTCTATTAGATAAGGGATCTAAAGGGAACATTGTGTTCCCATCATTCTATGAAAAAATATTTTTAAAATGCACTTAATCTATTAAAAGATTGGGATTTGTAAGAGTAACAAAAAGTATTCATACTTGAAATTTAAGCTTAAGAGTAAGCTTAAATTTTCCTAAGGAAATCATTGTTAATAATAACAATGATTAATAATAATAAACACTGGGGCATGCTCTATGCTAAACACATTACTAATATTTTCTCATTTGATTTTCATGAAAATTCTATGCAATATTATTCCACTTTGTAGAGGAGGAAAATGAGGCTGAAAGAAATTAAGTGTCTTGTTAGGATTATACAGCTGGTAAATGTTTGAGATAGGATTTCAACTCAAGTCTTTCTGATTCCCAAATCAGGACTCCATTATGCAATTTAAGTGCTTCAAATAGGAGACAAACACCATGGCTCTGATATGTATTTGCTTCAGTCTTGGCATTGTTAAAAGGAACTTTTTTTTTTTTGGAGGGGGGGAAGAGAACAAAAATGATTCAGCTAGATGGCACAGTGAATAGAAGACTGGGTCCCAAGTCAGGAGGACCTGAGTCAGAATCTGGCCTCAGACACTTACTAGCTCTGTGACCATGAGCAAGTCACTTAATCCTGTTTGCCTCACTGCCTCATCTGTAAAATGACCTCAAGAAAGAAATGGCAAGCCATTCCCGTATCTTTGCCAAGAAACCCCCCAAAAAAATCACAAAGAATCACATATAACTGAACAAGTGACTCCATTTTATGCTATATTTTCTATTATTGTATTTATTTTTTATGTGATATAGAATGTACTGAATGTTTCCTTTGGTACTTCCCTTCCCCTAATCCTTTATTATTACACAAGAAAACTTATAGAATACTAATTGAGCCCTAAAGCTGCTCATCTGTCACTAATACTCCATACCACATGACTCTCCAAAAAGAGAAAGTTCATCAAATATTTTCTATTTCAGTGTTCATAACATAACAAATGTGTTATATGCATATATATCACTACCATTATATTTTAAATCTGTGTTCATCCTCTGCAACACCAGAATCTGTGTGTATTTCCAATAAAGCAATCACTGGTTTGTTTCTTTGTTTTTGAATAGGAAAGGGGAAGTGCTTTGTAACCACTGTTTTTTGATACAATATTTGAATAAAATATCTTTTCTGAGTGCTAGCTGAGTCTACTGGATGACTATTAATGAGAAGCATGGAAAACCATGAACTATATAGTATTAAGAGTGGTCAATTGTCAGAAGAATAAAAGGATTGATTGAGGCAAAAATTCAGCAGGAGAATAAACATGCTTTCATTGCGTGAGTTGAATGTCAATTATATGCAAAGACCAACTCCAAAAATCTATTTCACTAATTCCTTGCCATGCTAGAATATAAGAAAATATAGAATATAGAATAAATAGAATAGAAGATTTCCTTATATATGATGAAATAGCTCAAAAAGCATTCAAAGAAATTATTAGATAATGGCAAGATCATTATATCCAGTAATTCACATGTATCAACTGCAAGAGTGGTATGTGCATAAACTACTAGACTGAACAAATGAACAAATATGGATTAATCAGCAGTGGTTCTCAAACTTTTGTTCTCAGTATTTTTATAGTATTAAAAATTATTGAGGATCCATCCAAAGAGTTTTTGTTTAGATAAGTTATATTTACCATTTTAGAAGCAAAAAAAAAAAAACCTCATAGTATTGCAAATATTCTGGAATTGATCATAATCAATGCTGTTGCAAGAATTTTCAGGGTCCTTGTTAGCCACTGCATGAATAAGATAGCACAGATTACAGACAGATAGGTATACTTCAACTTATTTATCCACTTAGAATATGAAATATTTCATCAGTAGGTGATAGACATATGTGTTGAACTATTCCACAGATAACATTAGAAACAGAATTCAGATTTGTAGATTCCCTGAAAGGGTTTCAGAGACCTCTAAGATTCTCTGGACCATACTTTGAGAACCACTTAATACTTTATTCTAACATTTATGACATCTGTTGGTAGGCAGAGGTTCTTAGATTTTCATGGCTGATAAATTCAGATTCCTGTGACAAAGGAAAACAAGAAGTCAGTTTTCATCTGCCCAACCTGATCTTACCAATTTGAACATAATTGAAGAGAAACAGAAAAAAGCAATGCAAAAAGGGACAATTTACAATAAATTCTAAGATAAAAGATTTCAGAAACTTACCAACTACCTTATCAAAAACTACCAACTACTTTATATACATGTAAGCCATGACTTTTGATGATTCAAGCCAAGGAAGCTAAGAAGTTGCTGTAGTTTCAGTCCGGGTTCAGTTCTCCATTCTAACCCCACTTGTGACCCTAGCCCTGACTCTATGTCATGATGAGGTTCCCAGAAGCCCACATGATCACTGATAACTTTATGAGCAGCTACACAATTCATCCAGGAGATTGTTTTTTCAAATGAGTCACTTCAGACACCAAGAGGGACTTCATCTTTAAGGTGACTGAGAGTAAACAATGATGTGGAGTTTAAAAGACTTGATAATAAAGGAATTTATAAAGAATACATATGATCCAACAGGAAATGTCATTTTTCTGCTCACATGGATGAAAATTGAAAGTTGTTGTTTTTTTCTTTCTACAACAGAATGTCTGTTTGATTCCCAAGACAGTGATTGACATTATTGACTTTAAAGAAACTCCAAAGAGCTGAGATATAGAAGTCACCAGGACAAAATAGAAGAGATGATTAATTAGTGGCAATGACAGCTATGAGCAGGTAGATAGTGTAGTAGATAGATTGCTGGTCCTAGAGTCAGGAAACCTCCTCTTTGTGGATTCAAATCTGGTCTTAGTCCATTATTAGCTAAGCAAGTCTCAATCCTAGTTGCCTGCTCCTTCCTCCCCCTATTAAAAAAATAAGTTGGAGAAGGAAATAGCAAACCATTCTAAGTATCTGGACATGTCTGAAATGAGCAAACACCCATAACAAAATGACACATGAAAAGCATGAAGACTACACAGAAATTTGAGACAATACATAGAGTAATTAATGACAACACAAATAGTAGAGATGGTCTCTGTTATTTCTTTGAAATCTCCATATATTGCTATGAGTTAGGGACAGCATATCTGAAAAGATTTTTTTGAAGTCTGGAGACTTGTTTAAGATGTCTTTCCCTGATGATCCCAAATTTGCAAATTACTATCTACCAAGCATTTCCATCTTAGTCAGTTTCTATACTTTTATTTTCTGAATGCTATACTCATTGTTTCTCTTTCTCATCAATAGGTTTTGATAGAACACCTTTTTAGCAAAGCTGTATTGAAAACTTTGACATTTTGGCATGATTTTCCATTTGAAATCTCACTTTATCAAATAAGGCATTTTAGAGCTCCAACATGAAAAAAAAAAAACTAAGCTGAATAATATAAAAATATCCACTTGTAATGGCATATAATGAAAGATTACATTTCTGTTACTAGTCACATGGTTTTAATGACTTAATCCATTGTTTCTTAGGAGAATATCACAAAACTGAATGTCTCTGATCTTGAAATCAAAAAGATTGAACAATCATTTTTTGTAAAGTACTATGTTTGCATGGTTGTTTGTAATGGGCTGAGGCTTGAGTTGATGCACTGAGGTCCCAAGCATGTGAGGCTAAATAGTAATTGGACCATACTCTATTAATATATATGCTTGGAGAAAGAATGGCCCCCACCACTCTTTGTGCAAGTATTGATGTGTTGTATAGGAAATGACATTTTTGGTGGGTGGAGGCAGGGGAGTGGAAAGGGAAGCAGAAAGAGAGACTGCTGGCTGTTGTCTTGACACAGCTGCTCGCATTGCTATCATGACCACCCTTCACCTCCAATCCCCCTCTGCTAGCTGGCTTCCTGTCCACCCATATTGCTATCTCAAACCTTCTTCACTTCTTCATTTCAATAAAGATTGGAGATTTTCCCCTTAACCTGAATTCCTGACTCCGGCTGATTTTAAATACACGGTCATCACAGTTGTTATTTAGGAACAAATTATATTTCATTGTGGAAACATATGAAAAACAAGACAAAAATGTCCCAAAGAGGAAGTTTCCTGACTTTGGGACCAGCACTCTATCTACTACACCATCTACCTGCTTGCTCATAGCTGTCATTGCCATTCATTAATCATCTCTTCTATTTTTCTGAAGTCAGAGTCTAATTCAGAAATTTAAATCTTCCTATCTCCAGGTCTAGCACTCTCTCCATTGAGCCACTTACTTGCTTGATGTCCAGTTTATAATTGAGGAAATTGAGAAAGACAAAGGTTATGTGACTAACCTAGTCATATGGCAAATGAATCTAAGATTAAATTTGAACTCGGTTTTTCCTGACTTCAAGTCTAGTGTCTCATCCACTGCACTATCTAGTTGCATTCATGGATGTCATTGAAAAGTTTGGAGAACATTTATACAGAGCATAATTTCATGTGTGGAATGACAAAATCTATATACCTATTTTCATTAGCCTAGGAAGTCTAAGGTGGATATAGCTGCTCTCTTCCAACTGCCACATTATGCTTCCATCTGCACTCAGAATTCATCAGTTCTCTCAATGGAGGTGGATAGTATTTTAAATCGTGCTTCCTTTGAAATTATCTTGCATCAGAAAACATTGTATACAGCAACAACAAGATTATGAATGATGAACAACTGTGATAGATTTGATTCTTTTCAACAATGAAGTAATTCAAGGCACTTACAATAGACTTGTGATGGAGAGTCTTCTGCATCAGAAAGAGGACTATGGGGACTGAATGTGGACCACAATGTAATGTTTTCACCTTTGCTGTTGTTTTTTACTTGCTTATTTTTCTTCCTCCCTTTTGACCTGACTTTTCTTGCTCAGTATGACAAATGCAGAAATATATTTAGAAGAATTGCATATATTTAACTTATATTAGATTTCTTCCAGTCTAGAGGATAGGGAGAGGAGAAGGGAGAGAGAAAAATTTGGAACACAAGGTTTTATAAAGATGAATAATGAAAATTATCTTTGCATGTATTTGAAAAAATAAAAGGTTATTTAAAAAAGAAATTGTTTTGCATCATTGTCTAGATCAGAGTGCCTAAGTCTTTCACAATTGGCCATTGTTACAATATTGTTTTTACTATATACAATATTCTCCTGGTCCTGCACACTTCACAATCCATGAGCATGCTGTACAATTTGATCCTACAAAATAGACATGAGAAGGTATCTTCCCCTCTTCCTATAGGTCAAGTCCATTGTTGTGAATTCAGATTTTTCTCCCTAATATGTTTATCAATTTTGCTGAATTTTTAAAATCCTCTTTCTCTTAAAAAAATAAAAACTCATTTGCTATAAGGGATGGCTCTCTGGTGGTGAGGAGAAGGCTTCAGAGTGAAATCTGGATGATTTAAAAGCAAAAAGTATCTGCCCACATCTCTTTAAAACATCATCAGTCCCTCTGTTCCAAATCTGAAAAGGTTCTGCTATCTAAAAATGTTTAAACAACTTAAAGAAATATGTATTTCTTTCCTCACATATTCCTCACACATAATTGGCCAAAGGATATGAACAAACTTTTCAAAAGAATTGCAAACTTTAGCATATGAAAGGAATGCTTCCAATTGATCACTAATAAAAGAAAGATAAAAATAACCTGAGGTTTCACCTCAAATCCTCCCAAATTAATAAAGATAAGAAAAAATGACAACAGTCTATTATGGAGGAATTGTAGAAAGACAGGCACATAAATGCACTGTTGATGAGGCTATAAACTGTTTAGGAAAAGAGTTTAGAACTACTAAGAAAATCACTGGGGTAGATAGGTGGCAAAGTAGATAGAGTGTAGGGTGTTGGGTCTAAAGTCAGGAAGGCATACATTCATGATATCAAATCTGGCCTTGGGCACTTTGTCACCCTGGGTAAGGCACTTAACTCTGTTTACCTCTGTTTTCTTCTATGTAAGATGGGGGAAAAAAGAGCTAGACAAAAGAACTGATAAATCACTCCAATATCTTTGTCAAAAAAACCTCAGATGGAGTCATAAAGAGCAAAATGTCATCACATTCTGAAAACAGTATATATCTTAACAAAATTAATGACAAAAAAGAAAAAAGCCCATGTACACCAAAATATTTATAGCAGCACATATTGTGATAAGCAAAAAAATGTAAATAAAGTAGATGTTTATCAGCTGATAATAGCTAAAAATTCATGCTATATGAATTTAATGGAATTTTGCTATGAAGTAAGAAATTATAAAAATGACAGATATAAAGTATCATGGAAAGTTTATAGAAAATGATACAAAGTAAAATAAGCAGAATCAAGAAAATAAAATAAAACAATAACAACAAAAGAACAGACACTGAATACTGCAAACTTTTAAGGAACTAAGTTGGCTCCAAAAAAAAATGATAAGATGACATCTCTCCTTGCTTCTTTGCAGAGTTTGGAGATTATCAATGTGAAATATTGCATATAACATTAAACTACGCAAAAACAAAAGACAAAAAAAATGTCAAAAATTATAACTAGTTGATATCAGGGAAAATGGTAATCAGTTTACTGGAGGAATTACAACAAAAATTGATGTTGGAACATCAAAGAAAGATAGTGTTGGAAAAGGACTAAGCATTGCTAATGGTTCAATTCTTCTAGTTGGATCTCCAATACATATTTTTCTTTTTTAAAAATACAAATTATTTTAGCATTCTTTTTTTTAAATTTTGAGTTCCATATGCTCAAAAAGTTATCAAACTGTGCATATCCTTTGATCCAGCAGTGTTTCTACTGGGCTTATACCCCAAAGAGATACTAAAGAAGGCAAAGGGACCTGTATGTGCCAAAATGTTTGTGGCAGCTATGTTTGTAGTGGCTAGAAGCTGGAAAATGAAAGGATGCCCATCAGGAGAATGGTTGAGTAAATTGTGGTATATGAACATTATGGAATATTATTGTTCTGTAAGGAATGACCAGCAGGATGAATACAGAGAGGACCGGTGAGACTTACATGAACTGATGCTAAGTGAAATGAGTAAAACCAGGAGATCATTATATACCTCAACAATGATACTGTTTGAAGGGGTGTAAGAATAATCAAGGCACTGTGTGGCATAATGTGCTGGACTGATCATAGACTTATCCTCTCCAAGCTAAATATTCAACAAAAGCAGCTTCCCCAAGGCAAAGACTACCAGAAAAATTAATGTCAAAATATTAGAGCTCTTCTCCAGGCAGGAACAGTTTGTTGTTAAGTTGAGCAGAAAGTTGAACCAACATACAACAGTGAAGCATTAGACAGCTTTCAGAGATTTGGTATACAGCACTGCATTTGCTTATTTAAGTCAGAATACTCACAAACATAAAGACTGGTTTGGCAAAAATGATGGGGAAATTCAGAAGCTGCTAAATGAAAAACAAAAACTCCACAGGATGTAGTTGCAGGATAATTCATCTATTTCTAAGAGAGCAGTACTTAATTTCATCAAAAATAAAATACAAGTGAAGCTTATAGAGATGCAGGATTCTTGACTCAATAAGAAAGCACATGAATTTCAGTTTTATGCTAATAGTAACAATCCAAAGCACTTTTATAATGCTTTGAAGGTTATTTTTCAGTCAAAAATCTATGGTACATCTCAATTGCTCAGTGCTGATGGAGCCACATTGATTAGTGATAAGAACGTGATCTTAAAAAGACAGATGAAACATTCCTATTGTGTTCTCAACAGATTATCATCCATCAATGCTGAAGCTATTGACTGTTTATCACAGGTTGAAGCAAATCCTTTTCTAAATGAAATTTCAACTTAAAAAGAGGTTACACATATGCATACACATAAATATCTATAATCATACATATATACATATATTCATATCTGTGTGTTTTGCTACATATAAATATATACGTATATAAACATTATATACATACATACATATATAGATACATATACACTTGTTTGTCCATTGAAACATAAAACAAATTCTCATATTGACCATGTTTCATTCTTTTCATTTGGTCTATTTACTCTTTGTCAGGAGATGGGTAATAATTTTCATCATTTGTTCTTTGAAATCATGATTGGTCATTGTGTGAATGAATCAAACTTTAGTTCTGGCAAACTATTATAAATAGCTACACTGTCAATTAATGTTGATATTATTTTGACAGCAACATGATGCTGTGTACTTCATTATTTTAGAAAATGTTAGTTTAATATTTTGTTATACAGCAATTTGTGTACTGAACTACTTAGGTTCAGTTTATTTCAGTACTTGATTTTAATGATTGTTAGCTAAAGATATCTTGCCAGCAATGACTAAGAGAGATTAATCCATATTGTTTTAGATTATTTAAAGTAACTAGACAGTATAAGGTTGGGATATAAGATAGTATAGGAAATGATGAATTAGTGGATGTAGAAACATATGGAAAAAGTTGAACATATGAATGATGATGTTGTTCACCTTCAGAGAAACAGGACAAACTGGTGTCATCCAAATGAAGAACTAATCAAGTAGAATTTAACTCAGAAATAATTAAGAGGTGCAATGGATATAGTGCCTGGCCTGGAGCTGAGTTCAAATCTGATCTCAGACATTTACTAACTATATGACTCTGGGCAAATCCCTTAACTCTGCCTCAGTTTCTCATCTTTATATGTGTGTGTGTGTATATGTATATATATATATATATATATATATATATGTGTGTGTGTGTGTGTGTGTGTATAAAACACAAATACATACATACATATTCATGTATATATGTATAATGAAAAAGAGCAAGAAAAGCAAATGCCACAAAAACCCCAAATAAAGTCACAAAAAGTCAAATATGATTGACAAAATTGAACCATCACAACAACTCTAGTACTGTGTTTAAACAGATCACATTCAACATCATAGTCTCCTCAAAACTCATCTTTGTCTAATACTCCCAGCCAAAGTTTCTTCTATGATTCAATCAATCAATCAATTAATCTGAATATATTAATTAATTAACCTCAAGATGTGATTCTCCCCATCTATCTGTTAAATGCAGAAATTTGTACATTTTAGTATATATTTATGCATTCTTCTATTGGTGAGAAATTTGAATAGGGGTAATAATGGTAGCCTCAGAACCCATTGAAGTAAATGACTCTTCTCTCCATCTGCTCATAAGCAAGTCCACCTAATTCTCCTAAGCATGATAAGCTGAATTGTCTTTAAAAGGTTCACTTTACTTTCCAGAGCTTATCTTATAAATATGCAAGTGTTCTAGTTTGTCAAGTACTTTATATGGGTTAACTTTTCATTAGTTTATCAAATTGTGCACCCATTTAGAAATGTCAGACTTGTTATCATCCATCTCATTGTTGGAGGTCTTGATAATAAATTTGACCACTGTATAATCACTTGCTTTTGTCAGAACTCTTCTGAGAAAAAGTTGGGGCTAATTGAAAGCTTCTTTCAGTCTCTGTGTGTGTGTGTGTGTGTGTGTGTGTGTGTCTGTCTGTCTCTCCCTCTCTTTCATAGATTAAGTGATTGTGAGTTTTGAATCATTTTTAACTTCTGAAACTCCAAAGGAGAATTCACTACATAACCATGATTCTTCCTTCCCATAAGTTTTCAATTTTACACATATGCTATGTGTCTCACATTGACACCACTGAGATTTTTCATCTGACCTTAGTTCCTAATATATTAGATAGATAGATTAAATAGATAAATTAGATAGATTAAAATGCTCAAGCTGAGGGTCTCCTTATGAATGTTAAGATGTAGTTGTTGATTTCTGGACGCCTGCCAAAACTAGCATTTCCTTGAATACCTTACTCTCAAAGTCTTTGCCAATGTCAGAATGGATCTGGTAAATTAATACACTGAGAAATACTTCTATTTTAGCAACTATATTTGCTTTCTGTTAACTGTTTGTGCATACCTAGTGCCTGCCCCTGTCAAGGAATGACATGTTTAACTGTCTCCTTCCAAAGACACGTCAATACAGTCAATTTCCAAAGTTTTACTTTTATTTATACTCACCAAAAATGCAGCACAAATTGTCAGTACTTTTCTTTGCACACACCTGGCACAAATTTCACACTGTTTAATAATATTTACAGTAAAGTATGTTTCTTAGTATCTTCCGTGGTTCTCTCTTAATCCACATATACATACAGTCAAAGTGCCCTATATTCTGGGTCAGTCATAAATGAAACAATATTCTGCTTCATATTTCTTATTTCTGCATTTGTCTTAATAACAATATCTTTGAATGACTTAAACTTAAGTTTTTAGCATCATTTCCTTGCTCAGTCTTTCACAAGTTTCTGTTTACTCCCACTACCAGTCATGGTCATACAATTGAAAGCAAAAAATGTTGGTACAATGAAATGCAAGGAATATAAGCTGCTAATGGATATACCAAGCTCTCAACTACTCTTCCACTTGGATGTTTGTTGGGTATCACTCAGAAACTTCATACCTTCTTTTGGTCTTACAGTATTTCTAAATCATGGGCTATCAAGTCAGACTCATTTTTGGTCCTGCAATGTATATACAATTAATCATTATCTAGCATCATTATTTATTTCTCTCATGTGACATCCAATTTGGCATGGGTCAATGATTTCTGAAGATCATCATTCCCTCAGTAAAGGACAACTCTCAAGTACTTCTGGAAGGATTTTTTTTTTTTTTGTGCAGGAGGGACAGGAAAGACTTTTAGATCTGCACAGGTCAGCACTGCTATATAAGGAGACAGTTGATCAAGTTTGAAAAGTTGTTCATATTTATACATCTACAGACTTTCAAAAGCCTTTTTAGGTTTCAGAGGAATTTGCCATTTCTTGCCTTTCTGTATTTGAGTGTTTTCAATCATATGCACAAATGTGGTTATTCAGTGGTGAAGAGTGAAGGATGAAATTTATGAAGAAACAAAGATTTAAGTTTCTGAATGTATCTATTTATTAAGCAATGCATGTCAATTGCATGACAAATTAGAAATAGTGGCATTCCTCAGCTTTGATCCCAGACTATGAATACAGGGAGAGAGAGATTTTCATGTATTAAAAACAATTATAGAGTCATCATGTTGATCTCATTGTTGTATGCCTATGAAACTTAGACATTATATCATCACCAAGCCAAGAAAAATTGCTTCCATTTGAATTGTCTAAGGAAGATTCTAAAGATCATATAGCTGGACAAGATAATAAATATTGAGGTCTCATCTCAGACTAAACTGCTAGACATTCAAATTCTAGTGCAGAGAGTGCAACTCCAATGAGTTGGCCACTTTATTTGAATGTTAAACATATGCTTGTCAAAAAGACAGTTTTTATGGGAAATTTACACATAGTAAGCACTCACATGGTGGTCAGAAAAAGTGATGTAAGGACATTCTCAAGTTCTCTCTTAAGAATTAACTGGGTCATATAAGAGACAATGGCACAAGACTTCCTAGCATGATGTACTTTCTTCAGAGAAGGTGCTGTGCTCTGTGAGCAAAGCAGAATTAAAGGAGTGTAAAAGAAATACAAGAGAATCCACCCTAAATGTTTACATGGACTTTTGTGTCTGACCTGTGATAGAGCATTTCAAGCTCATGTTGGTCTGATCAGCCACAGTTGGACACATTTGACTCTAACATAGTGATGTCATTTTGGTCCTCTTCAAGAACAAAGAATAATAGCTAAACAATCAATAAAATCCATTATTAAAAGAAAATAATTCAATAGCTTGCAGAATGAAATAATCTGATTTCTATTTGGATGAAATATTAGGGATTTTCCAAGTTGGGAGAGGGAAAGCAAACAAATACAATTAATGAAACCAGGAAGAAAGTGTCCCACTCCCCAAAAGTATCTGTATTCAATCAAAGGAATGTGGAAACAATAACTGTTTGACCAGCACAACATTATTTTTCAGATAAAACATATCAGTTATTTGAGATATATGAGAAAACTCCTTGTATTTATATTCACATCTGACTTTTTTGGTAAGCTAGCCTAAATCCCTTGTTAACTTTCATTCTCAGGGCAACTCTAAAGGAGATTCTGCTTCTCTGGTTTGAAATCACCTTTCAAAGATTTCTAGATAATTCTTACAAAAGCAACCTGTAACAAGGCTTAATACAATTTACTACGTCTCTTAAATTTGGTTTTCTGAACCTGAAATTGTAGAAAATTCCAGCTTTTCCCCCACCATTTGCTACCCCTATTTTAATTTAAACCTTATACCTGATATAAAAATCTACATAAGAATATAAGAATTTATGAGTGAATAACTGTAAAATGCACTTTTCTTTTAAAATTGTCAGATAAGATACTTTAAAAATGGGGCGGGGGGATGATTTTGCTTTCTTTATAATTACCAATGCAATTTTATATGTAAAATTCTTAATCCAAGTTTGAAAACTTATTACTGAAACATAACCAAAGTCTGAATTTCCATGCTAAAAACATTTGGAAGTCAGTCATATACATACATATATATATATATATATATATATAAAATTTTAGAGAAAAAAATCCTAATCTTATTGCTTTCTTAAAATGTACTATTACTTAGAAAACTTGTATACTACATGTTCGTCTTATTGCTTTGTCTAATTTCCCCTTTTGGAGGATAGCATTCCTATATTATAATTTGAGCACCAAGAGAGATTAAAATTGTAAGATTTTTCATACTTGTATCCTATTATATTAATTCAGAGATGTGCCAATATCAACCTATTAATTAATAGACTTAGTACAGTATTTACAAAACTTCTACTGTTCACCTGTCCTGATTATCGAAATTTGCTATGAAAGGAAAGGAAAGGGGGGCATAATTATAAGAAGATTAAAACTCCTGCCCTAAGAGGAACAGACCAACCTGATCTAATACTAGAATAAGGGGGAAATTTCTTTAGCTCTATTTGCTTCTGGACTTGTCATTTCTGACATCATGTAGTCACAAGGTTATCAGAAATAAGGTTTAGGATTAAGCATGTTGGGAAATTTCCTGTTGAGAAAGGTAAACTGAGTCAAGAGGATCTTACTTTAAACCACACCAAAGTCATCCTACTTCATTTTTCCAAGGGCACTTTTCCAGTTATCTTAACTCAGACTGCAGCATAAGATTGGTATTGCATTTGTAGTAAAACCCATGAGCTCAAAAGAAAGTAACCATTCTACTATCATTTGATACCAAGGTCTACCCCCAAGAGTAGCAGGTAACAGATGAAAAGGAATATTTGGAAAGTGCCAAGAAATATATACTAAACACCCTGTGTTTGAAATCAACTTACCATCCAAAATAAGTTATCATTGACATATAAATTTATGGAGCAAGGTTTTTTGGTAGCCCTGAGTTATACATGTAAACTGAAGAGGAGCATAGAAATTCAGGATACATTTAAAACCTATTATAACACAAATGGCCTCCATACACAGTGTCTTTTTTCCTCTGGAGACTCTCAAAGAATTTTGCTCTTGGTAGCTTTTCACAAAATAATATTTGTTATTGTTAATATCTTGTAAGAGTCACAAAAACATCAAGCCATAGTGATAGCAAATCTTTCTTCAAGCAAAATAAATGTGAGCTTTTTTTCTATCTTCAGAATCAAAATGCAAATACACACATAAATATCAAATTATAGATTCATTATAGTTTCATTTTCATCACCAGTAATTGTTCCATTTAATCCCAATAATTGATTTTTCAGAACCCTAATCTGATTACTTTATGAGCTTGAAGAAGTGTTTACTTCACAGAGCTGGAGGGCCTGAATTTGGGGAGAGCAATAAGAAGATTCAAAGTGATGGTTGCTAGTGAGATTTTTTTTGTGTAACTGAATGTCTTAATGAGTTAGACACGTCATTATCAGATGCAATCCTATATTACAGTGTGCTTTCTTTGTAAATATCTGCGGCTTCTCATGTAATGTAGAGGGCTGGAACTATTGAATCAATGCACTGAGGTCGGTACTGCTGAGCGCTTGAGGCTAACTATTGGTTGGACAATATTCTATGGGCATATGCTTGGAAAATGGTCCTTTCCATTATCCATACTGGCTCAATGATTGTTGTATAGAGGATTGTAAGAGGGACTAGAAGGTGGGACACCTTCTCGGCAGTAGATAGGGGGGAAGGCGGTCATGGAGATTCTGCTTCTATCCTGTTCAATCCTGCATCTGGGGACCAAGAATAAAGATTAAGGACTTTTGCTTGTCCTGACTCCTGCTGATTCTGGGGTGTCCTGGGTGCTAGCGCGGTCGGTACAATATGATATCAGAAACATATATCAAAAGAAGTCTTTTGTGAAGGAAAGTATCCTTCACATCCAGAGGGAGAACTATGGAGACTGAATGTAGATTTTTACCTTTTGTCATTGATGTTTTTGTGCTTGGGTTTTTTTCATTTCTTGTGTTTTTTTTTTCCCCTTTGATCTGATTTTTCTTATATAACATGATAAATATGGAAATATATTTAGAAGAATTGCACATATTTTATCTATATTAGATTACTTGCTACCTTGAGGATATCTATATCTAATATAGGTATTAGATTACTTTCTGTCTCGGGGAATAGGGAGAGAAGAAGGGAGAAAGAAAATGCATTCAAATATATTAATTTTCAACCAAACATAATTCTAAAAATTTGTATTTGAATGCATTTTTGAAATATACTCTGTTAATTTCAGATCCCAAGCAAAGAGGAAGAAAGACTTCTTAAAAAAAAAAAAAAAAACTAAAAAGAATTTTTTCCAAATATATTGAAAGATAGTTTTCAACATTCATCTTTACAAAACCTTGTGTTCCAAATTTTTCTCCCTCTCCTGGTGGGGATCCATGGCTGGGAGGAGGTTAAGTAAAAACAAAGCAAATTAAGGAGAAGAATCAAAGCAAAGAGTTAGCAGGGATAGGAAAGATATGAGTGTGTATGGGGCAGAGGGAGGTATATGTTTGTCCATGTATATATCTATATATGTATACATAAATATATCATGACTTAAATAGAGCCTGCTTGAGGGAAGTGGGGGGAATGAAAAGGGGATAAGGAATAAAGTAATTTTTAAAAATGCTCAGTGAAGAATAAAAGAACAACCCACAAGGAAGTAAAGAAAAAATGGACACTCATGAATATAATTTCTTCTATTATTCTATATTCTTTCTTGAACTGGTAATTAGTTGTTATATATTTTGAATCCTCCCTGATATTCTGTTGGGCACATGACAATGTTCTGTTTTATTTTGTTTGTATTCAAAAGAAAATAGAAAAAAAAAGCAATTTTTTCAGTCTCTTCCTAGCTATTGATCTCTTTCCAACTGCCTAGAAACATTCTGTGTCCTCACCTCTGTTCTCAAAAGTCTTGATTCATCCATTTCTACTAGTTATTATTCTATATGTCTCTTCCCTGTTGCATCTAAATTCCTTAAAAAGCCATCCATAATCAGTGCCTTCACTTTCTTTCTATCCAGACTTCTCTGAAATCTCTGCAGTCTTATTTATGCAGTCTGCTCTCTCCAAAGTAACCAATGATCTGTTAATTGCCAAATCCAGTCACTTTTTTTCCTCAAATTAAGGTCTGACCATGTTATTCCTTCTTCCCTTAAATCAACTCTACTGGCTTCCTATATTTCCTCCTTTTCTCCCTCCTTGCTCTTTCTTTTCTTCTCTCCTTTCCTCCCTCTGTTCACATAGGGTATCATACTGAATGGGACTGATTGGGTGAAATTTTCTCAAAGTCTATGAAACTAGGCCTAAGTCACACGATCCTTATTCCCAGAGATTTACAGAGCTGAAAGATCAGGTCTTGAGCCCAGGTTGCAGAAAAATCACATGATCTCAAGGCCTAGAAGACTCTAAAGGCCAAGCCCCCTAGGTCAGTGACAGGAAGTGATGTGACCCATAGGAAGCAGACAACATTGGTGACCATTGGTCAATGATGATTACTTCCTTTTAGTCTATCCAATGAAAAGACTTGGGTCTTTTGCTATTTAACTAGTTATACCACTTGCAGCTTGTCAGATCAATGAGCACATGTTAGGAGCTGTATTGTCTCCCATAAATGCTTTCTCTTTATACCTGAAGATGTCTCTGATTAGTTAATTTGAGGAATGGGGTCTAGCACCCCTCCCACATAATACCCTTACCTACAGACGCTCTTAAAAACATTTTTTTTCCTCTTTTCTCTTTTGCACCTCTGAGCCCTTCCAAGATATCTTGGCTAGATTTCTTTCTTAAGGGTCAGGGCTTAAACCAAAACCAATCTGATTTTCATTGTCCATGAATAGGTCCTAAACCAAGTTCCTTTTGGTCTTTGTTTGGATCCTGATTGACTCAGATTGAATGTAAATAGCAGTCATTTCTGCTTTGGCCAGAAGCGCTGAGGGTCTTCCTTTCCCAGATTTATTTATTTGTCTCTTTGTTTGTTTAGATTGGGGAAGTGGGAGTCTAGGTGAAAGAGGTGATTCCTTCCCTCAATTTCTACCTAACCTTAATCACTGAATGGGTGTGACCTCAAACTGAGACCTGTTGAAGACTTTAGTTTAAAAAGGCTAAGGTCTTCCATTTCATCCAAGATCATTTCTAGTACTCTTGATCTATATCTTACCACTGAACCCAGGCTCTGGAAGGGAAAGTGAGGCAGGTGACTTTGCACAGCCCCTCCTCACTTGAATCCAATTCACTTGCATATCATGGCATCATCTCCCTGTGGCATGGTTGCCACATGAAGCAGGTTGTGGTCCCTTTAAGAAACTAATCCTTTCAGATTGATTTATTCCTTTGTGATTCCCAATCCCTCCTAGCTAATGCATTATCAATTCAGGAAGCTAGGACCTTTGATTCACAAATCCTGGTCAAAAGCACCCCTTTGAATTCCAATAGATCTGGGCCTGACCCAGCCCCCATTGGATCTGAGCCAACTTGAGCTCTCACAACCCCCATTCTAATGATCTGCTCAGGTTTCCCAACCCTCACCAGAAAAATTCTAGCTCTCAGTGAAACCCAGCTAGGAGCCAACTTGGGACTCCACCCATGGACCCCTTTAGTTAATCTCTCATTATAAAAGAGCCAAGCTGGAGTCATCTCTTTGCAGAGGTTCCAAACATGCCAACCCTACACCTGGCATGCCAAGGAGCCTCTGTCCACTGGAACCCTGTTCCCGGTGCCCTCCTCTCTTTATTCTCACCTATTTCCTTAACTTGACTTTAACCTTATTTCCAATGCCCATAAAAAACCTCTTTTATCAATCTAGATTTTTGGATCTGTAAATTCCTTTACAGGGGACTCTTGTGCCACCACCACTAGACCTCATTTAATTCTCAACCCTTGCGCCAAATCTAAAAGGGTTGCAGGGGAGCTCTATTTGACTCTCTGTACCCTGAACCTGCCACTAGATCTGATTTTCATTTGGGTACCCCAAATCTAGACCTCATCAGTCTTAGAGAATGCAGGACAAACAACAACAGCCTTTGTGAGAATGAAATACAAAATCTGCTATTTGGCTTGTAGAGCTTTTCATACCCTGATCCTTTCTTACCTTTCCAATTTTTTTACATTTTCCTCCCCATCAAATATTCTATCACTCAGTGACACTGGCTTTCTTGTTAGTTTTCACAAAAGCACTCTATTATTCCATTCTGTGAGTTTTTACTTCTTGTTTACCATTTCTGGGGTGTTGTTCTTTTTTTTCCTCCCTTTGGCTTCATTCAAGTCTAATATAAAATCCTATCTTTCTTGTTCCTACTTAATTTTAGTGCCTTCTTGCAGATTTTTGCAATTGCACTGTCAATTTATCTTGAATATATCTTGTTTGTGCATACTTATTTGACTGTTGTGTCCACATACCATCACCACCATTATAAAGGAGATTCCTGAGGGCACAGATTGTTTTTATCTTTCTTTAAAGGTATTCCCAGCACTTATCCTGGTATGTAATAAATTCAGCAAATGCTTTATGATTGTTGATCCTGGGGCATCAAAATTACACCTTTAGACTATAAATAATGGAGATGTGGTAGTTAAATTCAATTCTAAACCACTACATCTGTTGAAGATAGATGAAGAGAGGAGCAAGAACCCAATCTTTGCTCTCTTCCTATTCCCCACAAAGGTGGAAATCATAGTCTCACTTAGAGAGAGGTAGGCCAGATTCCAGATCAGATATTTCTTCATGTAACACGTGAGTCAAACCATTCTTATATTATGTAGCAACCACACATAAAGTTTACACAGACAAAGGATAAGATGGACAAGATGTTCTTGCTGGGTCTCTCTTTATTCTGCCTTTTGCAAGGTGAGACATAGGATGTTGTGCTGGATTATTGCTTCAGGGGGTCTCTCCCATATTTTCTCCAAGCCCAAACCGGAATATCAGATGAGGGGTGAGATATTAGAAAAGACTCCATATTTTCCCCCAGACCTTTCCCTTCCTTTGAGATCCTAGGCTTCTTCTCTTAGCTTTCCCTAGGTCTACACATCAATTGGGAATTGAGACATAACCAAGTGTGGCTGGACAAGATCTGAAGGTAATGTAACACATTCTATGTTGCCTCCAAGGTGGGGAGCCAAAACTCGGTAAAAGGACAAAGGAAATTGTGTGCTCTACCTGTGAAAGATTTAGAGAAGGTTCCTGTTTGGAAGGTGCGGGTTCCTGCATTACAAAAGTGCATAAAGGATGCAGAAGCCAGTCTTTCTATGCCTACTCTAAAGAGATTAAAGGTGAGGAAACAAGTGCATCAGTCTCTGCTGCCCTTGTTTATTAATCTGTGGATTGATGGGTGGGGCCCCTATTAGTGAATGAAATCTTAAGGAGTGCGAGCAATGTAGCTATCAAGATGGAATGAGAGAAGTTACAGCTTGTCTTTATATAGAACTGTGAGCTTCGTGACAGTTCAGTGAGAGGTAGATACTACAAATATTATTATCCCTGTTTTATAGATGAAGAAAAATGAAACCCCGAAAGATTAAGGCACTTGATTTAGGTCACATAATTAGGATATGTCTAGGAATATTCCTTTTATGTCTATAAATTTCAAATATAGGATGGCAAATCTGGAGTAGAATTTCTCTAGTAGCATATGATTTGAGGCTGAGGAAGCCTCTTCAAAAATGAATGCTTCTCCCTTCCTAGGGTGGGAATATACTCATGCTAAACTGGAATGTGTTGAAAAATGCGGAGAACCTGTAGTCTTCCTGGCTTGGTATCATTTGGTGAACATTTGCTGTTCAGAAAAAAACGAGTGCAATATAGGATATTCACTTGCATGATTTCTCAACAGAAATGGGTTGAAATGTAATCTTCTCAATCCCACTGTGATGGGTGATGCCCACCCATCCTTATCCCCTCCCCATCTTCCTCATCCTGGCTGCTTCTAGCCCTGATACCCTTTAGGGCCATGACTGGCTCTGTAATTGTGGGATCGAGTTAAATGGAAGAGCCTACCTATTGCTCTGAAATTTGACCATGTCAAGTTTTTGCATTTTGTCTTATGTTACCCTTTCCCTTCATTTTCAAGTAAAGTTTTCTTTGTTTCCATTGAATAAAAGCAAAAATCATTTTCATTCATATCTAGGCCAGGAGAGCTGGGGATCACCAGGATATTCTGGGGAGATTGGGGAAGGTCAGGCAGGTAAATAAATCCAGGGTAAGTGTTTCTTTCAAAGGAAAGCACACTTCAGGTGGTCTGAATCTGGCTTTGGGTTATAACTACTTCTCTTAATGCGGTTCATTTCATTTTGAATCTATAGAACAGATGCAGATGTTCTGAGAAATGTTAGATTACACAAAGGCCTGGAGACTAAATGGAGGCTTTTTGTCACTGTGGCCTCTGTTATCCTCTCCTCTTTTCTAGATCATTTCTAGAATGTCATTCTAACCCTGTCCCAAAGCCCATTTGTGTGAAACTGCAGGGCAGGGTCTTTATCTCCACCAATAAGGAGAGAGTACCATGCCAATGAACTTTGGAACAGCAGTTACAGCATTATGCCTGAATGAATGTCAATACCACTGAAATTTCATGGATTAAACCATAAGTGAAATGTTCAGAATTGGGAACAAAAAGAGATAACCAGGCTACCCTGTAGGACACAGTGATAAGCTGCTCCTCTAAAAGCCCTGGAATACTGATCACCTGATCAGCACCTTAGCAACCAGGTGAGGTAGCAATAAGGTAGTACAGGATGATTTGGGTTCACAATGGATGATAGTACAAGAATGCTCTTGTACATATCCATGCAAAAAAAAATGGGAGTTATGTACAGGTTTTATAAGAAGAGAGCTGGTAGAAGAGAACCAGCAGCCAGAAGATTACTTTTGATAGTGAAATTGGCACACTATCATTCCTCATTAAGAGGATTTTATCCAACTAGGCTAGATTGATGCATTTGGCCCAAGAAGTTCCTAATAAAACAAATGTGTGGAGTTTGAGGATAGGATTTTTTTTTTCCCCAAGGGAGTGAACATAGCAAAAAGTCTTACTTTGAGGAAGTATAGGAATGAAATAGCAATTAAAATAAGTGTGACAGTAAAAGAATCACCACAAGATTCCATGCCTTCAGCCTACTGAATTAAAAAGGGAATTTAATAATACGTATTTATCGCAGATAATTACCAAGTCTAGCCTTACACCATTACTTAGAGATACTCATATCTCAGAAACCACAATATCTATAAACATCTCTCAAATCCAGTCTAACCAAGACTAAACCATTATTTGATTTATCCAGATCTAACAACTATTTTCTTTTCTAGAAAATTAAAAGAAAGGTAACTTTTCCTTATCTCGTATCATCTACTTTTTTGTCAAGTTCAGGAATAAAAGAAACATTCTGTCCCTAGATGACAGAATATGAGAAAGAAGAGATCATAGAAATGATTTATTTTGACCCATTCATACTCTCTCACAGGATCAAAATTTCAGACTTGGTAGGGCATTGGGAAGCCATATCAGTATCCAAAAAGAATCCTTAATAACACATGCTCAATAAGTGGTTAAGTTGACATTTAGCCATTTTTTAAAGCACTACTGTGAGGTAAACAAACAAACAAACAAAAAAACCTGTTAAGGCTGTTCCATTTTTGCATAATTTAAATTCTGAGGAAATTTCTTAATAGCAAGCCAGAATTTCTCTCCTCAGAACTTCTTATTCCTTCCAGTTCTTTCCTCTGTGGCTAGATGACGCTATGGATAGAACACTCATTTTGGAATGTGGAAGACTCATCTTCATGAGTTTAAATTCAACTTCAGATACTTACTATGTGATCCTGGGCAAGTTAATTACCCTTGTTTGCCTCAATTTTTTTCATCTGTAAAATGAGTTGAAGAAGAAAATGGCAAAACACTCCAATATCTTTGCGAAGAAAACCCCAAATGGGGTCATGACTGAACAGCAATAACAATATCTCTTTTATGTGACAGCTTTTCAAGTATTTGAAGATAGTTATCTTGAATTTTCTGAACCCTCTCTTCTTCAAAGTATACATTCTGATAGCCTTTCAATGATATTCATATGATATGAAATTGAGACCTTTCACCATTTTACTCTTTACCTTTTTTATTAATCTCCTTTCTAATGTAGTACCTGGAAGCATCCCCTAACTTACAAAGTGAGTACCTGCAAGAAGAATTTAAGATACCATAGGACTCTTCATCTAGTTAAAACTATAAATCATTGTTTTTACTAAATGTGTTTATGTTTCTATTTAATAAAAAAAAAACAATTCACTGTAGTAATAAAAAGGGTGTAGTAATAAAAGTGACGATGAAACATTTCCTTCATGTGCTAGGAAAATACAACATCGGTGGGAAGAGCAAATACTCCTGGACATTATAAAAGGAGAGGCATTTACACACAGAATATATCCAATACACAAGCATGGGGTCCATGTGCTATAAATCCACCAATCTCTGATGTCATCAAACATCTCCATTGTTATTTTCTGATATGCAGTCTCACTAGAATGTATAATATTTGTAAAATCTACAGGTGTAATGGCCAGGCTAGCTCTCTGGTGGACCTCAGGATCAGTCTGAGGCCTTGAGCTTAGTGGGGGGAAGTGAAGGAGGCAGGTGAGCAGACACGTGACTGGGCAAAGATGGAGTCAGGCTGGGCTCTGGAGTTTGGAGCCTGAAGTCTCTGTGGCTGAGATCCCCGCAGCCAAGAGAGCAAGAGTTCTCTGTGATTTCTTTAAATACTCCAGTACAATCATATCACCACCTCACACAGATCATGCCCAGCTAAACTTGAGCATGCATCAACTTATCAGGAGAGCCATCACATCACCATATTACCTTAAGTGTATGTACTTGACTAGAGTGAATACATCAGTAGCTAGAGAATTATTATCTCATCAACTATGCTGAATCTTAAGTACACCTTTTCAGAGTTCCAGCCCTCTACATCAGGTATCTTACTTTGTCTCTGCCAGGTTATTATTCTGTGGTTGTCTCATGTGGCAACTGACGGACAGTGCTCCACTGACCCTAAAGTCACTCCTACATATGGGTCTGAATTTGTACAGCTTCAGACTATTTGAAAATTTCAGCTAAGGTAGAATGTCTTCTCCCCAAAAAGTAGAATTGACAAAGTCATCACTTTTACTTTGTAAAATTCAGCTCTTTTAAAGAAAGTTCTATCACCTCCAAGCATCAGAGAAGAGGGGGCTGGGGGGGGGGGGGGAGTGTGAATGGAACAACTTTTCTTTCAAAGAATGGAAGCAGAAAGTGATAGAGACCTAAAAAGAGAGCTACCGTAGATCTATCCGTCTCTCCAACTTTTGGATGAAATTTCAACCCCATAGTATTCCACCATACCGATGACAAGCTTTTTTTGAAGACACAACTAACTTGCGCTTTTAAGAAGCAGTATACCTTGGTTGCATGGTCACCAAGAGCATATATCCTATTAATATCTTCAGTCTGACCTAAGATCAAAAATTCCTCAGGCCTTCAATCTGATTAGCAGCATTCTTTATTATAATTCATATATGTGACCAGAAAAAGTCTGTCTTACATCTGGAAGCATTAATATTCCCTTCCTGGAGAGAAATAGAAACAAGAACTGAGAACACCCTGATCAGAAAAGCAACCCATAAAAATACCTTCTCAAGACTTGAGGTTAATATACACTGCTCCTCTTGGCCTTTGAAAGGACTCTTGCCTTAAATGGGAATGCTCACCTGAAATAAGAATTTACAAAAATACAGAATAAGAGTGAACTTCAGTGAGGAAGATCAGACCTCTCTAGATACCTACTATCCTTCTAAAACAGATCTTTATGAAAGATCACAATCTATTCAGGGTATTACTGCTAAAAAGTTACAAGACTGGGATGACTTATTGCATTGTGTCCCCTTAGGAGGTCTGACCCTTAAGAATCCAGATGAAAAAACATTACAAGCTATAAATCTCAAGGTTCTTCAGTAGGAGTGAATCAAGGACAGAGAAATTATCCAAAAATAATTGTCTCTCCTCTTGACCTTTAGATCATGATATACATGGTTCAAAGTCTGAGGCTAACCCATCCCCAAAGCTCAGCACTTATTCATCTTCTCTGACCTCACACTTAGGGCTGAAGGAATTAAACATACCTTTTCATCTTACTATTATACCTTTAGATGCTTTTAAAATCTAATCTTCTCTGAGTACTGAGGATCAACATTTGTTCTCCAGAAGGACATTAAAACGATAAGAACACCATGTCATAAATGAACCTATTTTGCTCCATATCTTTGAAAATGAGGAAAGGATTAGCAGAAGCCTTTTAGGAGTTTCTACACTCCTTACTACAATATCCACATTTCCTCTTTCCCCAAGTATTCTTTATATGTGATAAAGGGAAATAGATTTTCTTCATCATGTAGTAGTTATTTCTCATTGGCCTCATATTTCTCATCTTTCAAGAATGTGTCATCAGAGAAGAGAATCACAGAATTGTTAATCTCAGTGAAAATAAAACTCTCTCTCTCCTAACTTCCATGCTCTCTGAACAGTTGGCCCACTTTACTTTTTCTTCAAAACCTTTTGAAAAAATATATGTACAGAATCTGGAAGAAGTAGGAGCCAAATGGTACTTTAAGGGATTGAGTAATACACAATCATAAATACTAGAGCTAAGAGGAACCATAAAGATCCATGTCTTATTTCCTTATTATTTAGAAAAGTGATATTCAGGAAAATCAAACATATCAGTGTGAAATGACATTCTGTTATTTACCACAATTTGTTCATCCATTCCTTAATTTATGAGCAGCCATTTATTGTTTAAATCTTCTTTATAATTAAAAAATAAAGATAATTCGTTGCATACATATATGTATATATATAAATCTTCTTTATTTAAAAAATCTGCTACTACAGATGTTTTTATATATACAAATCTTTTATTTCTTTCTTTTTCCGCCTTGGTTTGTAACCCTAACAATCATAGCACTGGATCACAGGGTTTGCACACATGGAACAGGATTTTGACTATGAAATGACTTCCTCAGAGCATGCTCTACCTGCTGCCAGCCCACATGGAAGAGGCTGAGGAACCCGCTTCCAGAAAGGTGTGATGATGTGTGATGAAGGAACTAGCTCCCTATTTTATAGAATGCTGTAATATTAACATTTGAACATTCTATAAATGGTTCCAGCATAATAAACATATAGCAAAGAGAAAGGACTTTTGAGTGATGACTGAGGCTGAAAGGGCTGGGTAGCTGAAAAGTCAATGTGAATGTATTCAAATGAGGAGGCAAGAACTGCTCTGAGCCCTCAATGGAAGAAAAACCTCAGGTCTTTACCTCCTAATCTAAACAGCTTCCATGTGATCTGTGAGCAAAGGGACCTATTGTTGGCTTTTTTTTCCTGCTGAATCAACTATTCTCTGCTTTTAAGTGAAGACATGTGGACTCATGCTTTGACCTTGTGTGTTTCAAAAGGTCAGAATAGCTGATCTCAGATTTTGAGGAGCTGGAGAACACTCCAAATTTGTAAGAGGCCAAGCACAGGGGAGACTGAAGCATGAGCCCAGAACAGAGGCCTGCTTTATCAATCTTAGTGGGGAGGCAGAGACTAATCTCCTTAGGTTTTGCAACATTTGGAAATGAACTCAGTGGGACAAATACATTGTATAAACCAGGGATTAAAGCGATTGATAGAAGAGGATATTGTTATACTCTGTCTTTAGTTTGAGAATAGGGGAGGGGAAGTACTTTGTAACATATTCTTGCTATGTCTTTGTAGCAAATGTCCCTTTGTAAAAATGTAACTAATGTTAATTGGTTAAATGATAATTAAGTCTTCATCACAGGAAACTGACATCCCCTTTTGATGAAGAGGAATTTACTAGAATGAGGGCTCAAACCAATAGCTTAGAGAAACTTTCAGGGATACCTCCAGAATCTTAATAGGAAGATGTAGTTTCATTGTATGAGTTAGGAAGAGGATACTCATAATGATGAGGGAAGAGGGATGAAGAGGTTGGGCAGGAATAGGTGGGGTTTGTTCTCTCCAGGGTCCAAGTTCAAAGCAAAGGAATTCACTAAACTCAAAGGATATGGTAAAAAAGCTTTATTGTTAAAGAAATACCAAGAGGGATTTCCTTGGCAGGCATATCATTCTCAAGAAAGAAATAATCTGCAAAGAGTCATTTTCTGAAGACCCATTTTATTTATGAGTCTAAGGGAAGTCTCAAATAAATGTGAAATCTTGCCCAGAGTTGTGATTTCCCTAAGAAAGCTTATCTTGCTCTGAGAGGATGCAAGACCATTTGGGTTTGTAGATCAAAGGAGACATTTTTGAGTGATTTTACATAATTTTATAGGGCTCACTAAGGTCATACAGAGTTTACTTTCATCATCTCCCCCCTTAAGCAAAAAGCACAAATTCTTTTGGGAAAAGGATCAAGGGTTTCAGGTCTTCCCTAGCTACTTCCTGCTGAGAGTGGTCGTAGAATTGGCCCTAATGGGGAATTGTGCTTGGAGGAGAGAAACAAGATCTGAAAACAGCAGCTGCAGCATCTAGTAAATGTTGAGTTTGCCCCTCAGTCGCCTCATGATCCCCAGGTCACAGGAATAGTTGGAAGTTTGCAGCTTAAAGCCTAGCGGAAACAAATCTCATGAGCAATCTGAAAATGCAGGGGCCAAATATGAGCAAAAGGATAATAATTTAAAAAGGAGTTAGTATAGGAGCTAGTAGGGACCATATCTAGGAATTCCACCCAGAGGAAGACTGAGAAATTGCTCATGGATGTAGGCATTTCTCTTAATAGACCCCTTAGAAACATTGGAGTGGAATGGAGAACTTACTTTGCAGAGGAAAACATATCCCTTTGGTACACAGATAGCACTTGAGGTCAGATTTTGCAGTAGTCCCCTAGTTGCTCCCCCATGGATGAGTATAGTCACATAGCATTCTATCAGTTGGAATGTTAGTTTTCAGGTGGTTATGGAGGAGCTTTAAGGGAGGGGTTATAAAAGTGTTCTGAGTGAATTTGCCAGGTTAATCCCAGATGGATTCCCCACAGTTACTCTTTAGGGAGGTGCATAATCATAGGTGCACCTGACCTATGACCCACCTGTGCAGCTAATCAAGTTACTGAAGTGAAATTGTGGCAGGCCTGAGAGAGATCACACTCGCTTGCACTCACAGTATTGGTGGTACAAGTCAGTGTTCCCACATCAGGGATCTAGACCTGGCCATTATGGAAAACAATGACAACCACTGTCCCTGTGGTGTAGTGATGTGTAGATATGAGATCCTTCCTAGCCAGAAAACAGGGGACAGTTGGGTCAGAGTAGTTCCCTTGGGGGTTAGCTAGTATGAAAAGGGTGGTGTCCAGAGAGGAGATAGTGACAGGGGGTGTAATGCCAGAGAAACTGAGGCAGGAGAGAGATTAGAGAGTTTTTAATATTTTATTAATGGGAGAGTAAGATTGACTGGACAGGACTCTCGTCTCAAATTATCCAGTCAGACAGAGATAAAGATATACTGGGACCAAGAAATTCATGTTGGTCCCAGGTCTGGAGGAGACTATCATCTCAAAGAATCCAGCGTCCAGCATCCACCGCCAGCCGCCATTCTCCAGCAATGAATGGAGAATCTCTAACCTTTATATACCTTTTGTGAGACAAAGAAGAGGGAAAGAGTAGGAAAGAGCGGGAAGCCCAGCTGGCAATCAAAAAGGAATCCAGAGACAGGATGTCTGAATACCCAGAGATAAAGATGTTAGTGAACTATCTTGGAATATTTTAGAGGGATGTTGTAAATTCTCAAGGACAGAAGATAATCAGGAAGTCTACTCTCTTGTTTATCTTGCTTGGGCTAACAATTTATATCCTTAGACTAATTGGTCCTCAGCCTTCATGGACCAGAGGAAGATTTACAGCTTAGGGGAGTAATTAGGAAGACTAATAGGAGACAAGGGAAACTTGTAAAGGAAACTGAGTCAGGACAGTTAAAGAGAACTGTGGCATAACAGGGGAATGGTACCTTTGCAAAGAATGCATTAGGCCGAATCTGTGGGCCACCCTGGGGGTGGTGATGGCACACCCAACAATTCTGGACACCCCCCCTTCCCTGCAGAGTTTCTAAGTATGACCAGGAAGTTGTCACCCCACTGGCGAGAGCCCACAGAGTAAGACCAAGAAAGCTGAAGAGAGAGTCCTCATGATGAGGAGGGAAGAAGATTATAGGTGATTTCACCCTTCCTACTCCAGAGATTTCTCAGGATCTTTGCAGAAGAGAAACTTCAGGTCCTCTATAGGCTCAAAGGAATACACTGGGGTATCTGAAGGAGAGGTAACAGAAGCCACATTTTTAATTCTAGAGATATGAGTCCAACTGGGGGACCCTTACAATTTAACTGCCATTGGAGTGGTCAGAATGACCTTGTATGGGCCTTTCCACTTTACACCTAAAGGGTCAGATCCCTGGGGCTTCCAGGTTTTCAAATAAACCATATCTCCCTATTGACAGGGGATGTAATCTGGGCCTGAGCCTGGAAAGGCCTAGGGAGGTGCTCATTTGTATATTCAGAGAGGACCTTTTGAAATGCACCAAGCTGAGTAGCAAACAGAGTGACTCCTTGCAGCAATCCACAAGAATGTCAGTGGTTAAGAAAGGCGGTCCATACAGAAGTTCAAAAGGGGCTCAGCTTAATTCTCTCCTGGGGGGCAATTCTGACTCTAAGTAGCCCCAGTGGAGATTCTTTATCCAGTCCTCTCCAGTCTCTAGGCATAGTTTAGTAAGGACACCAGGCAGAGTGGAGATGATAAGAAATTTTTAGCACTCTGCTATCCCTTGGGTTAAAAGCTTTGGCCTGATAGGTCCCTAATTCAAGGGGACCTTGATTTCAAGAGGAAGGTTGTCGGGAGCTCAAATAGAATCATAAAGGAGTTTGGCAATAATCCCAAAATTGGGAATCCAGATCCTACAAAAGCCAGCTATGCCTAAAAAGGTATGCAGTTGCTTCTTTGAGGCAGGGTCTGGCAGGCTTAGGATAGCCTGTTTCCTCTCCTCAGAGAGTGAGAGATGGGGATGAGATTGTGGCCTAAATATTTGACCGACTGCCAGGCCTTTGGTAGAGAGACCCTGTAGCCTCTCAAGGCTAGAAAATTTAGGGTCTTTGTGGCTGCTTTTAGGGACTCCTCTCTGTTGGGACTGCAGAGTAAAATGTCATCCACATAACTAGATAAGGCTACTACCAGGCAGCTCCAGTTCTCTTAAATCTTTAACTAATGTTTGCCCAAACAGGTGTGGACTACCTCGAAAGCTTTGAGGCAGAACAGTCCAGGTTAACTGGTAGGGAAGTTCCCCAGGCTTAGCCCATTCAAAGGCAAAGAGAAACTGCAAGTCTTTATGCAAAGGTATGCAAAAAAAAAGGCATCTTTAAGGCCCAGGGTGGAAAACCATTGTGTATTCTCAAGGACAGAAGATAATCAGGAAGTCTACTCTCTTGTTTATCTTGCTTGGGCTAACAATTTATATCCTTAGACTAATTGGTCCTCAGCCTTCATGGACCAGAGGAAGATTTACAGCTTAGGGGAGTAATTAGGAAGACTAATAGGAGACAAGGGAAACTTGTAAAGGAAACTGAGTCAGGACAGTTAAAGAGAACTGTGGCATAACAGGGGAATGGTACCTTTGCAAAGAATGCATTAGGCCGAATCTGTGGGCCACCCTGGGGGTGGTGATGGCACACCCAACAATTCTGGACACCCCCCTTCCCTGCAGAGTTTCTAAGTATGACCAGGAAGTTGTCACCCCACTGGCGAGAGCCCACAGAGTAAGACCAAGAAAGCTGAAGAGAGAGTCCTCATGATGAGGAGGGAAGAAGATTATAGGTGATTTCACCCTTCCTACTCCAAAGATTTCTCAGGATCTTTGCAGAAGAGAAACTTCAGGTCCTCTATAGGCTCAAAGGAATACACTGGGGTATCTGAAGGAGAGGTAACAAAAGCCACATTTTTAATTCTAGAGATATGAGTCCAACTGGGGGACCCTTACAATTTAACTGCCATTGGAGTGGTCAGAATGACCTTGTATGGGCCTTTCCACTTTACACCTAAAGGGTCAGATCCCTGGGGCTTCCAGGTTTTCAAATAAACCATATCTCTCTATTGACAGGGGATGTAATCTGGGCCTGAGCCTGGAAAGGCCTAGGGAGGTGCTCATTTGTATATTCAGAGAGGACCTTTTGAAATGCACCAAGCTGAGTAGCAAACAGAGTGACTCCTTGCAGCAATCCACAAGAATGTCAGTGGTTAAGAAAGGCGGTCCATACAGAAGTTCAAAAGGGGCTCAGCTTAATTCTCTCCTGGGGGGCAATTCTGACTCTAAGTAGCCCCAGTGGAGATTCTTTATCCAGTCCTCTCCAGTCTCTAGGCATAGTTTAGTAAGGACACCAGGCAGAGTGGAGATGATAAGAAATTTTTAGCACTCTGCTATCCCTTGGGTTAAAAGCTTTGGCCTGATAGGTCCCTATTCAAGAGGAAGGTTGTCGGGAGCTCAAATAGAATCATAAAGGAGTTTGGCAATAATCCCAAAATTGGGAATCCAGATCCTACAAAAGCCAGCTATGCCTAAAAAGGTATGCAGTTGCTTCTTTGAGGCAGGGTCTGGCAGGCTTAGGATAGCCTGTTTCCTCTCCTCAGAGAGTGAGAGATGGGGATGAGATTGTGGCCTAAATATTTGACCGACTGCCAGGCCTTTGGTAGAGAGACCCTGTAGCCTCTCAAGGCTAGAAAATTTAGGGTCTTTGTGGCTGCTTTTAGGGACTCCTCTCTGTTGGGACTGCAGAGTAAAATGTCATCCACATAACTAGATAAGGCTACTACCAGGCAGCTCCAGTTCTCTTAAATCTTTAACTAATGTTTGCCCAAACAGGTGTGGACTACCTCGAAAGCTTTGAGGCAGAACAGTCCAGGTTAACTGGTAGGGAAGTTCCCCAGGCTTAGCCCATTCAAAGGCAAAGAGAAACTGCAAGTCTTTATGCAAAGGTATGCAAAAAAAAAGGCATCTTTAAGGCCCAGGGTGGAAAACCATTGTGTATTCCCAGGAATCTGGGTGAGGATTGTATATGAACTGGGCACTATAGGATGCATTGGAATGACTGCTTCATTAATTGCCCTGAGATCCTATACCATGCGGTAATCTCTGTTCACTTTTTCTAATAGAAAGAATTGGATTACTGCAGGGAAACTAGCAGGGAATCAGGAGTTTAAACTTAAGGAATTTTTCAATCCTGTTTAATTGGATACTGGCTTCTACGAGGAAATATACTAGGATCCCTCAGCTTAATCAGAACGGGGGTGGTATGGGTGGCTCTTCCAGGGATGCCCTGATCCTAGACAAAAGAGTCTATTTCCTCCCAGATTTCATAGGGAATATGGGAGGATCTTGAAAGGCGTACAAAGAGATTATTTGGAGGTTTGAGTAGAGAGAATTGGGCTCCCAGCTTCACCATAAAGTCTCTTTCCATTAACGGGTTGGGACAAGAAGCGATAATTAAAAATGAATGTGGAAACAATAGGTTCCCAAATTGGCAAGGCAGGGGGAGGGTTTCCAAGCAGTTCCGGTACTTCCCATTGATTCCCAATACCTTATGGGGGGAGGGGCGAGTAGGACCCAAGTGCCAGAACAGAACTGAAAGAGAGAATTGGAGGTAGCAGCTCTCCCCTTTTCTGGGCAGTTGCTCTTCCAGTGTCCTTCCTGTTTGCATCCAGGGCAAGGTCCTGGAGGCTGACTTTTCAGAGGGCAATTCCTTGCCCAGTGGCCATCCCTTTTACACCTAAAGCAAAAGCCCTGGTGTTTCTTTGGAAATAGTGGCAGCCAGAATCTGGGCCTGCTCTTTGTTCTTTGCTCTGGCCTTTTGATCCTCCTCTTGATCCCTATTATTGAATATCCCAAAAACGACTTCCAATAACTGAGTCATGGGAGTCTGGGGCCCTAGAGGCAATTTCTGTAGCTTCTGTCTTATGTCCGAGGAAGACTGATTGATAAAATACATGCCAAGGATAGTGGTCCCCTCTGGAGAAGTGGGCTCCAGATTAGTGTATTTCCTAATGGCTTCTACAAGGTGACCCTGAAAGAGGGCAGGGTTTTCCTCAGCTGCTTGGGTGATCTCTCTAAACTTTTCGTAATTCACCTGCTTTTTAATCCCCTTTTTCATGCCTTCAGTGAGGCAGGTTAGAGATGGTCCTTCTTCTCTCTGTCCCTGCTCCCCCCCTGATAGTTCCACCCGGGGTCTACCCGGGGCACGGCTATGATACCTGTCATTGCTTGATATCTATCAGGGGGAGAAGCAGCCATGTCATCTCCAAACTTCTGGGCCAGGTCCCAGATCCTCCTTTTCTCCTCTATGATACAACAAGAGGAGATAATGATATTAATATCTCCACAGGACAGATCATATTAGAGGATAATGGCTTTAAACCCCTCAGTATATTTGGTGGGATCCTCAGAGTATCTGCCCAGTTTCCCCTTAATTTGGGAAAGGTCTGACATAGAGAAGGGCATCTGCCCTCTAAGAGTGCCAACCTAAACTGCCACTACAATTCCACTAAAAGTTCATTGGTAAACTTGTCTTCTCACATTTTCTTGAGCAATTGCTCTTTTCCTCCATAGTCATCTTTTTCAATCTGAGGAATCTGAGGTAGAACAATAAAGTTGTTTTAATTTGTGTTTCTATTCTTCATGATTGTGTTCATAATTATTGTTCATCATTTGTTCATTTTATGAATCATTTGTTCATAATGGTTGTAATAATACAGTCATTCCAATAGAGCAGGAAAATCTTTTGACAAAATACAACTTATTCCTGTTTTTTAAAAAATCCTCTAGAAAACATAGTAATAAATGGAGTTTTCCTTAAAACATTAAAAAGTAGTACTTCTCTGAAACCAATATATCAAGTTCTGATCTAGAAGCCTTGCTAAGTGAAGAAGGATACCAATTATCATCATTATTATTTAATATTGTATTAGCAATGCTAGCTATAATAATAAAAGGGGGGGAGAGAAATTGAAGGCACTAAAAGAGGCAATAAGAAAACAGAACTGTCATTCTGCAAATGGTATGATGCTATAGTTGGAGAACTCCAGAAAATCAACTAAAAACCAGTTGAAATAATTAACAGCTTTAACAAAGTTACAGAACATAAAATAAGCCAACATAAATCATCAGCATTTCTCCATATTGGTAACCAACAAAACTTATCAAGAAGAGATAGAAATAAAAATTCCATTTAAAATAACCATATAATATAAAATACTTGGGAATCTATCAACCAAGGCAAACCCAAGAATTATATAAACACAATTACAAAACAGTTTTCCGCACAAACATAGTTTTATATAAATAATTGAAAATTTTTTCATTGCCCATGGGTAGATCAAGCCAATGTAATAAAAATAACAATTCTGCCTAAATTAATATATTTATAAAGTGCCATACCCATAAAAATGCCAAAAATATTTTACAGAGCTAGAAAAAAATTATAAAATTTATCTAGAAGAACAAATGATTAAGAATATCAAAGGAATCAATGGAGGAAAAAAAATCTACAGTCTAGTACTGGCTAAAAGATGGAGTGGTGAATCAGTGGAATAAACACACAGCAGGATAAACAATACACAGTAGGAAATGATGATAGTAATCTAATGCTTGATAAATACAAAGATACAAATTTCTGGAACAAGAATTTAACTATTTGACAAAAATTGCCAGGAAAACTGAAAAACAGTTTGGTAGAAACTAAGTATAGATCAACGTTTCATATTTAAACATAAAAAATGACACCCTAAGTAGATTAGCAGACCTATGGATCAATGTACAAGAAAAGAATTTAGGACTGAACAAGAGACAGAGAGCATTATCTGATATAAAATAGATTATTTTTAAGTACACTAAATTAAAAGGATCTCGTGTAAAATAAAATCAATACATTCAAGATTAGAAAACAGAAAAATGGAGAAAAGTTTTATAGCAAGTTTCTTTAATAAAGCCATCATTTCTCAAATACAGAGAACTGAGTCAAATTTTGAAGAATATGAGTTCTTCCCTAATTGATAGTCAAAGGATAAGAACAAGCAGTTTTCTGAAGAATTCAAAGCTATCAATAGTCATATAAAAAAATTCTCTCACTATTGATTACACAAATGCACATTAAAACAACTCTAGGGTACTACCTCACAGCTATCAGATTGGCTAACATGATAAAAAAAAAAGAAAAATGACAAATGTTAGAGGAGATGTGGTAAAATTGGGACACTATGGCATTGTTAATGGAATTGTGACTGATTCAATGATCCTGGAGAGTAATATGCAGCTATTTCCAAATGGCGTACTTTTTGATCTAGCAATGCAACATCTAAGTCTGTAGTCCAAAGAAAAAAGAAGATAGGAAGGAAGGAAGGAAGGAAGGAAGGAAGGAAGGAAGGAAGGAAGGAGAGGAAGGAAGGAAGGAAGGAGAAGAGAAGGAAGGAAGGAGAGGAAGGAAGGAAGGAAGGAGAGGAAGGAAGGAAGGAGAGGAAGGAAGGAAGGAAGGAAGGAAGGAGAAGAAGGAAGGAAGGAGAGGAAGGAAGGAAGGAAGGAGAGGAAGGAAGGAAGGAGAGGAAGGAAGGAAGGAAGGAAGGAAGGAGAGGAAGGAAGGAGGAGAGGAAGGAAGGAGGAGAGGAAGGAAGGAGGGAGAGGAAGGAAGGAGGGAGAGGAAGGAAGGAAGGAAGGAGGGAGAGGAAGGAAGGAAGGAGAGGAACGAAGGAGGGAGAGGAAGGAAGGAGGAGAGGAAGGAAGGAAGGAGGGAGGAGAGGAAGGAAGGAGAGGAAGGAAGGAAGAGGAAGGAAGGAGGAAGGAAGGAAGGAAGAAAGGAAGGAAGGAAGGAAGGAAGGAAGGAAGGAAGGAAGGAAGGAAGGAGGGAGGGAGAGGAAGGAAGGGGAGGGAGGAGAGGAAGGAAGGAGGGAGGGAGAGAAGGAAGGAAGGAAGAAAGAAGAGGAAGGAAGGAAGGAAGGAAGGAAGGAGGAAGGAAGGAAGGAAGGAAGGAGAGGAAGGAAGGACAGGAAGGAAGAAGAGGAAGGAGAGGAGGGAGAGGAAGAAAGGAAGGAAGAAGGAAAGGATAATAGGGAAGGAAGGAAAGACACTGGCAAGGAGGGAGGAATAAGCTATATGTACAAAAATATCTAAAGCAGCATTTTTGTTGTGGCAAAGAATTGAATATTGATGAAACCTCCATCAACTGAGGAATACTGAACAAGTTATGGTATATGATTGTGATGGAATACTATTGTGCTATAAGAAATGATGAGTAGGATGCTTTCACAAAAACATGGATAGCTTATTGAATTGATGCAAGGTGAAATGATCAGAATCAAGAGAAAATTATATGCAGTAACAACAATGTTGTATAATTATCAACTATGAAAGACTTAGGTATTCTCAGCAATGGAAAGATTCAAGACAATTCTGAAGTACCTGTGATAAAAGATTCTATCCACAGAAAGAACTGATGAAATCTGAATGCAGATCAAAACATACTGTTTTTTAATTTTCTTTTTCTTGGAATTTGTTTCTCTCACAACATGACTAATATGGAAATGTTTCACATGACTGGACATGTATAAATTTTATTAAATTCTTGCTTTCCCAACAAGGAAGAAGAGGGGAAAGAGTAGGAGAAGATTTGAAACTCAAAATTGTAAAAAATGAAGTTGAATTTTGTTTTTATATGTACTGGGGGGGGGGAAGAAGAAAATGTCAAAAAAAATTACTATTGTGATACAAAAAATAACAAGATGATTTTGAGAAAAAACTTAAAAAGACATATGAACTGATATAAGTGAAGTAAGCAGAACCAAGAGAGAAAATTGTACAAAAACAGTGATATTCTAATTGCATGCCCAATTCATCAATCTGTTCTTTTTCCATTTTGTTAATGTAAGAATTTAGAGAAATAATTTTTTCTTAAGGACTACTTTGCTTGCATTTCATAAATTTTATATGTTGTCTCATTGTTGTCATCCTCTTTAATGAAATTACTGATTGTATCTATGATTTGTTATTGGATCTACTTATTCTTTAGGATTAGATTATTTAGTTTGGCTATTTTCCCCCTGCAATATTTAATGTAATTTTTACTGCATTATAATGCGAAAAGAATACGTTTAATATTTCCATCTTTCTACATTGGATTTTAAAATTTTTATGCCCTATAACATTGTTAATTTTTGCATAGGTGCCATTTGCTCTGTAAAATATGTATATTTTTTTTGTTTCCATTCAGTTTTCTTCAAAGGTCTGTCATATTTAACTTTTCTAATTTATGTATCTCCTTAGTGTCTTTCTTGTTTATTTTTTCTTTGTTTTAAAACAGAATAGAAAAAAAGAAAGACAGAGAAGGAAAATAAAATAAAACAAAATAGAACATTTTCATGTGCCCAGCAGAACATCAGCGAGGATTCAAAATATATAAGAATAAATTTTCAGTTCAAGAAAGAATACATAATAGTAGAAGAAATTGTATTCATGAGTGTCCATCTTTTCTTTGTTCCTTGTAGGTTGTTCTTTTGTCTTCTATGGTTCACTTTTTTTACTTTATTCTTTTTTTTCCCTTTTCATTACCTCTAGTTTGCCCAAACAGGCTATCGTTAAGGAAAGATATATTTCTATATACCTACATATGTATATAGTTACACACATATGAATAACAGAAGGGATATCCACACAGCCTTACCTACACACATGCATATGTATACATATATGTAGAAGACCAGTATTGAATAAGTCCATGTACAGGAAGAGTCCTGTTCAGGTATTACTTGAGATCTGCTCTCTATAAGGGTGAACAATTCAAAGCATTGGCTCACCACTTCCCTTAACAATAAATGAAAGACATACTTAAAATAAAATTAGGATAATTTTGATGAAGAATGCATGTGACAGGAATAAGGCAACACAATTATGCTATTTAGAACTCTTTTTTGAAAAAATACCTTGTTATTAATAGTTACTGTTATTTACAACCTTATTATGATAGATATCTTATTATTGCTAGGTAAGGTCAAACTGAAACATCCAGGTATGCTCTCTAGATATACATTAATCTATGTATTAGATTACATAATCTGTATATGTATATAGCACCACCTGGAGGTAGCTGGCACTCAAATTAATAAATGAAAATTGAAAAGCAACTCTTTCGTCCTGGCTCATGTGTATTCACACTGATTTACATTCTCGATATTCACTGGAACTGGACTCCAACATATATACATTCACATTAACCCAGAAACCCACCCACATATACATATATCTATATATATATATATATATGTACATAAAGCAACATGCATATATTCAGACACATATATTTACCCATATGTAAACATGCATCTAAAACAACACCATTGTGAGTGACATAATATAGATTTGTCTCCTCATTGAATATTTATTTTTTACTTTGTATAAGATCAAGATTACTAGCCATACTTTTTCTCCTAGTGAATACTACTTCTGTTACTTCTTAGAGTATTAGTGTATCTCTTCTTTCCTATTCTTGCAAACTCTTCTAGTTTAATTCTGCCCTTTCACTTGCCTTGCTATCACTTAACCTACTCCAACATGGATCCTTCCTTTGTCTTCTTCCCTCATCCCTTGCTTCCCACCCACCCATCCCTCCTTCTCTTATTTCTTTATACATTTTGGAGGGTACTCTATCCTTCATGACATATATGTAGTATTTCCTACTTAACCTTATGAGTAGGCTTTCAGAACTATGAGCTCTCCAGCCCCTCTAATGTCTCTGTTTCTATTCTCCCTCTGTATTTATATAACATAATTATTATTTTTACCTTTTCTTAGGCAGTTTTGCTTTTTAGAGTCAAATCATATTCAACTCTGCCCCAAACTTTCTTTTGAGCTACCAAATCCTGAGTTCAGTCTTAAATATATGGTGTACATTTCCATGTAAAAAACATAAATAATTTGTCCATGTTAAATTCCTTAAAATTAATCTTTGGTATTGGCTCTTAAATATTAAATTTTTTATTGAGTTCAGGTTTGGTTGAGATAAAGACCTGACAATCCACAAGTCTGTTGAATGTCCTCCCCACCCTCCCCCCCACCCCCATTAAACATTATGGATAATTTTGCTGAATATGTTTTTGGCCACAGGTCTAGTTCTTTTGATTGCCACTATATATGATTTCAGGACCTGCAATCTTTTATTGTGACTGCTGATAAGTCCTATCCTATTCTAATTGTAGCTCTAGTGCATTTAAATTGGTTTTTGTTCTTGTTTCTTGCAAAATTTTCTCTTTTATCTGGGGATTTCAAAAATGGCAACTCATATTCCTATGAGTTTTCCACAAAGGATCTCTTTGAAGTGGTGATCAGTGAATCTTTTCTATTTCTACTTTCCTCTCATGTTCTATCACTCCAGGACAATTTTCTTGGATTATTTCTTTCATTATTGTGTCAAGGATCTTTTTTTTTTGTCAACATTTTCAGATAGTTTAATTATTCTTTTGTTTCCTCTTCTTGATATGTTCTCTAGATCTGTTCTTTTTTATAAGATGTTTCCTATCCTGTTCTATTTTTCATTCTTTATATTCTGTTTTGCTATTTCTTGGTCTCTCATAGGTTTGCTGGCTTCTCCTTGCTCAATTTTAATTTTCAAAGAGCTATTTTCACCTTTAAGACTCTATCTCTGTCATTATACACTTCGACAACGATATTATATGAGGATGTATTCTGATGGAAGTGGATTTCTTTGACAAAGAGACCTAACTGAGTTTCAATTGATAAATGATGGACAGAAGCAGCTACACCCAAAGAAAGAACACTGGGAAACGAATATGAACTATTTGCATTTTTTATTTTCTTCCCGGGTTATTTTTACCTTCTGAATCCAATTCTCCCTGCGCAACAAGAGAACTCTTCGGTTCTGCAAACATATATTGTATCTAGGATATACTGCAACATATCTAACATATATAGGACTGCTTGCCATCTAGGGGAGGGGGTGGAGGGAGGGAGGGGAAAAATCAGAACAGAAGCAAGTGCAAGGGATAATGTTGTAAAAAAATTACCCTGGCATGGATTCTGTCAATATAAAGTTATTATTAAATAAAATTAAATTAAAAAAAACAAACAAAAACAAAAGAAGACTCTATCTCTGGAGTATTCTGGGAAGATGGTAGGAGTATATTGGTAAATTTTGAGCTCTCCAGATTTCCCCTATAAATAGAACAAATTTGCACCACAGGGCAAATTGTAGACTGGTGAAAAATGAACAAAATTGGAAACAGATACAACTTGAGTATGTCTGAAGAAAGACCAGGGACTGGGGATTAACCTGTCAGAAGTGCATACACCTCTAAGCTACAGAAACATCAATTAAGAACCCTTCAGGGTAGCTACCAGCTAAGAACTACAGAGATCTTCACCTCTGAAACTATTTGCTGAGTGTTGGGTACCGGGGTGGGGGGTGGGGGGGTGGAAAAGAGGGTCTGAGTCCAGAAGACTGAGGGAACCTTGGCTGATTGGGAAGACTAAGCCCAGCTGTGCTACTGACGCGTGGCCCTAGGTAAGACCTGGTGAGTGCTATAGGGCAGAAACCTTGTGGCTATGGGCATTCAAAGAAGGGTAGAATTCTTGGTTTGGGGCTCCTAGTCAGAGTGAAGAATAAATGAAAGCTTGAAGGACCATCCCCCCACCCCACAATTAGATGTGCTTACACTAATACTTTTTATTTTTAAAAAATGATGTACTGGTAAAGAAAAAAGAACTCCACAATTGAAACATATTATGGGAACAGGAAAGACCCAGATCCAACCTTAGAGTTTAGTAAACACTTTAGTTTAAAAAAAAAAAAAAAGCTACTCCAAAGAGTAGCATAAAATGGCTCCTTGTCCAGAGAGAATTTATAGAAAATTTCAAAAAAAAAATTAAAAATCAAATGAGAGACATTGAGGATTTTTTTTTAAATAAAAGAAAAACAAGATTAAGAAAAAAAATAACCAGGTAGAAAAGGAGATACAGAATCTCAAAGATGAAAATAATTCTTTGAAAATTAAAATTGAGCAAGGAGAAGCCAGTGAAGCTATGAGAGACCAAGAAATAACAAAACAGATTATAGCTTGACTTCTGGCCAAGCTAGCAGAAAGGACACACACATCTACTTAAGTGCCATCTTTCCTCTCAGAATACTTTATTTCATGACAAGGCCTCAGAATTAGTGCTTGACTGAAAAAAACCACAAATAATTACCAACAGAAGATATTCTTGAAATTTTCCAGAAAAGATCTGTTTTTGCTAGTGGGCGGTGAGATTGGTTGCAGACTGAGGGCAGGCAGTGAGAGTATGACAGGCAGCTTGCACTGAGCAGACCTGAAGGAGGTGGGATGTGATCTCAGCTGTTTCTGCAGAAAGAACATTACCACAGTGTGGCTACTTTGCCCTGGCAGCAAGCCAGTAGATCAGCAGAGAAGCTACAAACACAGGGGGTAAAGACTATAATCCCAAAAAGCTAGGGTCTCTCAGGACCTGGCCATACCCACTGCTGTCTTGCTGGTGCCTCACTGCTGCCCCCTGCAGTTTGTAGAAGAAGCTCAGTAATACCATCCAGCCCCCTTCTCCCCACCAAAGAAAAAAAGCAGACTGCATTTCTTGTTTTTTTGTTAGTTCATTTTCTTTGAATCTTCTTTGACAAAATGAGCAACAAATTTAAACAGGCTCTAACTACTGATAGTTTCTATATGGATAGAGAGCAGACCTTAAACACTGAGGAGACAAAAACAGACTGTCTCCAGATGGATCCCCAAAGGGGAATATGATCTGGTCCTCAACACACAAGACTCTCATAGAAGAAATTAAAAGGCTCTCACAAGAGAGCTAGAAGAAAAATGGGAAAAGAAAAGTGAAGCTTGGCAAGAGAGTCTGGATAAATCATCCTACTCATTTAAAGATAGAGTGGACAAAGAAATCAAATCCTTGAAAAACAGAATTAGTGAACTGGAAAAGATAAACAACTCCAAGGAAAACAATTAATGAATTGGAAAAAGAAAATAGCTCTCTAAAAAATAAAATTTGTGAAATGGAAAAAAAATTCCATAGAACAAAACAACTCATTTAAAAACTCAATTGTCCAATTGAATCCAACTGGATTCCTAAAAAATAGAGTTGGAAAACCCTAAATCGCATAAGGTAAAAAGTCCTTGGAAAGGAGATAGCTAAATTGTACATAGTGAATACTTAGATTTTCTTTACCTCTTCTGTTCCTTATACATGTCTTTAATTACCTTTTGACCACATTTCAGGATATTATAAAGCAGTACATTCTGAGAGGTATGTATTAGTCATTGCTGGGATTGTCTGTCCCTCCCATTAGTCACTAAATAAGTGATTAAAATTATATCACCACTGGCTCAATTGCCAGGAATCCCATAAGGGATAAGATGAACAAGCTATTCCTACTGGACCTCACTCTTTTCTGCTTCATTGGAGGGGAATAAGCCCAGGAATGGAGTATTGGTAATACTTTTTCTGGGATCTCTCTCTCTCATTTCTGTACCAAGACCACGTCTGAATATCAAATAAGTGGTGAGGAAATAGAAATTATCCTCAATTCTTCCTCAGTTACCCATAAGGATACTTGGGCTTCCTCTTTGAACTCTGACTTGATCTATATCCCAATTGGAAACTAAAACTAGCAACAACTGGTACTTGAAAGAACTGAATGACTTGAAGGAGGTAATATAATAAATTCTGTAACCTTCAAGGTGGGTAACATAATTTCCTTTCAAGATTGACAACAAAAAGCAAAATCAAGTGTGTGATATGTGCGAATTAAAAAATGTTATCTGGAGATAGGATAAAGGTATCTGTAGACCAGTACCACACATATTAATCCATATTAAGAAGCCCATTGTATTGATGGGGTGAATAAGAACCCATCAAAAAGTCCCCAGGTTCTCTGTAACTAAGTGAGCCATAGTTGAGGATCGTTGACAGAAGACTTTTGTTGAATTTAAGTGAGCCTTTGTTGGCAATTAAATTATTAATCAAACTAAGGCAAGTAGGAATAGCAACTGATAGTATTATCTAGTTCTTAAGTGTATCTTTTGCTATCTTTAAGGAACCCTTTATTGCAATGGATTCTTGTCAGATTCCTTGCATAGTCAAAATCATCATGACTCCACAGTTACTGTATCGAATCATAAATCAAAATTATGATGTCAACCCCAAGGTTATTTTTCCCCTATAAAAGAACTTACTTGTACCCTACTTCTTTGCAGGTTCATTAGGAATTGCTCATCTTATGGTAACAAGTTCTCTAGGAACTTTGCCTGACACTATTAGGTGTCTTCCCTTTTGTTACAGTATCTTCCTCTCTGTTAATGGTGGGCTGTGCTAGGGAATTTAGCCTGAGTTAATTAACCCTTGTTAATCTCTAAAATTCCCTTTTGCAACTTAGTACACTGCCAGCAGAATAATAAAATCTTTAACCTCTTGATTTGGAAATAGTCTAAAAATTCTTTTGAGACATCTTATGTCACTGGTTCAAAACCTCAATATATTTTTGGAGTCCAATCCCCACTCCCCAACACTTGGTGAAATGTAGGAGAGAAACCTAAAACCCCAATATATTTTTTGGATTCAATACTTCTACACCCCTGTAACTCATCATTACTATAACTAAATCAGAGATATTCATGGTAAGGAAACCAGGATAACCATTCCTTCTGGACCTGCTCTAGCCAATTCAACCTGTTGAGGTTGGGAAGGAAGCCCAAAGGGTTGAGACTCATAGATCACTGTCATGAGGTATCTCAGAAGAATTTGCAGGTTTGAACCCATGTCCAAGTCAAGGGACAAAGTTTATTGTAATTGTAACATCAATTGAAGCAGGCTAAATTCCAAAAGAATTTAACAGAAAACCTGGAGCAACGAGAGAAATTTGACAAATTTATCCATGTTAATTTCATGGCCTAGAGGAAAACCTGAGGAATGGTCTCAGGAATTTGATTATCCCTGACCAGCAGATCTAGGACTATCCTATGGCCAGGAGACTTTAGAATCATTGACAGACAAGATTGTCAGAACAATAGTATTCTGAGGTTAGAGAGTCTCAGGATCACTAATATCCCTAAAGTCTAAGGGAAGAAATGTTATTATATCCATAGACCAGAAGACTTTTACAATCACTGATAGACAGATTGCCCAAACAATAGTGCTCCAAGGTTGGGGAGGCAAGGGGAACCTCAGGATCAGTAGACTTTAGAATTATTTACAGATTTACTATGACAGAAGACCCCCTAACATCAGGAGACCTTAAAATTATTGCTATATTTACCCTAGAAACTATACCACATCAAATCCATGGGTTGAGGTCATCATCTCTGATTTAGCTCCTAGCCTTAGAGAGAAGGGTGGATGTTATCAGAAGGGAACAATATGGACAGGAAGTAGACAGTGCGACTAATACTAAATTCCTTTTATAGAAGAAGGAACTAAAGTTTAGGGAGACAAAGGCACTTGTTCAATCACAAAATAGGTATACACCAAAATGAGAAATGCCTTGGAATACTCCAATTCTATTTTTATATTTGTTGAAGAATAAGGGGCCCTCCATCTCCAGTTTATAATCTGGGACTAAGAAAGACTTAGGAAAAGTAAATGCTTTTCATTTCCTAAGGGGGAAATACACTTTTGCTAAACTGGAATGTGTCAAAAATTGCAAAGAATCTATAACTATCATGGGTTGGATTCATATAGCAAACACTTTTCTTTTTCTTTTTTTTTTAATTGTGACAATTTACTTTTTGTCCTGATCAGCTTTCATTTATGTTTCCTAGAAATATAGCTCTAGAGAGCAGGCTTCTAAAAAGTCCATTGTGATTCAAATAAAGCTACTTGATTAAATTCAAATTACTCTAGCTTTCTTTAAATGGTCAATAATAAATTCCAGCCCCAAACTCTTTTACTTCTTGTTTCATTTTTTTTTTTTTTGGGGGGGGGGTTGGGGGGAAGAGACTTAGAGTGAGTGCAAATAACCATTGTTTTCTGTTCCAACCAGAAACCCTTAGGTTCTTTCTCTTCCCAGATGGATACTTTTGTGATGATAAACTAGGACGTCTTTTGTGTTATTTCTTACAAACCCTTAGTCACTGAATGGAGGTTGCTTCTGACAAATTGAAACCTTAGTTCTAAAAAGCCAAGATTGCTCATTACATACTGGGGCATCTCCAGTCATCTTCATTCTTGTGCCACTTCATTCAACTACAATCATTGTTCTCTATCTCTATGTCTTTCTCTGTGTGCCTCTCTTTCTATCTCTGTTTCTCTCTGTGTTTCTCTGTCTGTCTCTATCTCTGTCTTGCTCCATCTCTCACTTTCTCTCATTCTCACTCTCTCCTTCCCTATCTCTCTCTGTGTCTCTATCTCTATCTCTCCCTGTCTCTCACTTTCTCTTAATCTCTCTTTCTCTGCTCTCTCGACTGTCTCTGTCTGTTTCTCTGTCTCTGCTTTTTGTTTTTTCTCTCTCTCTCTCTCTCTCTCTCTCTCTCTCTCTCTCTCTCTCTCTCTTTCTCTCTCTCTCTCTCTCTCTCTTTCTCTTTTTCTCTCCCCTCTGCATCTTGGGAGGTGAGTTTAGACATGGAATGTTGGGAATGCTTCCCCAGGGTCTGTCTTATTTTGGCACCAAGTCCAGATCTGAATATCAGATGAGAAGTAGAAAATATGCCATGTTTTTCCTCATGTCCTTTTCTTTCCCCTGAATCATAATACTTTCTCCCTAAGTTCTGACCAGATTTACTGAAGATTGAGGCTGGCAGTAAATGGGATTTAACAGAACTGAGTGACTTCATAGAAATAACGAAAAATATTTTGTCACCTCCAAGATAGGAAACAGATTTGCTTCTTATAATGAAAAAGAAAAGAAGAAATCATTTGTTTTTTCTCCAACATGTTTAAAAGAGTTTGTTGTTTAAAGGATGATGGTATCATACTGTAATAGCTAAGAGTGGATGCAAAATCTAGTCCTACTACAGGTACTCTAAAGTTAATTCAGGGTGAGACAGTTAAAGGTTCTGATAAAGGCCCCATTTCCAAAATATATAGAAAACTGACTCAAATTTATAAGAAATCAAGCCATTCTCCAATTGATAAATGGTCAAAGGATATGAACAGACAATTTTCAGATGATGAAATTGAAACTATTACCACTCATATGAAAGAGTGTTCCAAATCATTATTGATCAGAGAAATACAAATTAAGACAACTCTGAGATACCACTACACACCTGTCAGATTGGCTAAGATGACAGGAAAAAATAATGATGAATGTTGGAGGGGATGCGGGAAAACTGGGACACTGATGCATTGTTGGTGGAGTTGTGAACAAATCCAACCATTCTGGAGAGCAATCTAGAATTATGCCCCAAAAGTTATCAAATTGTGCATACCCTTTGATCCAGCAGTGTTTCTATTGGGCTTATATCCCAAAGAAATACTAAAGAAGGGAAAGGGACCTGTCTGTGCCAAAATGTTTGTAGCAGCCCTGTTTGTAGTGGCTAGAAACTGGAAAATGAATGGATGCCCATCAATTGGAGAATGGCTGGGTAAATTGTGGTATATGAATGTTATGGAATATTATTGTTCTGTAAAAAATGACCAGCAGGATGAATACAGAGAGGACTGGCGAGACTTACATGAACTGATGCTAAGTGAAATGAGCAGAACCAGGAGATCATTATACACTTCGACAATGATATCGTATGAGGATGTATTCTGATGGAAGTGGATTTCTTTGACAAAGAGACCTGAGTTTCAATTGATAAATGATGGACAGAAGCAGCTGCACCCAAAGAAAGAACACTGGGAAACGAATGTGAACTATCTGCATTTTTGTTTTTCTTCCCGGGTTATTTTTACCTTCTGAATCCAATTCTCCCTGTGCTACAAGAGAACTGTTCAGTTATGCAAACATATATTGTATCTAGGATATCTAACATATATAGGACTGCTTGCCATCTAGGGGAGGGGGTGGAGAGAGGGAGGGGAAAAATTGGAACAGAAATGAGTGCAAAGGATAATGTTGTAAAAAAATTACCCTGGCATGGATTCTGTCAATATAAAGTTATTATTAAATAAAAAAAATTTTAAAAATAAAAAAATTCAGGGTGAGAAAACTAGAAGAGCCACCCTTTCTGGACCCTGATCTAGCCACCTCGCCCCACAAGAGGGTGGGAGCTGGGAGTATCATTGGGTAGGAAGAGTATTCATAGATTTCCTTTATACAATATTTTGAGATTTTGCCCCAAATCTCTGAGAAGTGTATAGTACTAGTATATTAAGCTTATTATATAGAAGAAGAAACAGGTTCAAAAAGATTAAGATATTGTTCAAAGTCAAATAATTGATAAATGTTAAGATGAACTACAGCTGAAAATATTTCTATTCTATGTTTATTAGTTTGAAGATTAACGAATTCGAGATCCTATAGTGAATTCTTCACCTCCAATTTATGATCTGGACTGGGGAGAAATTGTCTAAAATAAATGCTCCTCTCTTCCTAGTATAGAAATTTATTTTTGCTAACTGGAATGTGTTGAAGATTGCAGAGAACCTTCATCCATCATGAAAACATTTTATGTGGTGAATATCTATTGCAGAGAAAGCAACTCCACAAAGAAATTACATTTACCTAATTGTCCAATAGAAGTAAGGGGGAGAAAATAGTCCCTGTTCCATTCCACTGTAATAATTGCTTTATTTTGCACACATGCACACACACACATGCACACACACACATTCATTCCTACCCCATAGACCTCTCTAGGCTTACCTCTTACGCCTTTGATTGGCTTTGTAATTAAAGATTGCAGGGGTTAAGTAGAAGGGCACATACAGTGCTTTATAATTTGACCATGCTAAAGTTTTGCTCCTTGACTTTTGTTACTCTTTCACTTAATTTCCAAGTATAATTTTCTTTAAGCCTAATTTGTTTCAATTGAATAAAGGCAAAAATAATTTCCAGTCTGGCCTACATCATGAGAGCTGGTGATTATTGGACTCTGATGGCATAAAAGATAAAGGAATCATTGAGGAAATTTGATGAGAGTCTCTATTAAATAAAAGCACACCTTAGGAAAGACTCAATATTTACAGAAGAACTACAGAACTTTCAT